>NC_053435.1:11437683-11765229 GCF_007990345.1 Gossypium hirsutum | reverse complement strand
TCTTACATAATAATAATCATTATATTAATTATTAATGACTGAAAAAAAATAATGGAATGAATCTCAACCAAAGAAAACCTATTAAATCTAAGGTATACTACACCACAAATCACTCAACTATTATCTTTTTTTATTAGTCACCCAACTATCAATATTTTTAATTTGGTCATTCAACTATTGTCTCTTTTCTTTTTTTATCATCCAATTATCAATTTTTTTTAATTTAGTTACTCAACAAATTGAATTTTTTGTTGTTAAGTAGTGTTGTCCAATCTTTAACCGAAGGATGACATGACAGTTAAAAAATTGATATAATAATAAATTTAACCTTCAAATTTTACATATTATATCGTAGTCATAATTTTAAAAAATTAACACTTAAAATTTATCTTCCTCTCCTACTTCCTTCACGGCGACTACTATAATTGCCTCCACCTTTCTTAAAAAAAAATTCACGATCGCGATACCCGCAGTGACCGCAATAACATTCGTTATGTCCGCAACCACAATAAACACAACGCGACCGAAAACGCAACCGCGACCGCAATTTAAATCCCTGCTACAAACTACAGCATTTCGAGCATGAACTGAAACACCGGAACTACACATAAAAAGCCAAAAAAGAATTGGATAACAGGCAGGCCAACCACCACTAATGAGTGTACAACCGTGGATACATCAGTAAACCGTTACTGGGCATGACCACGTAGCTTCATTAATTTCTCTCTTAGCATTGCTGCAATAAATTAAATAATATAATTTTTATTTAGGGTTAGAAAGCAAGAGCTTCAGTGTGTCAAAACAAAAGGAATGAAACAAAAAAAGTATTGTGACTAGTTAATTTAATAGATTTATAATTGAATGGAAACAGAATGTTCTCTCTTTTTTGCCTTTTCGTGTGCCTTTTGGTCAGAAGATCGTATTCTATTATTGTGTTTTTTGTCTTTTAAACTTAATTTATGGTTAAAATTAGTTTAAAATAAAGGTGGAGAAAAAAGGGAAGTTTTCTTTAGAGAAAGATGGAGAAGGAGATGCAGGATTGATGGTAGTGGCTGTGAGGAAGTGGAAGATAAATTTTGAGTATCAAATTGACTGTCATTTATAAATTTTAAGGGTTAATTTTTTTAAATTATAATCAAATTAATATAATAATTTTTTAACTGTCACAACATTCTCCCATAAAAAAAATAATGACACTTAACAGAAATGAAAAAAAATAATCTTAATTAGTTGGGTGACCAAATAAAAAAAATTTAATAGTTAGGTAATAAAAATAAAAGGAACAATAATTAGGTGAACAATTAAAAAATTAATAATTAGATGATTAAAATAAAAAGAGACAATAATTAGAAGAGTTATGATGTATTCTACCTTTAAATATAATGTATTATCTGTAAAATTATTAATAGTATCTGAAAATAGAAGGCGTGAAATGAATTGATTTTGCATAGGAATTTCTTTCCTTTTTCCATTAAACTTGATCTCTCTTTATTGAACACAACAAATTAGTATAAAACTCTTTCATAATTTCCGTATGACTTATTTGTATTCAATTTGATTATAATATTTGCATGTTGTATTATTTTCAATTAAAAATGTATAACTATTTATTTCTTATATAAAAGAAATAATATTTAAACATATATGATGAATACATAAACTTAGCCCATTAACCGAATTGAGTTCATTTAAGCTTGAGACTAGAGTTCAATTTGTAGTTTCATTTGTCTCATAGTATAACATGTGTATAAGTGTGTAATATTGAACTTGTATTCAAGGACGAAGTTTGAAAACTTTTTTGAGGTCGAAATTAAATTATAATTTTTATGATAATAAAAATATAAATTCACTATCTGAGTAGTCTATATTTTTATAATTTTTAAAGGACTAAATTAAATTTTTATTATTTTTAAGGAGGCCAAAGTGTAATTTTATTTTATTTGTAACGCCCTAAAACCCGATCTAGAGGTTTAGACCGAATCCCGGAGGTTACATTGATCACCGAAGTGATCGTAGGAAAATTTTGGTTCAACAAGTGAGAAAACAAACAGCATTTTGGTTACGTAAAAATTTTCAGTTATCAAATCCCGATATTCTAACACAAAATAGTTCAATCCAAATAACATCTACTTGCATTTAACACAAAAATTCATACCACAGTATTTAAACAAAACTTACAGTTCAAAATCGTTTAAATAAAACTCAAATTTATAGAAACCACTTTATTAACCAATTTTAAGAAACGTGACATTTCCGAGACTTCTGCATACCAAGTCCAGCATCAGGATTCAAAAATGTACCTGAAGGGGGAAACACTAAGGGGGTGAGCTACATAAGCTCAGTTTGAGTTCAAAATGATTAATCACAGATTTCCAGAAGAGAACCCTAGATGGCAGTTCAATAGCAAAACATACTTACAGAGATATGCAGAAACATAAAGCAAACATGGAACCAACATCCCAACACACGTAACAGTCAAGGCACACCAAATACACACAGAATACTCAACACACGTGTTGTTCAGTCAGATACGGTCAAATAATCTTACACCTTGAACACCCAAACAAATGTATATGAATGCAGTCAAGTACTAAAACCCACTAATCCAGACAACACACCTCTCCGTCTCCTGATCACACCCCAAAAGAGCTGTTTAAGATCATCCAACCAAACACACCAAGTAGGACCTCAAAAGGCCTATCCAACCCCACACACCATGAATGTAGACTAAGCCACTCAGATAATAATATGCAGTAGGGCTAACGTATATGCAGTACAGTGCAATACGGTAATCTTCTGTACAGACATGTTGTAGTTTAGACTGCTAGATCAGATAATAGTATGCAGCAAGGCTGACGTACATGTGCTACAGTGCGGTAATCGCTGTACAAATAAGTTACAATAAGATTGCCAAAACATATCAGAATCAGTCTCCCTTCTCTTCACAACCAACCCAAATATTTACTTTATGCAAGGCTATGTATGTATACAGTCTCAAAGAAACAATGAGCACATCCACAGACAGTAAGACAGAAGTAAATATGCACACACACGCAGCTAACCGGGTTCAGAATCAAACATCTCACACAATAGTCACAAATAACACAAAAGTCTAAGCCCAGATCAGAGTCTTAACTACCTTCACTAAATCTTAGCCAATGGTTGAAATACACAGACACATTTTCAAATCAAAACATACACAGAACGAAAATAAGTGACTTAGGACCACATGGCAGTGTGCTCTGGCTGTGTGGGGGTCAAAATGCCCGTGTAGAGAGAGGCACAGGTCTGTGTGAGCCAGGGACATGGCCGTGTGAACAGACCGTGTAACTCTCTATCCATTTGTGCTAAAATAGAGTGCAGGGCAGACACGGCTGTGTGAGAGGCTTACAAGCCCCTGTGCCTACCAGACACGACCGTGTGTCCAAAACACACGTCCGTATGGAATCCCTAAATTCCCAAATTAGCCACACAGCTATGTTGCACAAAATCACTAAATCCCTAACTCCCAAATACACACGCCCGTGTGCCCAGAGGACACAGCCGTGTGAAAATTGACGAAAGTCCCCAAAATGGCCACACAGCCATGTGGAACCAAATTTTACGAGGAAACCCTAATTCTTAAATGCACACGCACCCGTGTGGTTACAAAAACGCACCCGTGTGGTTACAAAACCACACCGAAATTGGCTACCAATCGTGCCTTTGTTGCCGAAACATTCCTCAGTCCTTAGTTGCTCAGAAATATACCAAAATCACACCCAATTTCTAAGTTGTTCCATGGTAATCGCCCCTTTCGAAAGATCGATTCCACAAGCACACAACAACTTCTAATTTCATAAAAACAACCATAATTCATTAACGAAAATTTAAAAGGTTCGAAACCCACACCTGATTCGTGATCAGAAATGTCTAGAACCCAACTCGATGACCAGAAAATCGAAGCTATTCCAAAACAACAACACCACTGTTTTAAAAAAAATAAAGAAAAGAAAAAACAAAAGAAAGGGGAAGAGGAGAACATCTAAAGAGAAAAAATAAAAATAAAAATAAAAATAAAAATAAAAATGGTTATATATTTTAACTTAAAACCAAACTACTATTTAACAAAACTAAACAAAATAAAAATACTTCTCCAAAACGTACACTCAAAGATTGAACCCAAAACCTTAAGGTACACTAACACTCACTCAACCACCAAACCAGCAAGCCCATTCGACACTTAAACGTGCAACCAAACACAATAGCACAACCTACTCACTGACCCTAACCACAAACCTCAAAACTTCTAACCTAAAATTCGGGGTGTTACATTATTAATTTGAAATTTTAAAAATTTAAAGAGTTTAAATGAAAATTTTTCTATTTTAGGAGAATCGGAGCTCCTGCAAGTCCTCCCCTAAATACTCCCTTACTTGTATTATATCAAAATATATATGATGAAGGTATGTTATTGATTTGAAACTTAAATTGCATAATAATATGATTAAGTTGCTATCTAAAAGTTAAATTTACTAAAATATTAATTATAGTTTTAAAATTAAAAATACCCATGTTAATTAATTTTGTATTAATATAAGTTATCCATAGTTTAAATTATGTTTTATATCTAAGAGGGCATCGAACTAATACGTGTGATATAAAATCACTTTTAGGTCGATATAAGGTAAGAGCCCTAAAAGAGATTATCTAGTAACAATATAATGATCAGACTTAAACCTTTTTAAAACTCATCCATGAGTGGCATTAAGGGTTTATTTGGACAACACAGAGTAATTGAATAAAAAATTAATTATTAGGATATTAATTATAGTCTCTTGTAATTATGAAAAATTGTAATTCCTTAGATGTATTTGGTTGACAGAGTGTAATTACATCATAATTTCCTATATCAATATTTGATAGTTAAATTCGTAACACCCCTCACCCTACCCAATTGCTAGAACAACTACCATCAATAATATAGATAATAATTATTCCAAACATGCAATTATATGTTAAACACATCTACATTATGTTAAATAATCAATTCGAGCTTCAATCAAGCTTACAAAAGCTCTTTTATTGACCCGACACGAATAGGACCAAATTGTAAAGTTTTAAAAGTTCAGGGTCGATGTCATGATGTCACTTCCTCCATATTGTGATGTTGCCAAACAGTCTGTCACGTCATGACCTCATACCACATGACATCATGACATGACTCACTGTTGGCCAAAGTTACGAAGAAGAAAGTTGCTTACTGTGACGTGTACTTTGTTTTTGGTAAAATTTGAGCCAGTTGGTTCCTATTTCAAAGTTTTCCCACAATATCATTATTTTGTGCATAAATGACCAACTTCACCTGCACCAAAATACTACAAACACATACCATTCATGTGCAAATAACTATAATCAACTTTATATGAACTTATATCACCTATTAAACCATTAAATTTATCATTCCAATTCTCTGGCATACATATTAAGCAATTGTCCAAATACCAACTTTGTCAATCTCAAATCACATTCAAACATGCCATTTCATTTGCTACATACATAACTCAAACCATTTACCAAAACATACCATTTCATCTAGACATTAACACTTCCAAAATCAAGCATTAGGTAAGTTTAAAGCTATGTACAACATTCAAAGTTAACATATACAAAACATCTATGTACATGCAACAAATCCAAACTTAAAATGATAAAAAAATATTGATTCAAAAATAGGATAGTGTGAGCTTCAAGGCAACTCGCTTAACATGTTTCACAAAGTGGCAATCTGTAAGGAGAGAGGAAAACAATGGGGTAAGCATATTAAATGCTTAGTAAGTTCATAAGAAATTTACTTAATTTACCTTAATGTCGAAACCATTTTTTATTTGAAAGAAAAACTGGGGTCGACTTTTAAACAACATGTGGACTCGCCACCAATCTCTTTATTTAGGTGTGATTGGGCCACCTACTAAAAACTTTTTGTTCCCTTAAAGATAATTTTGGTTCACGTGAAATCAAAAATGGGTTTGGGAGTCGGTTACGTATGAGGAAGGGTGAGCACCCTCATTACGCCCAAAAATTGGTACCAAATTGATTCGATGCTATCCTTATATAAAATGTTTTAAAATTTTTTTCGAAGCGTGACTCTTTTTAAAAAGGTTTGATTAGTTCAAATTAGCAGTCAAAATTCTCTCGTTTCAAATATATGCAACATCATATTCAACACGATTGGACACGATCCTTTATACCTTCAAAAATACGATTGATTTTTGGCCCTCGAAAACTCGTACGTTAAAATTATAAAAGGATATCCAAACATTTAGTTCACCGAAAAAAATCATACCCAACACGGTAGGGCACGATTTCCTGAATTCCCAAATATTGAATATTGCCTTATTTCAAAATTTTAGACTAATAAGGAAAATTGGAAATTAGCTCAAAACACGTTTATTTGTTTTAAAATGGATAAAATACTTAATGCATCACAAAGAAATATTTGTATAGAAAAGGATAAACCATTTTAAAACCAAATACAACTAAATACAACTATTCTAAGCAAATGTAACCAAATCTTTAATCATGGATGGAGAGGAATTGATACAATGGATAAAACAATGACTAAGTGATGTACATCAACAATAAATATGGCACAATATAAAACAATTCACAAAACATTTACAAAATAAAATGGAAATTCGAAGTGGTATAAGACATTTTCAAAGTAATGATAATTAATAAACGAAATATATATATAACATATAAGTTAACAAATTTGCATAAAAACTAAGAGTATATATTTATTGAAATAGATATTGTAGAATAAAAGTTTGAATCAAATTATATGTAAAATATTTTAAACACAAATTCATTCAAAAATTGACAATATACATAATAACTTAAATAATATATTAAATATGAAGGAATGAAAATACATGATGAGGTATAGTACACATAATAGATTTTTAAAAACATGCATATATAAATAGATATAGGAATAATTATTTATAAAAAAATAGTATGAAATTAATAATACATATAAAATTAGATTATCTTATAAATTATATACATACCATTGTACTTAAAAACATTTAGAAGAAATGCTAAATAACATACTAAGATAATATAATATAGAGAAACATTTCAAAATAACAATTTTATAAGCACAAAGATGAAGTTCCAAAATAGTATCATATATACATAAAAACATTTAAGTGGATCGTAAATCAAGAAGTATTTTAAATAATTTATGTGTCAACATATATATATATTTAAACAACACTTTATAATAAGGTAGTAAAATAATGTAATGTAAAAAGAATTTTAAAACATTCAAAATAATAGTTATTATAAATTAAAAAATTAATAAGAATAATATGTATAAAAATATGTGTAAAATTTTAGAGAAATAGGATACATAATGTGAAAATAAGATAAAAAACAATCTCAAAATAATTATACAAATGTAAACAAACAAAATTATTAACATGGATTAATGCATAAAAATATTAAATGTATTTTAAATTAACTGATTGTACAAATGAAAGACAAATTAAGATTGAAATAAAATAAGAAGGATAATTCATAAATAAAGTAATCATAAAATAGATCAATGCGCAACACGCGTAAATGTATGGGGACTGGAATTGCAAATCTCCCCGAGCCCAAAACACAGCACTGTATCATGGACGAAGATGAAAACGCGCACAAATTAAAGTGCCAAATTAAAAAAAAAACAAGGCAAAATGAATAAGGTGCAATCGAATACTGGAGTGGAAGGAAGGATCCAGCGCGTAATTTCCCCATTTAAACAAAAGAGCGCAGATCCGACTTGCTAATCGGACCAACGCGTGGATCTGCATTATCATAAACGGCGTCGTTTTTTGCAAAGGTTTTAATGCCTTGTTTCCCTTTTTTTTAGATGTAGCCGTACTTTTAACCCAAACTAACAGCCCCAAAAATCAATTTGCTAGGGTTTCTTTTGCTAGTAGTCGAACCACCATAATGTTTGGTGATCAACAGCACGCAAACAGTACCCGATCCTGCCATTGAAGGTGTTCGACCATGTCTAAAAGGATTTGGTAAGTATATTCTTCCCCCTTTTCTTCTTTATTTGAAAAAAACTTCAAATATCATGTTTTCTTTTTTAAAAAAACGTAGAAAAATTCATAAAACAAAGAAGATTTCATCACTATTCGACTCCTCGCCCTTACCTCCGCATTTCTGAGGTATTTAGGCTCTCATTGGTGTTGATTCACATGCTAAGAATCCAAGCCAATAGAAAGAAAATAAATTAAGAGAGGAAATAAAACTTGAAATCACCTTTGCTAAAAAAATCTTTTTTCTTTCTTCTCTATGCATGCGTTTACGTTCGTCCCCCCTTTTTGCAGGTACAATCATCGGATTTTATAGCCAGATTTATAGAGTAAAAAAATAAAAAATAAAAAAAAACTTTTATTGCTGTCATTTGTTGTATTCTGTTAGCTGGCCTCTTCTCGTGTATTCTAACGCAGGGATGGCCGTACGGAGGAGCGAGGAGACGCACGAAGGAGACCGTGCGAGGAGCCTCTAATGGGAGCCCAACTCTCTGGCATTCCAGAAGCTTCTGGTACTCTCGGCTGTTGTGTTTCTTTTTGGGTGTATTAGGCCTCAGGTTTGGGCTATTGGAATTGGTTTTAAGGTTTATTTAATTGGGTCAGATTTTATGTAATTCGGTTAAGAGATTTTGGGTATTTGTTAAATTGGGTTAGAAAATGTATTTGGGCTGCTTTTAATTTTATTATTTGGGAATGATGGTTTGTAAAGATTTAGACATTAGGGAATTATTATTTACTTATTTTAATTTACTTTTGGTTTTTTGTGGGCCGGGCGAATTGGGCCTATTACAGCTGCCCCTCTTTGCTCATTGTCGTGAAATGAGAATAGAGCAAAGACTTTAAAAGGACCAATTTTGCCCGGTTTTGTTGAATCTTGTCCTCTTGACACTATTCTTCTTCAAGTAATCTCAGTCAGTCTTACTGTTTCCAGGGACATACTCCACTAAAAATCGTCGACTTTAATCTCAGGAGGATCTTCAGTCTGCCCCATTACTGCAGCTAAGACTCAATCTTCAACTTGCTCTTTTGCTACCTCAGAGAGATAGGGTTAGTGGCTAAAATCTGCTCCATTGCCGATACGTGGAGAGAAGATTCGCCATCTTCGATCCACTCTGCTAATGTAACTTTAGGGAGATAAAATCTTCAATTCTCAATCTGCTTCCTTGCTACCTTAGGAAGATAAGACTCATTCTTCAATCTACTTTCTTGCTACCTCAGAGAGATAAGGCTTGTGGCTTAAATCTGCTCCATTGTCGATACATAGAGATAAGATTCACTATTCTCAATCTGCTCCACTGCAACTTTAGGGAGATAAAATCTTCAATTCTCAGTCTGCTTCCTTGCTACCTCAAGAAGATAAGACTCATTCTTCAACCTGCTCTCTTGCTACCTTAGAGAGATAGGGCTTGTGACTTAAATCTGCTCCATTGCCGATACATGGAGATAAGATTCGCCATCTTTGATCTGCTCCGCTACTGCTTAGGGAGATAAATCTGTGATTTTCAGTCTGTTCCACTGCAACCTCAGGGAGATAAGACTTGTATATTGAGCCTGCTCCACTGCAACTTCAGAGAGATAAGGCTTGTTGCTTAAATCTGCTCCATTACTGATACATGGAGATAAGATTCGCCATTTTTGATCTACTCCGCTACTGCTTAGGGAGATAAATCTGTGATTTTCAGTCTGCTCCACTGCAACCTCAGGGAGATAAAACTTGTATATTGAGCCTGCTCCACTGTAACTTTAGGGAGATAAGGCTGGTGGTAAAATTTGCTCCATTGCCGATACATAGAGATAAGATTCACCATCTTCGATATGCTCCGCTGCAACTTCAGAGAGATAAGATCTTCAATTTTCACCAATATCGTTACACTGTCCTCTAAGGAACATGTCCTGTAAACTCCATTTTGTATGCGTATGTTTATGCCAAATAATTAGGATGCAGTGATTGAAATGAATCCAATGCTCCTAACTAAATGTAGTATGAATGATATATGCAGAAATGAGGATGATTCCATTTTAACAATTTAGGGTATCACCACTCGTTGTTTATTAATACTGTTACTGACACATTTGCTCCACCATCATCTTGATAGAGTATCCCAAAGAAACAACATATCCTGTTTGGCGAGCTTACCCCACTGTACTTCCAACGTCCCTTCCACTACTCTTTTTGAGACAAAAACATTGCAACTTACAGTTGAATTTTCCTCTGTTCAATTTGCTACCTCACTCTTCAGGTGTTATAGCCAAATGTACATTTTGATATTTTCACGAATACAAAATATCATTTCCTTTTCTTGAGAATAAAATTGTATCATCAATACTGTGTCTTGCCTTCTTGCTCAATCATCATTTGGACAGAGATCTCAAAAAGGCAATTTATTCAAATATATCCTTGAACTTAGGTGTATTCTAAATAATTATTCCACTTCCGATTCTTGCATTATCTAGAAACTCCTAGAGTAATATGCAAAACTTCTATCGTGAAAACATTTCTAGTTCATTCATCATTATCTCAATGCAACATGCTTGCAATTAAATCGTAATAATGGATAAGAATGGAATTGAACTTGAGTTCAAAGTAAATAAATCATCAAAAGAACAACAATGACTATTAATTTTGGACTGTATATCTTGAAAAAGAAAGAATAATTCAAAGATAACCAATTTTTTGGAAATAAAATGAGGATCAGGTACCCTTAATATCGCAAACAGAGCTTCGTTGCTCAAACTTCTTGAAAACCAATTCAAACTTGACATGTGTTCAGGAGATCAGAAGTACTCTGTCAATGCCCCAAGATGCAACATACCCCCTTCCTTATTAATTCAAGTGTAGCAAGATTACCGCCTTCTCACTTTGGATCCATATTTGAGCTGCCCTTTTCGGGTTTTCAACTCAAATCCCCTTTGGTCACAAGGCGCCCTTTGCCGGTTTTCACATTGGCCTCTCCTTTTTCTTTTTTTTTTATATTATTGAGTCCCAAAGTGCCCTTTGTGGGTTTTCACTTTGGCTTCCTTCCCTTGTTAAGTGTAGTACTTTTTGACTGAATCCGAGTTCACTGGATTAGACAAGTTTCTTCCATCCATTTCAGCTAGGATTAATGCTCCTCCGGAGAAAGCTTTCTTTACCACACACGGCCCCTCCCAATTTGGCATCCATTTCCCTCTAAAATCTGTTTGTATAGGAAGAATCTTTTTTCGAACCAAATCTCCTTCATGAAATTTTCTTGGGCGAACCTTTTTGTTGTAAGCCTGCATCATTCGCTTCTGATACATCTGACCATGCTGAATAGCCCTCAGCCTCTTTTTCTCAATCAAATTCAATTGATCATATCGAGATTGTATCCATTCTGCTTCATCTAATTTCAATTCTGACAAAACTCGAAGAGAAGGTATCTCCACCTCAATAGGTAAAACAGCTTCCATTCCATAGACTAACGAGAAAGGCGTTGCCCCGGTAGAAGTTCTGACAGACGTTCTATAAGCATAAAGAGCAAATGGAAACTTCTCATGCCAATCTTTATAAGTTTCGGTCATTTTCCCCACGATCTTCTTGATATTTTTATTAACTGCTTCCACTGCCCCATTCATCTTTGGGCGCTATGGTGATGAGTTATGATGTCTGATCTTAAACTGACTGCAGACCTCTGCTATTGTGCTATTGTTCAAATTTAACGCATTATCAGATATGATCCTCTCAGGCATTCCATATCGACATATAATTTCCTTCTTTAAGAATCTGCTGACTGCCAATTTAGTTACATTGGCGTACAAAGCAGCTTCCACCCACTTGGTAAAATAATCAATGACCACGAAAATGAAACGATGCCCATTTGAAGCCTTTGGTGAAATTGGCCCTATGACATCCATGCCCCACATGGAAAACGGCCATGGGAAAGTCATAACATGTAAAGGCGAGAGAGGTATATGAATCTTATCACCATAAATTTGACATTTGTGACATTTATTGGCATAATTGATACAGTCTCCTTCCATGGTTGACTAATAATATCCGAACCTCATAATTTGTCTGGCCATTGTGAACCCATTAGCATGTGTTCCACAAACACCTTCGTGTACCACTTCCAAGATTTTCTTGGATTTCACGGTATCCACACATCTCAAAAGTACCTGATCCTTCCTTCTTTTATACAAGGTCTCCCCATCTAAAACATAATCACAAGCGAGCCTTCTCAACGTTCTTTTGTCATTCTCCGTGGCTTGATCTGGATATTCATGATTTCTCACATATCACAATATATTCTGATACCAAGGATGATCATCTCTTTCTTCTTTCTTTATATTATAACAATAAGACGGGGCCTCACAAATACTCATCTGAATAGGCTTCATATCCTCCTGTCTGCTTACTTTGATCATGTAAGCCAAAGTAGCCAAGGCATCTGCCATCTGATTTTCATCACGCGGGAGATAATTGAAAGTAATGTCATCAAACTCTTCAACTAATCCCAACACCAGCCTTCTGTAATTAATTAGTTTGGAATCTCTTGTCTCCCATTGACCTCAAAGTTGGTAAATTACCAATGCAGAATCTCCATGAACAACTTTTTCAACACTTGGATGTGCTCCATTTTAGTTTAAGATTTGTCTATCATATCATCAACATACACTTCAATCTCCTTATGCATCATATCATGGAATAAAGTCACCATAGCTCTTTGATACGTTGCTCCAGCATTCTTTAATCTGAATGGCATCACCTTGTAACAGAACGTGCCCTACAAGGTTATGAAAGTAGTCTTCCCCATATCTTCAGGATGCATCTTTATCTGATTGTACCCCGAGAAGCCATCCATAAAGGAAAACAACGAGTATCCAGCAGTATTGTCCACTAGCGTATCAATATGAGGCAAAGGGAAGTTGTCTTTTGGGCTAGCCTCATTTAGATCCTTATAATCCATACACATTTGCAACTTTCCATGTTTCTTGGGAACAGGCACAACATTGGCCACCCAGTCTAAATACTTGATCACCTGAAGGAATCTCGCATCAAACTGCTTTTTGACTTCCTTCTTGATCTTTAAGACAATATCTGGCTTCATTCGCTAAAGTTTCTACTATACTGGCTTGCAATCTGTTCTTATGGGAAGGCAATGTACCGCAATATCAGGGCTTAAACCGGGCATATCCTGGTATGACCATGCAAAAACATCTTTGAATTCCTGAAGCAACCCAACAAGGTTCCGCTTTTTTTCTTCAGCAATGCATGTTCCAATTTTCACAACTTTCCCCTCTTTCAAAGTCACCATGTCTACGGTTTCTTTATGAGGCAAAATTTGCTTTTCCTCTTGTTCTACCATCCTTAACAAGTCTGGAGATAAATCACAGTCTCTATCATCGTTAAAGTCCTGAGATCCCTTTAAACACATGTCTTGCTCAAATAGTAATGCTGAGTCAGTAACAATGTCACTCATGATATTGATATCCCAGGACCTATTATAGGTACAAAAAAATATACAAAGAATGAATGAATTTGATAATTATTGTTTTGTATGGTATGTTTATGAATGAAATAAAAGAATGATTGAAGAAAGAACCAAAATAATTATTTAAATAGAAAAAATAACACAATTGCTTGTGAAAAGAATAGTATTTGCTCAAAATGATAGCTAAAAATGTACTTCATTGAAATAATAATGTTTGAACATGAACCTATTTCACAAAGAAATCTTTATTGCTTTTAGGCTTAAAACAACAAGTTTGTTTTGAACATTACTCTGAGTGAGCTCTAAAAACTACAAGAAGATTTTTTGCAGTCCAATTGTCTAGAATACTCCCAGGCTCATACGGACGAATATCTGACAAAATCCCCTCTTCAATTATTTCTTTAGAAATGGCATTGATGTACACATTTCCCCATGCTTCTTTCATGCTTTCTTTCTCTAGCAACCCTCGCTCAGGATAAATGAATCCTCCCGACACAAAAGACATGGAGATGTGAGGAATTATCATGGGCTCCCACTTAATTTCTCCCCCACTCACTCGTGCTTTTCTTCTTTCTTGCCTTCTTTCTAGTTCTTTTTTCCTTTGTCTTGCATCTGGCTTGAACCCTAAACCAAAGCGATCCTGCTAGTCTTTCAGCATTGGAACTTCAATTCTTCCTTAGAGGTATCTTCCAAGTCCTTTTCCTGGTACAGCTCCCCAGCTTACCATCAACTGTAAACCCATCATCATAGTTTTGGATATTTTTGGCTCCAGAACTCTACTTCCCTCAGTGATGAATGTTGCATTCACAAACTCCAAAGAACAAAAAGAATACTCAATGGCTTCCTCATCTGTCTTTACATACGACACATCACTACTTATGGCCGCAATAATATCTTTTTCAGCATTTATCGTCACCAACCGCCCTTCTGATACCAGCTTTAGCTTTTGATGTAATGATGAAGGCACTGCCCCTGCCGAATGTATCCAAGGTCTTCCCAACAAGCATTTGTAAGAGGGTTTAATATCCATTACTATAAAAATCTACCTCATACGTGGTGGAGCCAATCAACAAGGGTACTTCTATTCTCCCCATGACTCTCCTCTCTGTGCCATTAAATGCTCGTACTATGTTCTGACATCCTTTCATGTGAGAGCTATCCACAGGTAACTTGTTTAGTGTGGACAAAGGCAACATATTCAATGCTGAGCCATTATCTTCCAAGACCCCTGGCAACGTGTATCCTTTACATCTGGTAGTTATATGCAAAGCTTTGGTAGATCCCATTCCTCCTAGTGGAATCTCGTCATCATTGAAAAAGATGAAGTTGTCTGCACTTATGTTGTTAACCAACCGATCCAACTTATTGACAAAAATATCGTTGGTTACATATGTCTCGTTTAGCACCTTCATCAACGCACTCCGATGCACCTCTGAACTCAAGAGTAAAGCCAATATAGATATGCGGGCTGGTTGTTTACGCAACTATTCCACCACACTGTACTCGTTATGTTTTAGAAATTTCAGGAATTCCTTAGCTTCTTCTTCTTTCACCGGTTCATTAACAGGCACCTCAATTTCAACTGCTTTTCCCCTTTTCTGTTCAATTGCCAAATCTTTTCCTTTTACAGGCTCTGTTCGAGCACTTGTCAAATCATGTCGCCTTCTACTGCGTGTGTGAGAACCTATATGTTGGTCCTCCTTTAACGGGCAGACTGAACTCTCTTTTCCCGGAATTGTCACATTACAATTGTAGTTCCAAGGGACCCTTTTATTATCCTTGTAAGAAAAAACCGCTGGCTTCTGAATTATGATCTTTGGCGTCACTTGAACTCCTGCTTCATTCTTAGGATGCGAAATAATTACCACAGGATAATTGACTTTTGGGGCACTTGATACGGATTCTGACGCGCATATATATTCTTCCTTCGTAACCTCTTTATAAAACTCTATTTCTTTGCTGTCCATCAGACCCTGGATAACAACTCTGAACCCTTCACATTCCTGAATTTTGTGTCCCTCTTTATGATGGAATTCACAATAATTCTCTATCCCATAATCATTTCATTCAGTGTTTAAAGTGATTGACCCCCTTCTTGCCATCTTTTTCCAAACTCGTCTCAAAAGAGTTTTTACTTTTAAAACATCCATCTTGATCCTTTTTCCTATACCTCCATCTATTGCATTTACCCCATTATTAGTATGATTAGGTAGCGGATTTTTAGTACTGGGTGGATTATCAAATTTCACAATACCCATCTGGATAAATCTCTCAACCAGCTTCTTGAAAGTGGTGCAATTTTCTATTGAATGGCCCACAATTCCTGCGTGATACTCACATTGAGTATTAGCATCGTACCATTTAGGAAACAGAGGCTGTAATGGCTTTAAGTAAAAAGGTGCCACCACATGTGCATCCAACAAACTTTGATATAACTCTTTGTATGTCATGGAAATTGGTGTAAATTGAATCTTCTCATTATTCTGCCTGGTTCCCGACTCTTGCCTGGATGAACCTTGACCGAAAGTTACCGCTTTTGGTTGACTTACAGTAACAGACTTTGAATATCCTACGTTCGCATTGTTCACCTCATTCTCTTTTTTTTTGTGGCACAGACATCTTAGCACTTTCTCCTGCATCTATCCTTCCATTTCTTATGGCATTCTCAATCATTTCTCCTGTCATGACCACATCCACAAAGCTCTTCGTGGCAAATGAAGCCTTTAAGGTGTTAATGAAGAGCATCGTAGTTTCTTTCTCCAAGAGCGGTGGCTGAACTTGAATGGCCATTTCCCTCCACCTCTGTGCATACTGCTTAAAACTTTCATTTGGTTTCTTCTCCATATTCTGTAGAGTAATCCTATCGGGAGTTATATCTGTCACATGGCTGTATTGCTTCATGAATGCCTGTACTAAATCTCTCCATGAACTAATTCTGTTTTGACTCAACTGATTGTACCATTTAGCAGCTACTCCTACTAAACTATCTTAGAAGCAATGAATTAACAATTGATCGTTATGGACACACCCCATCATTCTTCTGTAAAACATAGTGGTATGAGCTTCAGGACAGCTCGTTCCATTATATTTCTCAAATTCTGGCATCCTGAACTTGTATGGAAGTACTAAATCTGGGACCAAACTTAGATCTTTTGCATTAATTCCTGGGTGTCTATCAACACCTTTCATTGCTCTAGCCTTTTCCTCCAGCCATTTACACCGTTCTTCTAACTGCTTTTGTGACTCTGCCTTTGCTCTTTCCTCTTTCACAACTTCATCCAAATCAGGGACCATTGGATTATTCGAATTGTTACTAGGATTATAACCTGAACCAGCTTAAGAATTCATTGGTACTGAAACCCCAGCCTGAAACTGCTGAGGCCTGATCGTAATAGATGGTTTCTGCAAATTAATCTCAGGTTGTGTCTGTACATGTGTAGGAGTGAAGCCAGGCGGATATTGAGAGTCTTCATTTTTTTCTCCAACATTATCCATAGGACCTTTTCCCTTATCCACTCTTCCCATCAGCAATTGAGACAACTGACTCGTCATCTCTCTTTGGGACTCCATCATCTGTTCTTTCATCTCTTGCTGAATCCTAGCCAGCTGCTCTTGCATCTGTGACTGCATTTGCTCTTGCATATCGTTTTGCATTTATTCTAACTTTTCCAGTCTTTTGTCCATTGACTTAGTCCTTTTCCTCGTACCGTAGGGATGCATATTTGGTGTGTTTTTGTTGATTTCCAGATTACTGAAATAATCTTTAATTAATTAGAATCTTAGTATGATCTTTAATGCATATGACGTAAAGAAATGCAAATGCATGAATGCAAAGGAGGCATCAATTCTGATTCAATTCCCTTTAGAAAACTTTACTAGAAAATAAAATTCTTTACATAAAACTGAGTTACAAATACAACTTCGCCCTAACACTAAACTGAGTTACAAAGCCTTAATTTTCTTAAGCAATGAAGCTAGTTCTTGTCCCCTATCTGACTCCAACTCATACTTCACACTTAATACGTCTGCTTGTACCACCAAAGATTACAAGTAATCAGCTACTTCTCGAATTTGTATTACAGCTTCTCCCATGATGTAATCTCTGCTTCTAACTTGGTCTTGAGAGTGATGAAGCTGATCCTTCTATTACTCCTCATTTGCCTCCAAGAACCCAATCCTCATTTCACAATTTTGCAATGCTATCTCTAACTCTTCTATTTTCCCTTTCATCTCCTCAATCTTACTTAAACTTGCTTTCAACTCTGCCACAAAATTACGATTCCGGTATAAACATAGAGATCTCTCAAGTTCCGCTACTCTGGCTCTTAACTCATCTTTTTCATTCTTACTTTCTGACAAATTTTTCTCCAAGGCCTCATTCCGAGCTTGAGCCTCCTGGAACTTCTTTTCCCATTGATCTGCCCTAGCCCTTTCTTCTCGAGCCTTTTGGCGCCATTATTTTGAAGTCTTTCTTAATCCTTTTTCTTTCTTCTCTATACGTGCGTTTATGTTCGTCCCCCCTTTTTACAGGTACAATCATCGGTTTTTATAGCCAGATTTACAGAGTAAAAAAATAAAAAAATAAAAAACACTTTTATTGCTGTCATTTGTTGTATTCTATTAGCTGGCCTCTTCTCGTGTATTCTAACGTAGGGATGGCCGTACGGAGGAGCAAGGAGACGCGCGGAGGAGACCGTGCGAGGAGCCTCTCATGGGAGCCCAACTCTCTAGCATTTCAGAAGCTTCTGGTGCTCTCGGCTACTGTGTTTCTTTTTGGGTGTATTGGGCCTTGGGTTTGGGCTATTGGAATTGGGTTTTAAGGTTTATTTAATTGGGTTGGATTTTATGTAATTGGGCTAAGAGATTTTGGGTATTTGTTTAATTGGGTTAGAAAATGTATTTGGGCTACTTTTAATTTTATTATTTGGGATTGATGGTTTGTAAAGATTCGGACATTAGGGAATTATTATTTATTTATTTTAATTTACTTTTGGTTTTATTATGGGTCGGGTGAATTGGGCCTATTACATTTAACATTTCAACAAGCTAAACATTTAAAAACATTGGCATTCAATATGGCATAGTTTGTAGTAACAAATGTTCGATTTATAAAATAAATCTAAAATACAACTTAATAAACTAGGATCTGTCATGTCAAATCATCAAGAACAAATCAAGAACAAAAATAGATGCGGAAGCGTACCTAAATCCATGGATTCCTTGAAACTTTTTGGATCTTGGGGATTTGTTCTTCCAAATTAGCACACAAGAAATTCAGAGAATATCTGCTCTCTTTTTCCTAATGATGGGATATTAGAAAAGATATCTTGTGTGTAATTTGGGGACCATAACCCTAATATTTATAACCTTGGTATATTAGTTCTAATCAAATTCTAATTAGCCCATCATTAATTAAAATTTGATTAGAAGAGTATCTACACATATTTGACCCATACTTTATTTAATAATTAAAAGCCCAATAAAATTCTAACCAAATTAGATCACTTTTAATTTGGGCTAACCTATCATGATAGTAAATAATAACATGTAATTATCCTTATTATATATGTGATGTCCAAATTTTCCAACAATCTCCCACTTAGACCACATATATATACTAATTACTTTATAATTACATGTCATTATTTAACCTTATGAGCTCAAAATTTTACTATCATATCCAAAAGGCATTTCGAACAATCTCGTCCATTAATTATGTTAACATAGAACCAAGGCGACTTTCGTTACAAATATCATAACTAAATCCATCCATGATCACGTATATTAACACAACCAAATGACATAGATCAAGTATGGATGTGTAGCGTAGAAATTACATGCAATATGATCTAAAAATGTCTATTTCCAACTGGTCCTCTTTAAACTTAAGTGAGGTCAATTTCAAAATAATAAAAAGAGTGAATAAACTGAATACTTCATTTCTGATTAAAAAATAACCAAATACATAAATGTTTGAAATATAAACTCCCACTAAATCATGATATCCTCAAACAATGTAACACCCATGTGAGCAGTGTGCTCGTGAAAGACCTTGGGTGGTAAACCTTTTGTGAGCGGATCCACTATCATAGAGTTTGTCCCAATGTGCTCTATGGATATTTGACCATTTTAGGGTATTGAGTAAGACTAAATTTGTCTCATTTAGCGACAGGGGTGTCACCTAGTCTACAACGCTGCATGCCAAACCTTTTGAGTACTTTATCAATATAGCTCTTTTGTGATAATCCAAGAATACCTCGAGATCGATCTCAATGTATCTAAATTCCTAAAACAAAAAAGGCGTCCCTAGGATCTTTCATCTCAAAATGCTTCGATAAAAACCTCTTGGTTTTGTGCAATAAGCCTATACCATTAGTGGCAAGCAAAAAGTCATTAACATATAGAACCGGAAATATGTACTTACTCCCATTGAATTTGTGATACACACAATCATCAACAATATTCATCTTAAAAATAAACGAAACAATTATTTGATGAAACTTGTGGTACCATTGACGAGAAGCTTGTTTGAGTCCATAGATGGATTTTGTCAATTTGCAAACCAAATTTTTGAGTCTTTCGACTCAAAATTTTTTGGTTGCACTATATAAATTGTTTCTTCAATGTCGCCATTAAGAAACACAGTCTTAACATCTATCTGATATAACTCAAGATCAAAATGAGCAACAAGCGCCATGATTATCCTGAAGGAGTCTTTCGATGAAACTGGAGAGAAAGTTTCTGTAAAATCAATACATTCTTTCTGAGTATATCCTTTAGCTACAAGACGCGTCTTATACCTCTCCACATTACCATTTACATCCCTCTTTTTAAAACCAATTGGTTTTAAATATCTATTTACAACCAATTTGTTTTGCACCTTCAGGTAATGGGACAAGTTCTCAAAATTTATTGTCTTGCATAGATTTATACTCATCTTTCATGGCACCAATCCATTTTTGAGAATTAAAACTTTCATGGCTTGATGAAAGTTGATTGGATCATCTTCCATCATTCCATTATCATCCTCATGTTCTTGGAGAAATACAATATAATCATCTGGAATAGCATTTCTCCTTTCTCTTGTGGACCTCCTTAATGGCACTTTTTCTTGAGGTTGTTGAGTTTGTTCTTCTAGAACAATTACCTCATTTTGAATGGGGAGTTGTTCAACATTGTCTTGTAGAGGTTCTAGATTCACTTCTTGATCAATGATAGGTATGAACCTGAACATCATCAAAAGTGATAGTAGGAATTGAGTTAGAATCCAATTCCTCCTCAAAATCAATGTCTCTAACCTTATTTCTCCCCCTAAACTCAACATACTCAAAAAATGTTACAGTTCCCATCTAAAAAATATTCCTTATTATGGGATCATAAAATTTATAACCCTTAGATCGCTCAGAATAACCAATAAAGAAGCTGCTTACTATTTTGGAGTCCAATTTCCTTTTATGAGGCCTATGAGGCCTTGCCTCAGCTGGACATCCCTATATTTGAAACTGCTTTAAACTAGGCTTTTTACCTATCCAAAGCTCATAAGGTGTTTTTTGTAACTGCTTTATTGGGTACTCTATTCAGAATGTAAGCTGTTGTCTTTAATGCTTCTCCCGAGAGGAACTCAAGTAAGGTAGAATGAGCAATCATGCTCCTTACCATATCTTTAAGAGTTCTATTTCGTCTTTCAGCTACAGCATTCATACTAGGTGATCCTAGCATGGTGTACTGTGGGACAATACCGCATTCCTCTAGGAATTTCGCAAATGGTCCTGGACATTGTTCACCTGACCCATCATATCTATCGTAGTACTCACCACCACGATCAGATCTGACATTTTTAATCCTTTTGTTGAGTTGATTCTCAACTTCAGCTTTATAAGTTTTGAACACATCCAAAGACTGAGATTTCTCATGAATGAGATATAGGTACCCATAACGTGAGTAATCGTCTATGAATGTTATGAAATATTGTTGACCATTCCAGGATGCCGTAGGGAATTGCCCACAAATATCTGTATGAATTAATTCTAAGATGTCTGAAGATTTGTTTGCACCTAATCACTTGGTTTTGGTCTATTTTCCCTTAATGCAACTGACACAGACATCAAAGTCTATGAAGTCAAGGGACTCTAAAATACCATCAGACACAAGGCGTTCAACTCTAACTTTTGAGATATGACCCAAGTGCCTATGCCATAATGATGCTGAATTTTCCTTATTTAATTTGCGTTTAATACCACGTGATTCCACATGCGAGGTTTCATTATAGGATGCAACTATTTCTAGCAAATAAAAGTTGTCATAGGTATTTAAATAACCAGTTCCAATAACATTTGAATTTAAAGACAAATTAAATTGATTGTTTCTGAATGAACAATAATATCCAAATTTGTCCAACGAAGAAACAAAAACTAAATTTCGTTTAAATGACAGTACAACAAAAGTGTCTTTTAAATCCAAATAAAAACTAGTTCTTAATAACAACCTAAAATGTCCAATTGCTTCCACTTCTTTCGATTTTCCATCGTCCACAAAGATATGTCTTTCACCATCACTTGGCTTTCGGTAACTCGGGCAACTCTGCATAGAAACACTTATGTGAGAGGTACTGAAGCTAAATTAATCTTAGAACAGACCAAATTAAGAATTATACCTTTCTTTACATGCCAAACATGATATTTGGTACAATCTTTCTTTACGTGTCTAGACTTATTACAAAAGAAACAACTCTTTGTAGCTTGTTGTTGTTTCTTTTGAGTTGGACACTTAGTAGCTTCATTCTGATATTTTCTTTTATTGCCCTTCTCCTTAGGGGCATTGACCAAATGAGCACTTTCAGACTTATCATGCTTCAACCTTTCTTCCTTTTGCACACAATGAGAAATGAGCTCATTTAGGGTCCATTTCTCCTTTTGATAGTTATAACTAATTTTAAATTGGTTAAACTATGCAGGAAGCGATACCAAAGCCATAAGAACAAACAATTCCTCAGAAAGCTCGATCTTAAGTTCCTTAAGTTTTGAAGCAGTATGGAACATCTCCATAATGTACCCCCTTACATTTCCTTGACCTTTATACTTCATAGACATCAAAGAAGTCAAAAGTGATGTCATCTCAACTTTATCGTTTTTAGCAAAACATTTCTCAATTTCATCAAGGAAACCTTTGGCTTGAGTAATCTCTTCAGATTCTGTGCCCCTAAAGGCTTCTGGAATGCTGTGTTTCATGATTATTAGATTCATGCGATTTGAACGATCCCACCTCTCAAAGTCCCTCTTAATATCAAGGGTGCTTTCCACAATGAGAGGTGCAGGTTGTTCTTCCCTTAGTGCAAGGTCTATGTCCATACAGCCAAGCACTATAAGTAAGTGCCTTTTCCATTCCTTAAAATTAGTTCCATTAAGCATGGGCATAGAATTTATATTAGTAGATATTGTGGCAACAGAAGATGAATTAGCTGAATAGAGAACAAAAAACAAGCTTAAATCAATATTCATAAGTAAACAATAAATTTAAGATAATGGCTAATCACATCTCAAGATACCAAATACTACATTAATATAAAGTCTTTGGACAGTAATATTAACAGTAAGCGGTACTTTTGTTTGAGCAATCAAACATTGAAAATAAACTATGTCAAGCAATGAATTAATCTTTGGACTAACTTATTGCTCACATAAATTACCTTATAATTGTCACACATTTATCACCACAGATGTCGTTATAATTCTGCCAAATATTAACTTATGTTTGGGTCAATCAATAAACGCATGAATTACAAAAACATATAACCATCTTAATATTTCAAATAAACTAATCTACACAAAAGAGGTCACTTTGGCAGCATTTTGTTTCAACTAATTTATTTAAAATATTAGACATCCTTAATTAAAAACCAAACTCTGAATTTATTTGTTCCAAAATATTTACCTTAATTTTATCTTTCAATCAAATTAAAAGATAAACATATATATATTTATATAATTTTCAAAAACCACATACATTAAACCAATCAAAGCATGCATATATTATATATTTATATATAAACAAAACATATATATGAATCAATTTCTATATATACATTTATATATATTTTTAAATGTCATATAGGATCAAAATAATGATAATCACATGCCTTACAAATATATAGGAACTGAATCGCAATATTTTCAAATAAAGCTTAAAAACGTAGGTATCAAATAATATTGCACAAATATTTTAAACTTTATAATTGAATCTATTAATTGGAAAATCACCCAATTTTTTTTAATATAAATTCAATATAATAAAAAAACTTTAATATAAATCTTCAAAAAACAACATATATATCCGAAATATAAAACCCATGAAATTTTATGAATCAATTATTCTAATGAAGAACCTGAATCAATTCCCAATGATTCGATATGACAAGGCTTGGATGCCACTTGTTCGATTTATAAAATAAATCTAAAATACAATTTAATAAACCAGGATCTGTCATGTCAAATCATCAAGAATAAATCAAGAAAAAAACTAGATGCAGAAGCATACTTGAATCCATGGATTCTTTGAAACTTTCTGGATCTTGGGGATTTATTCTTCCAAATTAGCACACAAGAAATTCAGAGAATATCTGCTCTCTCTTTCCTAATGATGGGATATTAGAAAAGATATCTTGTGTGTAATTTGGGGACCATAACCCTAATATTTATAACCTTGGTATATTAGTTCTAATCAAATTCTAATTAGCCCATCATTAATTAGAATTTGATTAGAAGAGTATCTACTCATATTTGACCTATACTTTATTTAATAATTAAAAGCCCAATAAAATTCTAACCAAATTAGATCACTTTTAATTTGGGCTAACCTATCATAATAGTAAATAATAACATGTAATTATCCTTATTATATATGTGATGTCCAAATTTTCCAACAACAAATACATATCATCATATTTAACCAAATAGGTTAGTCCAACATTTACATATCATAATCAATAGGTAAGAGATCATATACAACAATTCAATTTGTAAACATGTACAATCCAATCCATATGTAAACAATCTCAATATTTCCATTTCCATTAGGTTAAGGATTTTTGCCCTATAGAACTATAGTAAGTCGAACTCGAATACATGAGAAAGTTTTACTCACACAAGCTGATAGATATCAGGATTTCTCACACAAGGTAAAAATTTTACGAATTTGCTCACACAAGCTGACATTGTATCGAGGTTACCAGTCCAAGCTAAATCAAGGATACATATAAATCAATGATCTGCAACAAATTCTAGATCTCGTAGAATCATGTAAATCCCTGACCGATTTCATATCTAATCCTAATGGAATGCTATACGTATCCTAATCTTTTACTAAGTTCACATGGGTATCATTATCGTAATTGTATCATTTCAAACCCTGTAATAGTATACATGTTTTACAAGAATCCTGTAAACATTCCATACCCATTTCGGTACCTTATACATATTTATAATAACGATAGTTTTCATACTTTGCAATTTAGTCCATTTGATGCCAAATTCATCTATTCCATAATAATCTAAATTATAAATCAAACAAACACAATTCAGAATAACAGTAAAACAAAAAAAGTAAGTTCCATATAAACTTACCTGGCAAAACAACAAACAACCAAGTCTTTAAGGACTAATCAACAATTTTTGTTTTTCCTCGATTATCTTCAATTTGATTCAATTCCCAATCAATTAGTAACCAAAAGCTTGAAACCCTAGGAAAGTTTCTTTCCTTCTCACGGCAAAGAAATGAAGATGAATGAAAAAATGACATTCTTTTTTCTTTTAATTTTACTTATATTTTTATTCTCTTGTATACATTTTATATTTATTTAATAATTTAATTATAATTTTAATAATATATAAACTTAAAATTCACCTACCATCCATTATAATTGTAATCTGATGGTTTATTTGTTTAATTAAACCTTGAGTTAATTGCAATTTAAATTCTTAAACCTTTGGCCAATTAAAAATATATAGTGATAAGCTTTTACAATTTAGTTCTTGTACCTTAATTAATTATCAATTCAACAAAATTAATGGACCAAACTTTGATATATTTCTATACTAACCTATTAATATTTACGGACTCAAACTATGGAAATATGGTTCTAAAATCGTTGTTTCCGACACGTTGGAAATTGAACCGTTACAAAATTGTCACTACAAGGTTACATAATTTATATTTTTAAAAAATATTAATTACTACAAAAAATTATTAGTATGATAAAAATAATTTTTAAATAAGTAAAAAAAATTAAAATAAAAACATCATATGTATTATGTTAGTCCAAAAAAGTAGTCGATAATACGACTAAAAATAAAAATAATAAGAAAAATAAACATCATATGGATTTTTTTTCTAATTACTCTAGTGCATATTTGTTGGGTTATTCCCTCTTTAATGTTTAACATATGCTCCTTATCATCATTTGTTGGTCAGTCACCGAGTTCATCATAATCTAAATTGGAATCTATCATTGAGGTTATTATGATCTCCTTCTTCCATGTACTATTCAAAGTATGGATCATCTCAATTCCACCTATGATTGAAGTTATGAAATATGCAACATGTTAGTACGATCCAACCTTGTTTTTTATGCTATACTAAGGTGATGTTGTTAATAGAAGAAATATTTTTTTAGAACAGCAAATGCCTTCTTAACCACATTTCAAAGCCTTAAATATATCAAATTGAAAAGTTTACGAGCTGTCCATGGTGTTTGTGTTTGACACCATTCTCTCAAATGGTATCATATCTCACAACATGGTGAGAGAAAATAATTTCTATTTGCATAATTAGCATCGACTTTATAATATTTAGGTTCACAGTCCAAATAATTTGTAGCTTTAATTATAAAAACTTAATTTGAAAAAAGATTTGTACGAGGGTATATAATTGTTTATAATATGTAAATTAAATAAAAAATTTAAAATTTAAAATATATAACCTTTTTAACAAAACTTTCATACCACTTCCTGTAAATAATATATATTTTTTGCCATAATTTTATAAAGTTATTTTTTTATAAATAAGTTATGATAAAAAAACAAGCTCTAACATTTTTTTATTAATAACTATATTATTTTTATAATATATAATATGGACACATAAATAAATTATGTCTATACTTATTGACCATAAATTTTTATAAATAAATATATTATAATGCTTTTATAATATGTAAATTATTTTTTATAATGAACTTTTTTATCGTAACATTGGAAATTTTTTAGTATTTAGATAATATAATTTGTTGCTATTACTTTATAAAATACAAAAATTATTTTTATAATATAATTTTAAAGGATTTAGAATATAAGAAATTTTTTATGACAATCATCCCAAACACTCATATGTGTTCATGCTTATAATATAATTTATATAAAAATAATTTTTAAAAATTAGATTTTTGTGTAATTACTTGTGTAATTACTTCAATTCTTACCCTCCCTCTAAAAATCGAAAAGTATAATTAGACTGCTCGAATAACATTCAATGCAAGGGGATCCATCAATTACAATAGTTATCCAAACATGCTACCCTTATGTATTTACAAACAATTATACCCATATTCAATGACTAAATAACTTTTTCAAACACAACCTAATTAATTGAAAATGGATAGGATTTTGGATTTGGTTTTAACTTCGATAATTAATTAGCTAGGAAACCCCGTTTTCAATCCAAGTTTGATTTCACATGTTTTGATTAACACCGTTCCTAGTTACGTCTCCTTTTTAACTTGATTGTAATTTTTTCAATCTATATTTATATTATTATTAAGTATTTTATTGAGTTGATTTTATAAATTTATTGGACATTAATTTAATTAAAAATTTTAGTAAATTTATTATTTTTAAAAATAACAAATATTATTAATAAATAATAATTTAAACCTACAATTTAATTTAGTATAAATTTCACATATAGTAAGACTTGAATCTAAAATATTAAACTTTCTGAATCTTAAACTTTACCATTTAAACCAAAATCTGATTGATATTTTATATAAATGTTTTACATAAGAAAATTCACCTATATTGTGAATGTATCACTATATTTGTAGGGGATAAACTCGATTAAGCAATGAACAAAATGAATAAAATAAGAATAGAAAAGATCGAATACACAAATTTTACGTGGAAAAACTCCTCAAGAGAGGATAAAAATCCACGGAAAAAAAGAGAGATTTCACTGTAATAAAGGAGAGTACAAAAGATGGAGAGAACTAAAAGAAAATTTTGAAACCCCACAAGAAAAACCCTTCAAAACAAAGAACAAAATTCTCTCAATCTAAATAATTTTTTGTCGTGTAAAACCTAGAGTAACTAAGACCTATTTATATGTTAAAATTAGTAGCATAAATCACTACAACAACTCTAGGTTAATTAGAATTTAAGTGAGAAACTAAAAATAGAGTTTAACTAGGAGAAGAAAAACCAAAATAAATTTTGGTCAAAATAAGAGGCATCCTTCCACAAATCTCTACCTTGACTCGTATTTGGACCAACTCCCTTGTCGAGCCCTGTTACGGGCTTAATTGATTCTTCGTCGGGTACTTACCAAGTCTAAGCAATGCTCGAACTTTGAATTTGTTAGGCTCTTTGTCAACATGTTGGCCGGAATGTGTTTTGTGCCAATTTTAAGAATATGAATATCCCTTTGTGTAATATCCTGATTTTGGGCCTAGTCGGAATGGTGGTTTCAAGACCACAAATTCGAGATAGAAATAATTATTTTATGATTATTTTAAGGTCTATGATATGATTTCAGGATTGTGTGAAAATTTCGTGAAGAAATTTTATGCATAAAGTGCTTAAATTGAAATTAGGGACTAAATCGAATAATTTGCAAAACTTGTATTCTAGAAGTTTCTAGTATGAAATTGTTTTGAAATATTAATTAGGAGGTCTTAAATAGAAATTTACCAATTTCTAAGTCTATAGACAAAAATTGGACATGGACGGAATTTTTGGAAAGTTTAGTAGTAAGGGCATTTTGGTCATTTAGGGGTAAAATGAATTAAAATACAAAATTAAAAGCCAATTTTGCTCATCTTCAACCCCATGGCCGAATATAGCAAGGAGAAACCATGGCTAGGATTTTTCAAGCTTCCAAGCTCAATTGTAAGTCTGTTCTAGCCTCGTTTTTAATATTTTTTTACGTTTTTAGAGTCCCGGTAGCTCGATTTAGCTTATGCTAGCAATAATTTAACCTAGGGTTTATATTTGGAAAAATACCCATAGGTTAAATTTGTGTATTTTGGTGTTTTATGATAGAATATCAGGTTTTAAATTATGTTAGACAACTTGTGCTACTCGGTTTTAAGTGAAAACGAGCAAAAGGGTTTAATCGGTAAAAATACCTAATAGTCATAAGTACATGTTAGAGTGAGAATTTGATGTTTCCATAGAAGGGAAAAATGATCAGCATGTCATAAAACATAAGAAAATAGGCTGAAGTTTAATTTACGAGCTTTGGGGCAAAGTGTAAATATGCAAAAGTTTAGGGGCAAAATTGTAATTTTTCAAAACTATGATTTTGGGTCAATTTGAATAATGTGAGTCCTAATTAGACTATATTTTAAATGATAGAGCAAGGAAAACTAAAATTCGGGCTAAAATGGGAAAAATACCAAGTTGTGGACGAAATGGTAAAAGTAGCCATTTTCGCATACGAGGTAAGTTCATGTGTAAATGTAGTAACATAATTTTCATTTTAAGAAATTTAATGTTGTTTATATGATATGATGCTGATTATTATCATGAAATATTATGCTTTGTGGTTAATGTTGAGTAATATGCAAATTATGTTTACTACCTGATAAATATGAATTGCTACCGAGTATCGGTTCTGATATTCCATGGAAGATGAAAAATGTGAGATCGAGGGAAAAAGCCCGTTTGAACCTTAGGAATAGATTAGGATACAAGTGACATGTCACTAGGATGTTTGGGCATCCAAACTCGTTGAGTTGAGTCCGAGTTCACTTATGGATGCAACGCCCGAGCTCGTTGAGTTGAGTCCGAGTTCACTTATGGGCGGGTTACATGGTAGCTCGGCTACATATGTGGCACTTATGTGCAAACTTTCCATGTATCCGAATTATATTCCGATGTGTTCAACGGGTAAAGTTCTACTGAAATGGAAGAATACTCAAGATGAAAGGGATGTATTGGTAAGTGTTGTGAAATGGGTACTTTGAACAGGTATGTACTTAACCCTCGGGTTGAAAACTCGATATAACAACAATATGGTAAGATGATAAATGAAAATGTGATATAAATATCTCTGTGATGATTATGCAAATGATGTTTTATGTTTGCTTATATAGTTGTGTTACTTGCTATTTGCATGTGAACTTACTAAGCATTTATGCTTACTCCCTCCTTTTCATTCCTTGTAGTTTTGACAAGACAACTCGGAAATCGGGAACGGTCGGAGGCTTGCTCACACTATCCGTATACCATCTTGGCATAATGACTTGTATATTTTGAGTATGGCATGTATAGCATTATAATCATTTTGTATATATGGTCTTATGATATGGTTATTGAGTGGTATGGAAATGCTTGGTAATGATTAGCCATTGGAATGGCTAATCATGATCATATTTGGTGTTATGTATGTCAAATTGCTAGCTAATCCATGGAAACCATGAAATAGGTAAAATTTACCATAAAATAGATTCAGTCAGCGGTAGTGATGTGAATTTGAAAAATCACTAAAAATAGTAGAAATGGAATTAAATAATGAATAAGTTATGGAATCGAATCTTGATGAGTCTATTTTCATATGGAAGAAGCGAAACAGGTATATGAGCTATATTTTATGAGATGTTTAAATTTTTGCGAAATAGGGCCAGAGCGATTTCTGGATCCCCTGTTCTGACTTTGAAAATTCACCATAAATTTTACAAAGATAATTAAAGTCATGCTTTATATGTACAGATTCCTTATTGAGTCTAGTTTTATTAGAGACAAACGTCATAGTCATTGAAGCTCTGTACATGTAGATATTTGATTCGTAATACACAGAGGTCAGAGTAGTCGAACCCTGAAACAGGGGAGACTTTAACTAATAAACTGTACTAATTGGCCCAACCAAAAATTTTAGAAAAAAAATTAGTAGATAGATATATGAGTCTAGTTTCAGGAAAAATTTAAGGAATTGGATTTTGAGTTTCGGAACTCGAGATATGATTTTTAAAGTGACTGTGATGCAGTTAGCCAGCTTGTCTGGAAATTTTAAAATGAATTGTATGAGCTGTTTTAAGTAATGAATTAAGTCCGTTAACACCTTGTGTTCGACTCCGACAATGGTATCGGGTACGGGGCGTTACATTTAGTGGTATCAGAGCAGGTTTAGTCGGTTCTCGGACTAACCTAGCATGTGTAAAAGTTTAGCTATACATGCCACTGATCTGTGATAGTGTGATGTCTTCCAACGCGTATGAGTACTGTCTTATTTAGACAGGGTACTCTCCATCCGAGCTGTGCCGACCATGTTCAATGTTATGTGAAGGTATTTGAGTAAAATTATGATTATGATAAGTCTCGGTTCAGAAAAGTATGAATAAAGGTTTATGATACATATGTGATAAATATTCATATTTGCTTAATGCTCATATGATGTAGTGTATGTGGCTTACTTGATAAGATGAACGGAATAAATAGAAAGTAGTAGAGGTATGAATAAAGGTCATAATATCATGATACGAATGAAAATGTCCTTGTCTTGATTGGAAATTAAATGTTGATGAATGTTAATGATATATAATTTTTATGAGATAAAGGATTATAATGAAATGAACTTAACTATGTTAAATTGTTGGACTGAATTATATGATTGTAATGATATGTACATGATGATGCACGAAATGAAAGTTGTGATTGTGATGCAAATATCTATGTTTGTTTGGCCTTATATGATGTCATGAGCATGAATTAATTTAATTAAATGAATGGATAAGTAAAGCTATCTAGAAAACATAGAATGTATGCATAAGTATATTGTCTAAATGGGACAATAGGAAATTTGGTGTAAGCCAACATGAATGTTGCATTGCCTGGATGAATGACATGATTTTGATGATGTTGCTATGATGATGGAAGTTGTGTCATATGTCTATGTATAAGAAAGTCGAGTCAGAGGTCCTACAACCCCTCCCCCTTACCGAAGTGGTACTTATAATGGAATTTCATGAGATTTGTATTGAATAAGTTTCCGGTTGAGAACCCAAAGAGTACAGTGATAGAATAATTATAAGTATGATTAGAGATTGAAAATGAGCTGATAAGTAAAGTCAGAGCCAGTAAAGTATCGGATTGACGTAAAGATTATTGGAGTTATGCACTGTCCCAGTTAGAAAAGGAAATTCTCCTTGGTAAATCGAATTACTCAGGTGCAAGGTCGAGAAAAGTGTAAATCGAAATTTATTCAGAATTGGCCTTTTTTAGTGAATGGTTTAATATGAAATTTGTGACGGCAGAACTAGTTGGGAAAATGATAATTGAAATGTGAACTATCTGAGTGTGACAGTTATGACTGGACAGATTTAACAGTCTCTTTTGAGATGTTCTATGTGTTTACCCGTTCTCAGAAATATTTCTATGGCTATTGATCTTCTGAAGAAATTCTTGTAATATGGGAATGTCTTCTAATTCTGGTGTTGGATGAAAGCATTGGTAGTTTGACTGGTTTATAATTTATATTGCTCTATTTCATCGAGTATTCTAATTCATTTCGTCTGATAAGAATTGATGAGAGAATACGTATGATATTATGATTTTGTTTCTTCTACTTGATGCTTCATCTGATATATATGTATGGGAAGATATATTGTTCTTGTTATATTTGATTCCAGTGGGATTAAATGATGTTTTCTTTTGGACTTTCTTTCTTTGAAGAATTATCCGGGTATTCTGTATTTTCTCTATGAGTTTGGTTTTCGATTCTCCGGCATAGTATCGTATCTTGGGTTTCTTTATCCTGGATCTCTTTATTCTGGATTTCTTTATTCTGGGTTTCTCTATCTTGGATTTCTTTATTCGGTTTTCTTGTTATCTTTGTTCCATAATTTGTCAATTAACTCAAGTTCGAAGTGAGTTCTTCAGCTCGTGATAATCATGTTAAATATGACTATACTTCTAATGTGATCTTGGTAATGTAGTGATTTTAGTATTTGGATTTTTCTAATTTCTGTGTAAGGATTTGACATCAGTAAAGGCATAAGTGATAAAAGCGCGAGTTTCAGTCGGTATGGTAAATTATTTATTTGAAAGATTTCATGTGACAATTATGTCAGGATTATTTTTCCCAAGTCTGATAATAAAATTTCATTTTGTACGGATAAAATAGTAAATAGTTTGAACGAGGAGTGTATATTTATTAGAAAAGAGTTGAATATTAGTTTAAGTCACTACGAATGATAAGGTTTCCATCTTGTGAAAGCTGAAAAGTTTATTACATGTTGACAGAGTTCGGATAGATGAGAATATTGGTAACCGAAGCGTCTGAACTAGGCTAGTCTACATTGAGCAAAGACTTCCTGACTTTCAGTAATGTATTGTTGTATGAATTGTGATGTGTTTCAAAACAGTGACGTAATATGATAGTTTAGAGCATTCGATGTTACATAAAATCTGAGTTGTTCAAGAGGTTAAAGCCGAGCATTGGGATCTATCAAAATTATCCTTGCAAGTGTTGATATTGGGATGGAAATGAGAAGGATTATTCTTGAGGCCATATCAGAATTATTTCCATGGCGGAAAGAGGAAAATGTGATGTATCCTATTGTTAAATGTTTGGCGAGATCTATAAATCATATCGGTATTGAATGAATTCCTACTCATTAGATTCATGGAATTTCAGGTCTCTTTGATTGTTGGATTTCTTGGAATTCTGGTTTCCATTAAATCAAGTTGAGATCCGGGTTTTATGTCATGATATCTTGGGAAACTGAGAAGGGTTGAAAATTTAAGAACAGTTGAGAGTTGAGATTGTAAGCTTTCAGATCATATGAGAAATTAAAGAGATGTATTGGAGGTACATCCTAAGTGAAAGTTCTTCAGCACCGAATATGAGATTAAAAATGAAGACCACTTTTGCGGTAAGATTTTCGGGGACGAAAATCCCTAAAGGGGGGAGAGTTGTAATATCCTGATTTTGGGCCTAGTCGGAATGGTGGTTTCGAGACAACAAATTCGAGATATAAATAATTATTTTATGATTATTTTAAGGTCTATGATATGATTGCATGATTGTGTGAAAATTTCGTGAAGAAATTTTATGCATAAAGTGCTTAAATTGAAATTAGGGACTAAATCGAATAATTTGCAAAACTTGTATTCTAGAAGTTTCTAGTATGAAATTGTTTTGAAATATTAATTAGGAGGTATTAAATAGAAATTTTACCAATTTCTAAGTCTATGGACAAAAATTGGACATGGATGGAATTTTTGGAAAGTTTAGTAGTAAGGGCATTTTGGTCATTTAGGGGTAAAATGAATTAAAATACAAAATTAAAAGCCAATTTTGCTCATCTTCAACCCCATGGCCGAATATAGCAAGAAGAAACCATGGCTAGGATTTTTCAAGCTTCCAAGCTCAATTGTAAGTCTGTTCTAGCCTCGTTTTTAATGTTTTTTACATTTTTTGAGTCCCGGTAGCTCGATTTAGCTTATGCTAGCAATAATTTAACCTAGGGTTTATATTTGGAAAAATACCCATAGGTTAAATTTGTGTATTTTGGTGTTTTATGATAGAATATCAGGTTTTAAATTATGTTAGACAACTTGTACTACTCGGTTTTAAGTGAAAACGAGCAAAAGGGCTTAATCGGTAAAAATACCTAATAGTCATAAGTACATGTTAGAGTGAGAATTTGATGTTTCCATAGAAGGGGAAATGATCAGCATGTCATAAAACATAAGAAAATAGGCTGAAGTTTAATTTACGAGCTTTGGGGCAAAAGTGTAAATATGCAAAAGTTTAGGGGCAAAATTGTAATTTTTCCAAAATATGATTTTGGGTCAATTTGAATAATGTGAGTCCTAATTAGACTATATTTTAAATGATAGAGCAAGGAAAACTGAAATTCGGGCTAAAATGGGAAAAATACCAAGTTGTGGATGAAATGGTAAAAGTAGCCATTTTCGCATACGAGGTAAGTTCATGTGTAAATGTAGTAACATAATTGTCATTTTAAGCAATTTAATGTTGTTTATATGATATGATGCTGATTATTATCATGAAATATTATGCTTTGTGGTTAATGTTGAGTAATATGCAAATTATGTTTACTACTTGATAAATATGAATTGCTACCGAGTATCAGTTCCGATATTCCATGGAAGATGACAAATGTGAGATCGAGGGAAAAAGCTCGTTTGAACCTTAGGAATAGATTAGGATACAAGTGACATGTCACTAGGATGTTTGGGCATCCGAACTCGTTGAGTTGAGTCCGAGTTCACTTATGGATGTGAACACCCGAGCTCGTTTAGTTGAGTCCGAGTTCACTTATGGGCGGGTTACATGGTAGCTTGGCTACATATGTGGCACTTATGTGCAAACTTTCCATGTATCCGAATTATATTCCGATGTGTTCAACGGGTAAAGTTCTACTGAAATGGAAGAATACTCAAGATGAAAGGGATGTATTGGTAAGTGTTGTGAAATGGGTACTTTGAACAGGTATGTACTTAACCCTCGGGTTGAGAACTCGATATAACAACAATATGGTAAGATGATAAATGAAAATGTGATATGAATATCTCGGTGATGATTATGCAAATGATGTTTTATGTTTGCTTATATAGTTGTGTTACTTGCTATTTGCATGTGAACTTACTAAGCATTTATGCTTACTCCCTCCTTTTCATTCCTTGCAGTTTTGACAAGCCAGCTCAAAAATCGGGAACGGTCGCAGGCTCGCTCACACTATCCGTATACCATCTTGGCATAATGACTTGTATATTTTGAGTATGGCATGTATAGCATTATAATCATTTTGTATATATGGTCTTATGATATGGTTATTGAGTGGTATGGAAATGCTTGGTAATGATTAGCCATTGGAATGGCTAATCATGATCATATTTGGTGTTATGTATGTCAAATTGCTAGCTAATCCATGGAAACCATGAAATAGGTAAAATTTACCATAAAATAGATTCAGTCAGCGGTAGTGATGTGAATTTGAAAAATAACTAAAAATAGTAGAAATGGAATTAAATAATGAATAAGTTATGGAATCGAATCTTGGAGTCTATTTTCATATGGAAGAAGCGAAACAGGTATATGAGCTATATTTTATGAGATGTTTAAATTTTTGTGAAATAGGGCCAGAGCGATTTCTGGATCCCCTGTTCTGACTTTGGAAATTCACCATAAATTTTACAAAGATAATTAAAGTCATGCTTTATATGTACAGATTCTTTATTGAGTCTAGTTTTATTAGAGACAAACGTCATAGTCATTGAAGCTCTGTACATCTAGATATCTGATTCGTAATACACAGAGGTCTGAGTAGTCAAACCCTGAAATAGGGGAGACTTTAACTAATAAACTGTACTAATTGGCCCGACCAAAAATTCTAGAAAAAAAATTAGTAGATAGATATATGAGTCTAGTTTCAGGAAAAATTTAAAGAATTGGATTTTGAGTTTCGAAACTCGAGATATGATTTTTAAAGCGACTATGATGCAGTTAGCCAGCTTGTCTGGAAATTTTAAAATGAATTGTATGAGCTGTTTTAAGTAATGAATTAAGTCCGTTAACACCTCGTGTTCGACTCCGAAAACTGTCTCGGGTATGGGGTGTTACACTTTGAATGATCACCTCTTGAACAAAATGATAACGAATGTCTATGTGCTTCATTCTCTCGTGATGCATTTGATCTTTGGTGAGATGTATGACACTTTGACTATCATAATATACGACAGTTACTCCTTTTTCACTTGTCAGTTCACTGAACGGACCCTTTAACCAAATTTCTAAAAGGTAACCTATGAGAGACCTTCTTCGATCTAAATCTCCTGCATAATCAGAATCAACATTTCTGACTAAACTCTTTTGAGGTCTTCCAAACACTAAGCATATGTTAGAAGTACCCCTAAATATCTGAAAATCTACCTAACTGCATGCCAATGTAACTTACCAAGATTGACCATGTATCGGCTAACAACATTATCAACATGTGAAATATCAACATGAGTGCATATAATTGCATACATCAAACTTCCAACTGCGCTTGAATAAGGTGCTTTTGACATGTACCTTTCATCTTCTTAATTCTATAGAGAATCTGAAATTAAGAGTTTAAAGTGTGTAACTAAATGAGTACTTACCGATTTTGCATCTTGCATATCAAATTGCTTAAGGATATTCTTGATGTACCTTTGTTGAGATAAAAATAATTTCTTAGAATGTTTATCTCTTAAAATTTCCATTCCGAAAATTTTCTTTGCTGCACCTAAATATTTCATCTTAAACTTAGAGTTAAACATGATTCTAAGACGATCATTATTAGATGGATTCTTAGCCGCAATTAACATGTCATCAACATAAAGCAGCAAATATATAAAAGAACCATAATTAAGACATTGTAGATAAACACAACTGTCATGCTTACTTCGAGAAAAAGCAATACTCAACATGAAGGAGTTAAACTTTTTATACCACTGCCGAGGAGACTGCTTTAAACCATACAAAGACTTTAGGAAGAGATAAACATAATCTTCTTTACCTTCAAATTTGAAGCCTTCTAGTTGTTGGATGTAGATGTCCTCCTCAAGGTCACCGTGAAGGAAATCAATCTTTACATCTAATTGCTTTAACTCAAGATTATTTGATGCAACAAAGGCAAAAAGAGCCCAAATGAATGTATGTTTCACAACGAGAGAGAAAACATCATAAAAATCAACTCCCTCCACTTGACTATAGCCCATTTGCAATCAATCTTGCATTGTACTTAGTGTCATCAGGACTTGAACCTTCCTTTTTAAACACCCATTTACAACCAACGATTCTTTTACTGATGGGTGGTTTAACTAGCCTCCAAGTTTTGTTCTTTTCAAGTTATTCTATCTCTTCTTCTATTGCAATGAGCCATTTGCTAGAATCAGAGGCTTGAATTGCCTCATAATAACATGAAAGATCGGTTGAATCAATGCTCTCAACAACACTTAAAGCATAAGCCACTAGGTTTCCTTCACAATATTTCTGTGGTGTTTGTATCTCTAGCCTATTCCTGTCACGATCCAACTTATAATTAGTTAACTGAGATGATGAGGGTACCTGAAAGTCAGATGGAACCCCAAATAGATCCAAAACAGCTTCAAAATTGCAAGAATAAGAATTTTTTTGTATGGACACGACATTGTGAGACTCTCTTTTGGGACGAGACCTCTGTTTGTTGCATCATTACAATGTTGGGAATTTTCTCATCATGATGTCAACCCCTGTTTTAGCTTCTGACTCCACCTTGCTTGAGACACTCTTATTTGTTGTCTCTTTAAAAGTAAAAGTCTCTTTTTTTTAATCGAAACATGGCAGATTCATCAAACGTAACATTTCTGCTTACAATTATTTTTTAGGATTCCGAACACCACAAATTAAAAACTTTTGTACCAACCGAGTATCTCAGAAAGATGCATTTAATGGCCATTGGTTCGAGCTTTCCCTGGCTAACTTTAGCAGAAGTAGGACAACTAAAAATTCTAATATTAGAATAATTGGGAGGATTACCTGACCATATCCTCTCTGGAAATTTACTGTTCAATGCTTGATAAGGAGATCGATTTACCAAATGACTTGCTAGGTTTATGCCTTCAGCCAAAATTTCCTTCCCTAAGCCTACATTAGAAAGCATGCATCGAGCCTTCTCCAATAAGGTTCTGTTCATTCTTCCTGCAACTCCATTTTGCTGCAGAGTTCCGACAACAGTTTGATGTCTTCCAATTCCTCCCCGTTTGTAGAAATCATTAAAATTTGATGAACAGAACCCAAAACCATTATCCATTTTCAACCACTTCACGGATTTTTTGGTTTGTTTTTCTAACAGTGTCTTCCACTGTTTGAAGATTCCAAAGACTTCTCTTTTCTATTTCAAGTAATAAACCCAAACTTTTCTGGAGTGGTCATTAATAAAGGTTTGGAAATATTTATTACCTCCTTTTGAGATGTTAGAAGATGGACCTCATAAATTGGAATGGATGTAGTTTAGAGTCCCTTTTATACTGTGCACTGCTGAATCGAAATTAACTCAGGTTTTTCTCCCAAAAACGTAATGCTCGTAGAAACCTAACTTACCGACTCTAGTGTCTTTGGAAAACCTCTATTGCACAAGACTGTCATACCTTTCTCACTCATATGACCCATTCGCATGTGCCAAAGTTTGGTTGAGTCAGAATCAATGGAGAAATAGTCACGTCATGTCGTTGCAACATCAGGTTGATTCTTGTCGCGATGTCATGGCGATTTTGGCTTTACTTCGATAATTGAAACTGCACCAGCAACCGTTGACCCTTTTAGAACATATAGGCTGCCATTTTTCTATCATCTCATCACAACAAGAACCCCACGAGAAAATTTTAAGCCATTTAACTAAATGACTATCCTGCAACCGTTAAAATCCAAAATCCCAATGAGATAAGATATTTTTTTTTAAAATCAGGAACATAGCTGACATCTGAAAGTGTTCGAATAATTACATTGTGCATCCTAATTTGTACTGTTCTGATTTTAGATATTTTACATGGAAACTTATTCCCCATTAGCACAACTCCACCTTCAACTGAACTGTACAAGGAAAACCAATGTAACATCCCAAAAATCGGGGGTTAGTAGAATCAAGTTTGGGAATCGAGAGAGAGTGATCAAGCCTTAATTTTTAAGATTATCTACGCGATTTTAGAAAATAAATGAGGTATTGGTTTGTTGGTTAAGTGTTAGTGAAACGTTCCTTGAAACCCAAGTTTAAATGCCTTCTCTCTCACCGTTTTAATTATTTTGCAAATTTTGCCTTAAACCCTAGTATGTGACATGGCTTGTTTTTAAAATAAATATTACAAAATTATTTAAAGAAGGAGGAAAAAGCCTAATGGTTAAAAGAAATATGAGAAAGCATTTAAATTAAATAAGGTCCCAACTTCGAATCCCTTCCCTTGCGAAATAATTAAATTTTACAAAATCCTTTTTTTTAATGTGTGTGCCATCCATACCCTTGAACCCTAGGTATAAATATAAATTTTTATTGTATTTTTCAGCCTTTAATTCAACTTTTACCCACCAAGCCGTTCACCCTCTTCCTCTCTTCTTTTCTCTTCAATTTTCTTTCTTTCTCCCATTGTTGTCGTCGCCTACACCTAGTTTTACCATCTCTTTCTTCTTTTTCTTTTTGCCACAAGATTTGTTAACATATTCTCCACCATATTGATTTCATTTTTCCTCATTGAAATCAGCCCCAAATCTGAAATCTTGAACTCCAAGATCGATCCTGAACATTACCAAGAAAGTGCCATTGCCGTTTTTCTCAACTAACTTGGGTAAGGTCTCTTCTCTCTTCAATTTCTTGATTAATCTTGTCCATTAAAAACCTAAATTTACAAATCTAGAAATTGGGGGATTTTAAATGATTTCAAAGGTATTTTTCCAGATTGTAGTGAGATCTCAAACCGTTTTAAAATTTAGCCCCAATTTTGGCAACCGATGCACCTATAGGCAAGAAAAGGGCTGTTTTGTTTCTTGGTTCTTGCCTATATTTTTCCAGAATTAATTTGATTCCTTGAACCCTCTTAATCAAATTTTAAACCCATTTCAATTATGGAAAAATGTTCTTGATCGATTGGCCATTCAAATCCCTCAAATCGTGAAACGTAAGTGCAATTAAGGGTAACTAGTTTGTTATTTTGACATAGTTGTTGTGTAAAGGTTATGATTTGATTAAATGAAATTTAATCATTAATTAGCTATTGATTTTCCAGTATCTTATTGAATTAGGTGCTGACCCAAACGTGTAACACCCCAAACCCAGCCTAGACGTTATGGTCGAATCCGATGATGTCACATGATAGTGTGTTCGAAAACTAAATTGTTACAATAAAATCATTTCCATGTTATTACCTATATTTATGTCTTATTAGTTCTAAAGGGAATCATTTTACTTATTTAAAACATTTTCTTTAAAACGTTTCTCATTGCGGAAGCTTTTAAAATAGAGCAGTTTAAGTAATCATGAGTTTAGAAAACACGCTAGCTTTTTGAAAATTGAACATCCTACGACTAGCAATTATAATTCCACAAAAAAAAGTAAATAAAATCCAAATTTTGGAAATATTCCCAAGAGTCCTCAAATTACATCCCAATAATAATAAAACCATAAAACATAAATTAAAAAAAATGTAAAGTCCAAAAACTGTGGTTACCATCAAGTCCTCCGCCACATCGATCCATCTAAGTCTAAGGATTACCTATGCACATTAAATAGAGAGGGGTGAGTTTACGTAAACTCAGTGTGTAAACCCACATAAAACAAACAATAGTAGACACAGTGCGCAGTCAAATACAATTTTGGGCCAAAGCCCCTTTCAGTATCAGTAACAGTTTAGGCCTTACCCCATCTTAGTACAGTATCAAATATGCAATAGGGCCTTAGCCCATCACAGTATCAGCAGTAGTCATGCAGTATTCAGTAACAAATTCCTACCCAACCAGCCTCTAAACATTATCTCCGTCCAACCCTACACTCCATGTGGGGATTAAATCAACCCACCTATCCCTACACTCCAGGTAGTACCGACTGTGGCAAAAAACAGTAATTTGTAGCTGAGCTGCCAGTATATTGTCTTAAAAGCCTTTCAGTACACTTCCTCCAAATATAATCAACCCAACCCCATGCAATGCAACATACAAATCATTACATGCTATCTCATGATATCAGTACATATAACTAGTTCAGTATACATGCATACTATCATCATGCTCAATATATATAAATCGAACAGGCAGTTCACACAATTAGGGGTCTAAGTGATGCTTACCAACCCTACAGTAGGTTCACAGTCGACTTGGGTGACTTGGGCAACCTTAGCAATCAATTCAATGAAAGTGAGCTCATACGCCCATGTGGCCTACACGACCCAAATTGGCCTAGGCTGTCACACGGCTGTGTCTTACATGCACGGCCTTTCGTCAATCTCACGGCCGTGTGGTCGCACACAGCCTACCATACGGGCAACCACACGCCCGTGTGGCATCGACAGTGGGGTTTTCGGCTTTATCCAAAACCTTTTTTTCCATATTTCGGGTACACACCTGTATCGTTGTCGATGTAAAAGCAACTCCAAGAAGTCCCCAACCTAAAATTGGTCAATATTTTACTCCATTAATCACTTAAACAATCGAATTGAACTAAACTCGAAACGGGGTATTATCTATCAAACAAAAAACCATTACCTTAAATTGAACAACGAAGTCTCTTCACCACCACGACACCAATCGAATAACTTCAACCCTTGAACCTTTTCCAAAAACAAAACAAATCCCGTTAACCACTATTCATAACCCAAAACAAAAAATGGTACTTACCACACTTACCAATAATGTACGAAAAAGTGCCGATGAACGAGACGCGAAACAACGATAGTAGGGAAAACAAAAACGAAAACAACAGTAAGGATGGGGAAAGCATTCGGCAGAGAACAGAGAAGAAGAGAAAAAATTAAAAAGAAGAACTGGAGGAGAAGATGATCAGTTTTTTTTCTACAGAAAGAATTTTTGGGAAACTGTTTTAATCAAATCCCACTACCTACCCTATCTCAATCCCTTAATTTTCTCTCTCAACTCCCAATACACATCCACAACTCAGAATCCCAGTTCAGCACAACTCTGGTTGAACTTTAAGGAAAAATACTACTCCTTGCCATCGCAGAGAATTGAACACAACCCCTCCTATACACCAACACTCCACTTAACCACTAGACTAGCTGGCCCATTCTAATATGGTTTTGCAAACAGTTAAATAAAAGCTTACTGAACAAGAATGAGGGTTAACTTAGAAAATTTTCAAAATTTACCAAAGGAATGGCTTGAACTTGGGACCTCCCACATACCCCAAGAACACTTAGCCACTAAAGGAGACATCTATTTGTGTTACACAGTCACAAAAACGAACATAAAAATTTTAGGGCGTTACAATTATACCCCCTAAAAGAAAATTTCGTTCTCAAAATTTACTTGATCAGAATAGATGAGGATACTACTGACGCATTGCATCCTTAGGCTCCCAGTTAGCCTCCTCAGTGCTATGATTTTGCCATAGAACCTTCACCAAATGGATAGACTTCCCCCTCAGAACCTTTACGTCACGATCTAGAATTTGGACAGGCTCCTCCTCAAAGGTCAAGTGTGGCCTAAGCTTAATCTCCTAAATAGAGACAGTATGAGTTAGATCAGAGTGGTAGCGCCTCAACATAGAGATGTGAAACACGTCATAAATATGATCCAACTCTAGAAGTAGCTCCAACTGATAAGCAACCGGTCCCAATCGTTTCAGAATACGGTAAGGTCCAATAAATCTAGGGCTCAACTTGCCCTTACGACCAAACCTCAAAACCTACTTCCATGGCGAGACCTTGAGAAATACGGAGTCCCTCACAGAATACTCAATCTCACGTCTCTTCAGGTCCGCATAAGACTTCTGCCTGTCAGAACCCACTTTCAAATAATCCCGAATTAATCTAACCTTATCCTCTGTCTCGAAAACCAATTTAGGACCCAGAACACGTCGCTCGCCCAACTCAATCCAACATAAGGGAGTGTGACACTTACGACCATATAGTGCCTCGTAAGATGCCATCTGGATGCTGGACTAGTAACTATTATTATATGCAAACTCTGCTAACGGCAGATAATCTTCCCAACTGGCTCGAAAATCAATAACACAGCTCCTCAACATGTCCTCCAGTATCTGAATCACCTTCTCAGACTTACCATCTGTCAAAGGATGGAACGCAGTACTGAAGTCCAACCTTGAACCCAGAGCCTCATGCAACTTTCTCCAAAACTGAGTCATGAAACGAAGATCCCTATTAAAGATGATCGAAACTGGTACCACATGTAGTCTCACTATCTCAGAAATATAAAGCTTCACCAGCTTCTGCAGAGAATAATCAGTACGAACCAGTATAAAGTGAGCAGACTTGGTCAATCGATCTACGATGACCTATACTGAATCCTTTTTAGTGGTTGTTAAAGGAAACCCACTAACGAAATCCATAATTACATGCTCCCATTTCCATAGAGGAATCTTAACCGGCTGTAGGAAACCCGAAGGTAACTGATGCTCAACCTTAACCTGTTGGCACATCAAACATATCAACACAAAATTAGTAACCTCACGTTTCAACCCTGGGCACTAATATGACTCACGAGGGTCTCGGTACATCTTATTTCTGCCAGGATACATAACATAAATGCTACTATGTGCCTTTCTCAGTATAGACTACCTTAAATCAGTATTATTTGGCACACAGATTCTCCCACAGAAGTAGATTACCCTATAACCATTCAGTCTAAAATTTTTAGCGTTACCACTCTCAACCTGTCAGAACCGAAGACCCAAAGGCTCGTCCTCTAACTGCTTATGCTTAATCAACTAACATACTACCATCATCAAATAAAATAAGGCGAGCAAACATCGCTCTCAGATCAGTCATAGGCCTATGGCTCAAAGGATCGGCCACCATATTGGCCCTGCCAGAATGGTACTCAATGGTGCAGTCGTAGTCCTTAAGCAGCTCGATCCATCTATGCTGCATAAGATTCAGCTCCTTCTGAGTAAGGAGATACTTGAGGCTTTTGTGGTCAGTATAGATGATACACTTCTCAATGTACAGATAATGCCTCCGGATTTTCAGTGCAAATACCATAGCGGTCAGCTCCAAATCATACGTCGGATAGTTTGTCTCATGTGTCTTAAGTTGACAAGACGCATATGCTACCACCTTACCATCCTGCATCAACACACATCCCAAACCGACATGTTATGCATCACTATAAACTGTGAACTCCTTTCCATATTCAAGCTGTATCAGAACAGTAGCCTTAGTCAGTAAGTCTTGAGCTTCTCGAAACTCTCTTGCTGTGCATCAATCCAATCAAACGGTACACCCTTACGTAGTAGCTTAGTTAAGGGTGCTGCAATCAAGTAGAATCCTTCCACAAATTGCCAATAATTACCCACCAGTCTCAGAAAACTACGGATCTCAGACACATTCCTAGGCTACTTCTAGTCTAACATAGCCTCAATCTTTCGAGGGCCAACACGAATCCTCTCAGTAGAAACCACATGACCCAGAAATGTTACTTCACACAACTAGAACTCATACTTGCTAAACTTAGCATAGAGCTGCTTTTCCCTCAAAGTCTGAAGAACAACTCTAAGGTGCTCGTCATGCTCATCCTTAGTCCTTAAAAAAACCAGTATGTCGTCGATGAACACCACCACAAACTGACCCAGATAAGGCTGAAATACTCGATTTATTAGATCCATGAAAGCCGTTAGTGCATTCGTTAGTCCAAATGGTATCACTAGGAACTCATAGTGTCCATAACGAGTCCTAAATGCCATCTTAAATACATTACCTTCCTTAACCCTCAGCTGATGATATCTAGAACACAGATCAATAATGGAAAGCATAAATGCCCCTTGAAACTGGTCAAACAAATTATCTATCCTCGAAAGTGGATACTTGTTCTTTATGGTAAAATTGGTCAGCTGATAGTAGTCAATGTACATTCTCATGGATCCATCCTTCTTCTTAACAAACAGTACTAGTGTTCCCCATAGAGACACACTAGGGCAGATGAACTCACAGTCTAGTAACTCTTAAATCTAAGCCTTAAGCTCTGTAAGCTCCTTCGTTGCCATTCAATAGGGAACGATGGACATCAGAGCTATACCTGGAAGGAGCTCTCTCCCAAACTCCACTTCACGATCCGGAGGTAAACTCGGTAGCTCCTTAGGAAAGACGTCAAAAAAATCTTTTACCATTTTGATATCCTTAACTGTAGAATCCCCGGAATCAGAGACACTTACATAGGCCAAGTACACCTCACATCCCTTACGAACCAGTTTCTCAGCCACCAGTGCAGAGATCATCTTAGTCAAATAATTCCGGCGTTCTCCTATCATGACCACTTCATTATCCTCCTCAGTCCTCAATACGACCCTCTTATTCACACAATCCAAACTGACACGGTGTTTGACCAATCAGTCCATCCCTAAAATTATGTCGATCTCCCTAAATAAAAGCTCCATCAGATCAGCCAGAAAGATTGCCCCTTGAGCCTCTGAAAGGAGGTCTCTAAACAACTTGTTAACCCTTATAGATTGCCTCAACGGGCTCAATATGGAAACCTCACTCGTAGTGCTCTCAACCAAAATCCCCAAGTTTTCAGACACAATACAGGCTATATAGAAGTGAGTGGATCCTATATCTAGCAATACAGTATAAGTTACATCATGAAAAATGAACGTACCCGTAATGATGTCTAGAGCATCTTTGTCCTCTTGGTGACATGTAGTGTATACTACAGTCGGTTACCTTGCCTCAGTCTGTCCAACATATTTGCTCGATGCTCTCTGTCCGCAGCCCATACCATTACCACCTCTAGCCTGACCATGGCCTCTCGGTGGCTGCTGTCCTACCCTCTGTGGCTGTACCTTACCAGTACCCTGAGCTTGCATCTCATCAGCCTTCAGCGGACACTCCCTGATACGGTGATCCAATGATCCACACCTCAAATACGCCCCAGTCCTTCTCCAACACTCGTCCTGATGGCGTTTACCACAGTCAACTGGCTACTGTCTAGTAGCAGGAACAGAGGGCCCAGCTTTAATTGGCCTATCAGCTCTGGCCTTTTTCTTAGGCCTCTGTATAGAACTCGAGGTCTCTAAATCCTTCTTGTTCCTACCTCTCTTTTTATCGCAGTTTTGGCGCTCAGTGTACTTAACCTCCTTGGCGATCTTCACTTTCTCGACTAAGGCAGAAAAATCTCGCTCTTTCTGCGGAGCTATCAGAACCCTCACGTTATCCCTGAGGCCATCCTCAAAGCGGACACATCGCTCGTAGTCAGATGCCACCATACCTCGCGCATAGTGGCTCAATCTCGAAAACTCAGCCTCATACTCGGCCAATGTTTGATCTCCATGTGTCAGATTTAGAAACTCTCTCCTATGGGTATCCACATAACTGGCTCCTACATATTTCCCTTAGAAGGCGGTCTTAAAGAACTCCTAGGTTAGACGTTCAAGCTGAGTGCCCTCCTTAACAGTAAGGCACCATTGATAAGCCTCATCCCTCAATAGTGAGACTGCACCCTTAAATTTCTGCTTCGGAGTGCAATCCAGGTCATCCATGATTCTCTCCGTGGCCTCAATCCAGTACTCAACCATATTAGAGGCGACTCTAGTGGCACCCCTAAATAACTCAGCTCCATTAGAACGGAGTCGTTCCGTAATCAACCCTCGGCCCCAAATCCAGTATTAGGCCCAGCGACCCTCTCCAAAATCCTGAGCATAGCTTGGGACAATGCGTTGTCCCCAGCTATGTGATCTTGAGAAATAGCCTCAGTAACAGGCGACACTGGCGTCTCACTCGTATCTAAATTTTGAAGGCTGCCCGATGGCGAGGACTGAGCTCGAGCCCCTCTATGGCCTCTACTTCGGCCTCTAGACCCCGTCTGTAGATACCTCATGTGCTCATATCTAATCGAATTTATCTGTATTAAAATTTTTATGAATCAGTTACAGTTTCAGAGTTTATTAACAAATATTTTATGTAAAACAGTACTAGAAGTTCAGAGTTTGTTTTCGTTTGTTGCAGTCTCTAGTAGTTTAATATAGTTTCAGTTTAACTACAGTTTTCAATATATACTAACTAGAGTATTTTCAAAGTATACTACCTATAGTAGTTTTTGAATAGCATATCATTTTCAATTAAAGCATATATCAGTTACGGAATACTTACAAGATCGACGCCGGAGACTCGGTGTACCACATACTCAGTAGAAACATTTCAAATCATTTGAAAACCAATTCTTCAAAGACCAAATTTAAAGTCTATAATCCACAACCGAGTTTTTCAACCTGGCTCTAATACCACTAAATATAACACCTCAAACCTGGCTTAGACGTTATGGTCGAATCTATTGATGTCACATGATAGTATGTTTGAAAACTAAATTGTTACAATAAAATCATTTCCGTGTTATTAATTATTTTTATCTCTTATTAGTTTTAAAGGGAATCATTTTACTTATTTAAAACATTTGCTTTAAAATGTTTCTCATTGTAGAAGTTTTTAAAACAAAGCAGTTTAAGTAATCGTGAGTTTAGGAAACACGTTAGCTTTTGAAAGCCGAATTTCCTACGACTAGCAGTTATAATTCCACAAAAAAAGTAAATAAAAACCAAATTTAAGCAAAAGTCCCAAGAGTCCTCAAATTACATCCCAATAATAATAAAACGATAAAACATAAATTAAAAAAATGTAAAGTCCAAAACTGTAGTCACCTTCGAGTCCTCTGCCGCACCGATTCATCTAGGTCTGGGGATTACCTGTGCACATTAAACAGAGAGGGGTGAGTTTAGTAAACTCAGTGTGTAATCCCATAGAAAATAAAAAATAGTAGACAGAGTACGTAGTCAAATACAGTTTTGGGCCTAAGCCCCTTTCAGTATTAGTAACGTTTTAGGCCTTACCCTATCTCAGTACAGTATCAAATATGCAGTAGGGCCTTAGCCCATCACAATATCAGTATGCATTAGGACCTTATCCCATCATAGTATCAACAGCATTCATGTAGTATTCAGTAACAAAGTCCTACCTAACCAGCCTCTACACCATCTCTGTTTAACCCTACACTCCATGTGGGGATTAAATCAATCAACCAAACCCTACACTCCAGGTAGTACCGAATGTGGCAAAACATAGTAATTTACAGCTGAGCTACCAATATATTAGGTTTAAGAGCCTTTCAGTACAGTTCCTCCAAATATAATCAACCCAACCCCATGCAATGCAACATACAAATCATGACATGCTACCTCATGGCATCAGTACATATAACCAGTTTAGTATACATGCATACTATCATCATGTTCAATATATATAAATCAAACAGTTAGTTTACACAATTATGGGTCTAAGTGATGCTTACCGACCCTACAGTAGGTTCACAATCGACTTCGGTGACCCGTGCAACCATAGTAATCAATTCAGTGAAAATAGGCTCACACGCCCATGTGGCTTGCTCGTGTGGCCTGCACGGCCCAATTTGGCCTTGGCTATCACACAGCCATGTCTTGCGTGCACGGCCTGGCGTCGATCATACGGTCGTGTGGTTGCACACGACCTTCCACACGGGCAACTACACGCCCGTGTGGTGTCGACAGTGGGGTTTTTGACTTTCGCCAAAACTTTTTTTTCCATGTTTTGGGTAGACACCTGTATCGTTGTCAACATAAAAGCAACTCCAAGAAATCCCCAACTTAAAATTGGTCAATATTTTACTCCATTAATCACTTAAACAATCGAATTGAACTAAACTCGAAATGGGGTATTCATCTATCAAACGAAAAACCATTACCTTAAATCAAACAATGAAGTCTCTTCACCACCACGGCATCGATCAAATAAATTCAGCCCTTTAAACTTTTCCAAAAACAAAACGAATCCCGTTAACCACTATCCATAACCCAAAACAAAAAATAGTACTTACCACACTTACCGATAATGTACGAAAAAGTGCCAAAGAAAGAGATGCAAAGCAACGATAGTAGGGAAAACAAAACAAAAACGAAAACAACAGTAAGGATAGGGAAAGCATTCGGCAGAGAACAGAGAAGAAGATAAAGAAAGAAAAAGAGAAAAAAATTAAAAAGAAGTGGAGGAAAAGATGATTAGTTTTTTTTCTACAGAGAGAATTTTTGGGAAACTGTTTTACCCAAATCCCACTACCTACCCTATCTCAATCCCTTAATTTTCTCTCTCAAGTCCCAATACACATCCACCATTCAGAATCCCAGTTCAGCACAACTCTGGCCGAACTTTAAGCAAAAATACTACTCCTTGCCATCGTAGAGAATTGAACACAACCCCTCCTACACACCAACACTCCACTTAACCACTAGACTAGCTGGCCCGTTCTAATATGGTTTTGCAAACAATTAAATAAAAGCTTACTGAACAAGAATGAGGCTTAACTTAGAAAATTTTCAAAATTTACCACAGGCATGGCTTAAATTTGGGACCTCCCACATACCCTTAGAACACTTAGCCACTAAAGTAGAATATATTCGTGTTACACATTTACAAAAATGAACATAGAAAATTTGGGGCATTACAAAATGCCCCAAACCATCCGTAAAGGAGAAGAACGATTGTACATACGATTCGTATCGATACAGTGTAAAGAATCTAACTAGTTTGTATTCATAAAAAAAAGTTATAATTTCAACGATTGGTTTGAACTCATAAGTGGGTGTTTGGGTCTGTTTTAATGGTAAATTTATTGAATTTATACTGAATTTTGGTTTAGGTTCATTTAAGGAATTAATAATTAAAATTGGAAGATTCGCTAGTGTGCTGCGAGGAAGCAAAAAATAAGATGTGGGTCCTAAACTCATAAAATTGTTTGAAAGTGTTAAATATCATGTTATATTTGATAAATTAGCTTGTTGATTGGATTGTCTTAATATTCAAATTATTGATTTTGTGAGTAGCCGAACTAAGTACGTTTTGAGCCTTAAAAGATTGACATGTTGGCAAAATTGCTATTTTGATAATATGAATGTTTGATTGAGTTTGTAATTGCATATTTGAGTTATGAGATATGAGAATGTTTAACTAAATGATATAATGTGTTGAGATATTAAGCTTATGTATAATTTAAACGCATGAGATATTTGTTATATTGTGTACTAGAAAAGGTGCATCACAATGCAAATCCGTAAAGTGTGTGAAATTGAACGATATTGATTGATACCAACATAATGGTAAATTGAAAGATCAGAACATTATTTCTATTTACTGAAAGTATGTGATTATTGAGGACATGCAGAGCATGTCAAATGAATGTGAAAAGTATTGATATATGATTATGTATGAGATTGTGTAACATATTGCATATGCATTGGGTTGGGATTTTGTAGCTGACAGAGGAGTTCCGTGAAGTACCGGCGGCATATTAAGTCTGCATTATTTGTAGTTAGTACACTGAGCCTGGAGTACTAAGAGGATTGGCGATTTTATTGCATATTATATGTTATTGGTGATTGTATCGTACTATTTGATATCTGGCAGATTTTTTGCATTATTGATTAGTCAGTGGTTTTACCACATTGAGCTATGCTTATAATGTTTTGGATTTGGGTAGATGAGTTTCGGGGAAGTCGTGGTGTGTAGCAGATGGTATGGGTAAGAACCTTTTTGCATTCCATCATGTGCACAACATAGTCGAGTGATATTGATTTATGCTACGCATTATACTTTGTTGTATTGAATGGTATCGAAATTAATGATTGTTAATAGAATGAATGATGACCTGTGCTCATACACCGTTTGACATAAATTTGATAATGGCTATATAATGATGAAATTCCTATGATGGTTCTATTTTCTTCTGTTAATGTTAACATGTTTCACTGTATTTGATGTTTTTACCCATTTAAATAATTATTCGACTCACACTGAGCTTTTCATAAGCTCATCCCCCGAATAGTGTTTAACTTTTCAAGTAAACCTGAAAATTAGGATCGAGCTCGGCATTCGGAGAATCACCTTGGACCTCAGACTATTCTTAACAAGTATTATTAAGTTTTTATTGGTTTTGGCTTGTAATTTTTAATTATCTCTAATTTGTGGCTTGGTAACTTTTCTTTTGGAAATTTTTGCATGCATGAATTACTCAAGCATAGTAACTAAATAATGCATTATATCAGGCTTAAGTAAAATTAAATATTGTTCCCTAATTTCAACTACATTGCGAATGAACAGTTTTTGAAAAACAAATCGATAAGGCAACTAATTTTTCAAAATGACTTGAAAAATGGTTTTTCCGCAACATTAGTTTAACTTTGAATTTTTTTTTTGAAGAAGAGCAACAAGCAAACGGTTTTTCTAAAACAACACTATCCACAATAAAATGAATCCTAAGCATACACGACCTAATGAATGAATATTTTTAAGCTAACTCAAAGTACAACTACAGTTTTCTCTAAAATGAGTTTATTTAAAGTCTTAAAAAGTAACGTAAGTTAGCTTAGCCATTTCGATGGCTAATGTAGCCTTCTCAATCTAGCCATAACATCTAGGTCGGGTTTAGGAGGTTACAACCAATCCCTGTTGGGACACATGTGATAGGAACACCTTGAATTTGAGATTTATTCAGAAGTAAGATGAGAGATTTCGCTTGTGAACACCAATAAGAAATCTTCACTTCTGTCCTCGGCTACACTAGCATCAGCAACTTCAACTTTCTGCTTATCTTTCTCATCATTTTCAGTATCCTTTTTTATTTTATTTTAAAGTTTCCAACATCCTGCCTCAACATGACCCACCCTTTTACAATAGCTACAATATTTGTCATGATTTCTTGATTTAGACTTTGCTTTAGACCTGTTTCTATCTGTCTTTCTAATTTGGTGTCTGCATCTTGTAATTTGAACTAAGACTCACCTATCTTTTTGTTTGGCCAAACTCATCGTTGAGTTTATCATTACTCAGAAGACTCTCTTTCACATCTTCAAATGAAAGATGATATCTCTCATAAAAATCAGAGTTCCTTGAAAGTTTTATAAGAACAGGGCAATGAGCATAACAGCATAGCTTGATTCTTGTCACTAATCTCTACTTTGGGATTTTTTAAGTCATTAAGAATGGTAAAAAACTCACTAATATGAGTTTAATAGACTCATCTTTGACCATTCTGAACATGTAAAGACGTTGTTTTAATACTAACATGTTGGCCAGAGATTTCATCATATAGAAGGCTCTAGTTTCTTCCATAGCGCAGATGTTGTTTTCTCCTTCAAAACCTCATGTAACATATTATTCGTGAGGCATAATTGAATAGTGGACAGAGCCTTTTCATCAAGCTCTTCCCATTTTGATTGATCCATATTGGCAAACTTCTTCCCTGTTATGATCATTTTCAAATCGTTCTAAACTAGTATTGTCGTTATTCGAACTTGCCACAAACTAAAATTTTTATTTTCGTCAAACTTCTCCATATCAAACCTTGACACTACCATCTTTGAACGGGTTGACTGCGAAAATCAGATTAGCTCGGATACCAGTTTGTAGGGGATAATGTAACAGCCCAAATTCGGTGAAATTGGAACAGTGGTTTCGGGACTACAAATCTGAGCCAAAAAATAAAATTTATTTTAATTTTATTTTATGGTTCATAATGTGATAGAAACTTCATGTGAAATTTTCATAAGAAAATTTTACCGATTATGTGTCTAATTACGGGAAAGACCAAATCGCATAATGAAAAAGTTAAATTCTAGTAGCTAGAATGATCAAATAGCTATGGAATTCAAAACTTAAGGTCCTTATATGATAATTATACCATTAATAAAAAGTTAGTAGATATTTTTGGATGATTCATCCATGGAAAATTAGAAAAAGGCTAAGGACTAAATTGGAAATCAAAATTTTTAAAGATGATAAATTAATTAAATAGAAATAAAAATCATTTTTATCATATTCTTCCCCAAAATATTCCATGGAAACCCTAGGAGAGAGAGAAGAAACTTTCTTGGCCAAATTGGGTAAGTTTTCTTGTCTCATTTTTAGTAATTTTGATATTTTTGAAGCAGGGATAGCTTAATCTATTTATTTGGGGGATCAATTTGAAGAGTTATCAAAGTATGGAAATTCGGTCATGGATGTATATGATGAAAATTTGAAATTTATGGTAAAAAATGAAAGGTTGTTGATAGATAAATAACTTTTACAAAGTGATTTTTGATGAAAACATGATTTAGGGACTAAAACGTAAATTTATGAAAATTGAAGAAAAATTCTAAATTTTATAGAATATATGTGTTGTAAATTTTAAGGTGAAATTTCGGTTAGGCTTGGAATAGAGAGTAAATTGCATAAATATCATTTTCCGAGCCTAGGGACGAAATGGAAATTTATGAAAAAGTTAGGGGCAGAATGATAATTTTGCCTAGGATATAAATTGAGTTCACTTGAATATGAAATGTGATAAATTGATGTAAAATTTACTCGTATAGATCCAGATAGACCAAATTTGGAGCTAGAACGAGGAAAAGAGGAAATTATCGGATTAGTAGATTTTACGTACATGAACATTTGTCGAGGTAAGTTCGTGTAACTAATTTGTGTGTGTTTAAATGTTTGAATTAAATGTTGCATTGTGAATTGTATAAATATCATATATATATATATGTGTGTGTGTGTGTGACATTAAAATTGTATCTGACAAAGCCCGATCAACGATAATGCTTGAAAAATGATAAATGATAAAAATGTTACTTTTATTCTTGAAAGTAATGTGGATTGTGTTTATTTGAATTATATGAATGTTATGGATGTATGAGATAATCATATACCCGATAATGCTTGAAAATGTTTAAATTTCGGTTGAATAAATGGAAAATCAATGGATGTCTGATTTCTCGAAATGAACGAGGTATTGCATTTGTTGCTGATGGGATTTAGCTTGGACGAGTAATCCTAATGACCTCATTACAGAAAGGATTTAGCCCGGATGTGTAATCCTAATATAAGTCCTCTCGAGCATATGTTATGGATTGGATTTAGTCTGGATAGGTAATCTAGATCAAGTTCCTTGGATCATATGTCATAAAAAGGATTTAGCCTGGACTAGTAATCCTGTTGTATACATGTGTGGCTCGAGAGTGTGCTCTCTGAAATAGTACCTTATGGGTACCATTGAATATGAATTGACGGATCCTGATTTGTACACCTTGAGTGTACTACCTGTGTATCCTTTTATATTTCAAATAAATCCAATGGGTGACAATTCAAACATGAGAAGATATGGATAATAAAATGAGTTATTACACGTATCTGTCTGAAATACAAGAAAATGATAATACATGAAAAGTGACATATAAAATTATGAGATGATGATATTTGCATATGGAAATTATTTGATGAGAATGTTCATCCTTGATTATACACCTTGAGTGTACTACTACTCGTGTGACCTTGATATTGCGAATGATATGAGTAAAGTTCTAACATGAAATAATCTGAACGCAAGATGAACTATTATGAAATTATACTTGTAATATAAAGAGATGACTTATGGATGTTAAATGAATGCATGTTGTGGAAAGCATATGTGCATGGAAACTTTATTGTTGTTGAGCCCATATATGTTTTGATGTTATTATGAAATATGTGACTAACAAGGGCAATGAGGATGTGTGTAGGGCTTGAGGTCAAATTGATTGAATATACCTTACATAGTTACCTCAAAATAGAATGAATGGTAAGTTAAATACCATGTTATACGAACTTACTAAGCATTTTATGCTTACTTAGTTTTATTTCCCTATTTTAGAGTAAATTGGAAGCTCGTCGAATTGGAAGCTTGGCGGAGATCACTTACACTATCCATTGACCCATGTTGGTACAATATGGTAAAGCAATTATGGTTACAATGGCATGTATAGGTTATATTGGTCATATTGGCATGTAAATGTAAATGATTTTTGTAATCTAGCCATTGGAATGGCTAGTGATGATTATGTTTTGGTACATGTATATATATGTATTTAAGTTTACTTTATGAAGATAACATAAGTGTTTCTTCTTGATTAATTGAGAAAGGTAAGATTTAAGTATGAAGGCATGTAACAATATATCATGTTAAATGTTATAAATTCCTTGAATTCAATGCTTAGGTTGGTTGGTATTTGGATGTAAGTTTGGTGCAGGAATTTGGTATGATTTTGGGTGAGAAATGAAGCTAGGAATAGCTTTAATTTATCCATACGGGCAAATACAGGGGTGTGTGTCTAGGCCATGTGTGACATACGGTCTGGTACATGGGCGTGTGGTTAGGCCTTGTGTCCCCTGCACCTTAAATTCGAGAAAACAGAATGCTCAGAATTGAGCACACGGGCATAGACACGGGCTTGTGTCTTAGCCGTGTGTATTACACGGCTTGGAACATGTAACACCCCTAACCCGTATCCGTTGCCGAACTAGGGTAACGAGGTATTACCGATCGATTTACAACATATAGCATACATTTATCAAACATAAAGCATTCATTCTCATAAATCATTCAACACAATCAAATTGTCCCTTTTAAGGGCCTACGAGGCCTTAAACATGCTTTAAAAGTGGTTCGGGACTAAACTGATAACATATGAAAATTTTTGGAAACTTAGAAAAATGTCAAAAATAAAGGAGTAACATGCCCGTATGAACAGGTTGTGTGCCTTACACGGCTCCAGACACGTCCGTGTTTCTGGCCGTGTGGAAACAGGGCATACATACTGATTTGGGTCACACGGCCAACCACGCCTGTGTGTCTAGCCCGTGTGCCCTTCAAAGTGGCTACACACGCCCGTGTGCTAGGCCGTACCAAACTTGTAGGGTATACTGACTTATGCAACATGGCCAAGTCACACGCTTGTGTACTAGGCCGTGTGCCAATTAGAGGGTATACTGACTTGTACCACACAGCCTGTCATACGCCCGTGTGTGAGACTGTGGAGCATACTAACTTCAATTCAATTTCAACACCAGGGGACACACGTCCGTGTAACATGACCATATGTCACACAGGGCTGAGACACACGCCCGTGTCTCTTCCCTTGTAGACAAAAATAGGCCATTTGCAAGGCCAATTTGCGACCCCAACTTCAATGTACCTACACAAGGCAAAATGGTACCATTTCATTATACAATTAGGCAGCCAAAATCATCAACCAAATGCACAATTCATACTAATATAATTTCATCTATTCCAATTCTCAAATCACTGCCATTTACTTAGCCAAATACATGCCAAAACAATATCAAACAATATGACTTATTTATCATAATTCACATAACCATTTTAACTTCCTTAATATCTTGGTTACAACCATGCCAAAACAAACCAAAATAAGCTATCACTCATGGCTATATTTATACAAACCAAATGATATACATTTACAAGCCATTTCTAATAGCCAAACACACATCAATATTAACATCATTTACAAGCCAAATCTCATGGCTATAATCACAACCAAAATACCACACCTAGCCTATACATGCCATATACCATAAATGTATAATTCAAAAGTACCAACTTAGATGTTTGATAGTGCGATGATGTTCCTGACGACTCCCAGATCCGAGCTAGCCTTAATTCACTATAAAACATAGAAAAATAACACGAAGTAAGCTTCATAGCTTAGTAAGCTCATATGTGAATAACTTAATTCATCGAATCAATGCAAATCAACCAATTACACAAGACAAAGCCATATACACATTAACTATAAACCTTTCTCATGTCTCAAAACATGATCAAATACCATCTCATCGAACTTTCACTATTTAATACTCGAATAGGTTCTGTACATACCTGTATCGCTTCGTACTAACCTCTTCCTCAGCCACATCATCTGTTCACCTGTTGAACCATTCGGAATGGAAATTGGATACTCAGGAGTCTCGTACGATAAGTACCTATACCATGGCCCATAGCCAAATCAAGGTAACTTATTCGAAGAACTATTATCATGGCCCGAAGCCAAATTGGTAAAATACGCACCCGAAGTGCTAATATCATGGCCCAAATCCAACTTAACATAACTTACTGACATGTCAATAGTATCCAAAACTATTATTATGGTTCAACCGGGCTTTCACACTTTTCGTTTCTATCATCGAATGCACTCGTAGAGTTGTTTTCACACTTCATACATTATCCATAATCTCGTTTCAACAATTTATGCAATATTAAAGCATTTTAACCTACATTTATAATGTAATCATCACTTACGAACTTACCTCGTATTCAGAAGACGGATCGGGTCGACTACTCGATAACTTTGCTTTTCCCTCGATCTAAATTCGAATGATTTCTTTCTTGATCTATATGAATTCAAAATTAATTGATCTATATGAATTCAAAATTAACTTATTTATTCATCTACTCGTTCAATTAATCCAAAAATACATATTTGGGCATTTTTACATATTAGCCCCTAAACTTTCACATTTAATCAATTTAGTCCCTATTTCACAAATACAAAAAATTCACATAATTTCAATAAACCCAAGCTTGGCTGAATTATTTATAAGTCCCTAGCAGCCCAAAAATTTTATTTATTTCACATTTCAACCCCACAATTTGCACATTTCACAATTTAATTCCTATTATGCATTTTCATCAAAAATCACTTTACAAAACATGAAAATCTATCATCAAGCTATCATATTTCAACATTAAACATTAAAGAACACACAGATTCAACAATGTCAACTCTCAAAATCATTAACAATTCTGAAATTAAAGGTACGGACTAACTAGATTGAGCTCAACAATCTCAAAAACATAGAAATCATTAAAAATAGATCAAAATACATACCTAATTACTTGAATTTTGCTTAGCCGAATGAAGAACCCTATTTTTCTTATTGTTCTTCTTAATTTTCAGTTATAAGATGATAATGGGGACTTTTAATTAACTTTGTTTTATTTAATTAACCTTTATTAACCAATTTACAGAAATAACCTTAATGAACATTAATTATTTCACTACAAGCAAAACCATTATCATCCATTAAATCTCTAATGGGTAAATTATCACTTAAGGACTTTAACTTTAAGGTTTTATAGCTAATAGATACCTTTAACTATTAGAACAACCAAACGATAAAATTAGCTCACAAAATTTTCACACATATCAAATAACATGCTGTAAATATTGAAAACAATATTAAAATAATTTTCCAACAATAGATTTGTGGTTCCGAAACCACTGTTCTGATTTAGATAAAATCGGGCTGTTAAAGAACGTGGGCGTGTGTCTTGGCCATGTGAAACCTGCACCTAATTTCGAAAGAATTTAATTAACCACGTGGCCTAGCACATGGGCGTGTGGCATGGCCGTGTGCACAAGTCAGAGAGTTACATGGGGTCGAACATGGCCTGTAGTAGAGATGTGTCCCAGGGTCACACGGGCGTGTCCCTTGGACCACACGGGTGTGTGAGCCCTGCACCTTGAAAAAAAAATTAAAATTTCGTGAAAAATTCTTAGAGTTTCTGATTAAGTCTCGACTCGATTCTAATGCTCGTTTTGGGTCTCAAGGGTCCATTTAAGGGACGTTATAAATCTTGAGGAATGAATAGTAAATGTTTGAATTATCTGAAAGTGTTTTGAAAGTTCAGAAAATGTTTTGTAACCCTGTTCCGGCGATAGATACGGGTTAGGGGTGTTACAGATAAACCCGGTTAAGCAACAACAAAGTGAATAAAATTAGAATAAAAAAGATCGAACACGTAAATTTTACATGGAAAAACTCTTCAAGAGAGGATAGGAAACCACGGGCAAAAGGATATTACACTATAATAAAAAAAGAGTACAAAAGATGGAGAGAATTAAAAGAAAAACCAGAAGCCCCACAAGAAAAACCCTTTGAAACAAAGAACAAAATTCTCTCAATCTAAATAATTTTTTGTTGTGTAAAACCTAAAGTAACTAAGACCTATTTACAAGCTGAAATTTGTAGCATATATGACTACAACAACTCTAGGTTAATTAAAGTTTAAGTGGGAAACTAAAAACAGAGTTTAAATAGAAAAAAAAAGCCAAAATAAATTTTGGTCAAATTCCACAATATTATTTGAATAAACTAAATTTAAATATATAATAACTATGCATAGAAGTAAAATTTTTGTACCAATCATAATTTTTCATGTGTTATTATCATTTATGTATAATTAAAATAAATTAATTAAGAGATAAATCAATAAATTAAATCTTTTTCGAACTCTTTTGTAAACAATCCATATTCTTTAAGGATTATTTTGGCATCAATTAATTTAAAATAACATGAGATAAATAATAAATAATACATTTTAATCATTAAATTTCTCTCAAAATGAAGAAGTTATATTCTAAAAAAATTCTTTTTTACTTTAACAATGGACAATATAAAGGGGGTCACCTTCAAGCTATTCAACATAATAAGTTAAGGATTCCAGAAGTTCAAAAATTGAAGATTTAAGGAGAATATTTTGAGAACTACAAATTCTTTCCAAAATCTCAATAAATCTCTGAAGAAATTTTGAAGAACGCCATATCAATTCTAAACAAATACTCTTTGATCACATTCAATTGACTAAAAAGAGGCTAAACTCATTGTTCAACATCTTGTTTACAAAGCTCTAGAATCAAAATCATCAATCTAAGATAAAGTCTTGAAGACCCTTGGATCAAAGCTCTCATCAATCCAATTGCATCAACACAACGAAGAAGAAACCCATTCATCGAGATCAAGTCTAGAAGATCCTTGAAAGAAAATTATTCACCCAAATCAAGTCTTGTAGATGCTTGGATTCATACTCTTTCAAAACTTATTTTCAATATAAAATCTCGATGATGCTTTAAGCAAACTTCATTGATTCATGATTAAGTCTAAAAGATTCTTGAATTCAAATCACATGAAATTCTCAAGCAAGCAACTTGTCAAACCTAGCTTCAAAATCAAGTCTTGACGACTCTTGAAGTGATTTGCATCCACTTAAGATCAAGTCTAGACAATTCTTGGATCAAAAACTCAATTGAAGAGAAGTATTAAAAGATGTAGCTAAAAATGGTAACTAATAATTTAATAAATAAAATTTCTTTTATTTGCTCCAAATTTTCCAGTCAATATTCAACTCCAAAATTTTGTACTATTAGACTAATTATATTATGTGCATTAATAATGATAAATAGTAGTAATAATGAATTTTTTGAAACTTTTTAATTATTGAAAAGTTCCATAGCACATCATTTGAAGGGAAATAACTTTGTTGAGATGAAGCCATTACAATTATAACAACTAATGAATTTTCATATATGCAATATAGATTAGTAGAAAAAAAGGGAGAAAGAGTGATGAATTTTAGAAATTTTTAACTGTCTATTTTTTTTCTATTCGAAATTAGAAGTTTTAGGTTGTTTATACAATAAAGAGTGATTGGATAAACGTGTAATTATTAAAGTAGTAATTATACTTTCTTATAATTATAAAGAATTATAATCTATAAAAATGTTTCCTAGAGTCTATGTTAGAATTAAGTGACCCAAATTCTTATTTAAATAAAATACGATGGAAAATAAAATAAAAGTAAAATCCATATAGAACTAGACTTCTTTTATTTTATTTTAGAATAAGGTTTTTAAACCTTATTAAACTCCATCTATTTTATATTGATTAGGATAAGGTGTTTCAATCCTACTAGAGTATGGCTTTGCAAGCCTATGAATAGACATAGTCTATTCCTCTTGTATTTGAGTCAAATTTTTCGACATAATGAATTTTCTTCTCCTCTGCTCGTGGTTTTTTCCCGAAAGGGTTTCCACGTAAAATTTGTGTGTTCTTTATTTTATTTTATTTTATTTTATTTTTCACAAATTGGTATCAGAGCTTCCGGGTTATTCATCTCGATCACGGTAATGGCGTCTTTGAAGTATGAAATTCCGCTGTTGGATCGCAACACCAAATTTGCATTGTGGCAAATTAAGATGCAAGTAGTTCTTGCACAGATGGGTCTGGAGGATGCCCTGCTAGGGATAGATAAGATGCCTTCGACATTAATAGATGAAGAGAAGAAGCGTAAGGATCGAAAGGCATTAACACAATTACATCTGCATTTGTCCAACGAAATTTTGCAGGATGTGATGAAAGAGAAAACTGCCGCTGCATTATGGAAGAGGCTAGAACAAATATATATGTCAAAAACTCTAACAAGCAAGTTGCATATGAAGCAGCGTCTTTATGCTATCGTTTGGAGGAAGGTGCGTCTGTACACGAACACTTAACAGTGTTTAAAGAAATTCTCTCAAACTTGGAGGCCATGGAGATTCAGTATGATAAGGAATATCTATGGTTGATTCTACTTTGTTCGTTGCCCCCTTCTTATTCAACCTTTAGAGACACGATTTTATATAGCCGCGAGTCTCTCATAGTTGATGAGGTTTATGATTCTTTAACCCCGTATGATAAGATGAAGCATCTTGTGGTTAAACCCAACTCTCAGGGAGAGGGTCTCATTGTTCGTGGGAGACAAGATTGGAATGTTGATGATGATCGTGGTAGGACACAGGAACGGAATCCTCGTGGAAAATCTAAGGGTAGATCGAAGTCTTCAAACAGAGGTAAAACTTGTAACTTCTGCAAGAAGAAAGGGCACATTAAATCTGAGTGCTATAAGCTACAAAATAAGATTAAAAGGGAGGCTGCGAATCAAAAGAGAAAACAACTAGAAAATTCTGGTGAAGCTGATGTTGTAGAAGACTACAGCGATGGTGAACTTCTAGTCACTTCTGTCAATGATTCTAAAGTAAGCAAGGAGTTGATACTTGATTCAGGCTGCACCTTCCACATGAGTCCCAATCGGGATTGGTTTACAACTTATGAAATAGTATCTGAAGGTGTTGTTTTGATGGGAAATAATGCTTCGTGTAAAATCGCAGGTGTTGGAACAATTAAAGTTAAGATGTTTGATGGAGTTGTCAGAATACTTAGTGACGTACGGCATGTTTCAGAATTGAAAAGAAATTTAATTTCGTTGAGTACTCTTGATTCAAAAGGGTACAGATACACAGCTGAAAGTGGGGTTTTAAAGATTTTCAAAGGGTCCCTTGTTGTGATGAAAGGGCAGAGAAAGATTGCCAAGTTATATGTTTTACAGGGTTTACTGTTATTGGTGATGCAGCTGTCGCTTCCTCTTCCTTGTCAGATGATGATATTACTAAACTTTGGCATATGCGCCTAAGGCATATGAGTGAGAATGGCATGGCAGAATTAAGCAAAAGAGGACTTCTTAATGGGCAAGGAATTTGCAAACTGAATTTCTGTGAGCACTGTATTTTTGGGAAGCAAAAGAGAGTTCGATTCACTAGAGGAATCCATAACATGAAGGGAACGTTGGAGTATATTCATTCTGATCTGTAGGGGCCATCCAGAGTGCCTTCGAGAGGTGGAGCTAATTATATGCTAACCTTTATTGATGATTTTTCCAAAAAAAGTTTGGGCGTTTTTCCTGAAGCAGAAAAGCGATGTGTTTTCTGCATTTAAGTCTTGGAAAATTATGATTGAAAAACAGAAGGGAAAATAGATAAAATACCTGCACACAGACAATGGCTTAGAGTTTCGTTCTGATGAGTTTAATAGATTGTGTAAGTTAGAAGGGATCATGATACACTTGACAGTTCGTCATACTCCACAGCAAAACGGCGTTGCAGAACGAATGAACAGAACGATCATGGAGAAGGTTCGATGTATGTTGTCAAATGCCAACTTACCGAAGGCATTTTGGGCAGAAGCGGCCTCTACTGCATGTTTTTGATCAACCGATCTCCATCCGTTGCCATTGAGAAAAGACTCCACAAGAGGTATGGTCTGGTAATCCTGCTAATTATTCTGATTTAAAGATTTTTGGGTGTCTTGCGTATGCTCATGTTGATAATGGAAAATTGGAACCGAGATCTATTAAATGCATTTTTCTTGGTTATAAAGCTGGTGTAAAAGGGTATAAGTTATGGTGTCCTAAAAATAGAAAAGTTGTGATTAGCAAAGATGTTGTTTTGGATGAAACTGCTATGCTACCTAACTTATCTCTTAAAGAATCTTCCAATAAAGAAAATCAAAAGCAAGTGGAGTATCAGATTAATACAGAGTCAACTCCTCAAGCCAGAACAAAAATTGAGAATAGAGTTGCTTCTTCACCACAATACTCTATCGCCAAAAAAAGAACTAGAAGAGAAATTAAACCTCCAAAGAAGTATGCCGAGGTTAATCTAGTTGCTTATGCTTTAAATGTGGCTGAAGATATAGATGCGAATCAAGAGCCATCTAATTATTCTGAGGTGGTTAGCTGTGAAGACTCAGAAAAGTGGATGTTTGCTATGCAAGAAGAGATGGAATCACTCCACAAAAACAGAACATGGGACCTTGTGAAACTTCCTAAAGGTAAAAAGGCTATTCGTTGTAAATGGGTGCTTAAAAAGAAAGAAGGGACTCTAGGAGTTAAAGAACCCAGATATTAAGCAAGGCTTGTTACAAAGGGTTACAGTCAAATCCCAGGAGTGGACTTCACAGATGTGTTCTCTCCAGTTGTTAAGCATAGTTCGATTCGAGCTTTGCTTGGTATTGTGGCCATGCATGATTTGGAGCTTGAGCAGTTAGATGTAAAAACTGCATTTCTGCATGGAGAACTTGAGGAAGATATTTACATCAACAACCAGAGGGTTTTATAGTCTCAGAAAAAGAGGACTATGTTTGCTTGCTGAGAAAGTCCCTTTACGGTTTGAAATAGTCACCAAGACAGTGGTACAAGAGGTTTGATTCCTTTATGACTTCTCATGATTTCAAAAGAAGTAGTTTAGATAGTTGTGTTTACTTTAAGAAAAAAAGTGATGGTTCTTTTGTGTATCTACTTCTTTATGTTGATGACATGTTGATAGCAGCAAAAGATAAAGGAGAGATAAAAAAGGTTAAAGCCCAACTAAGTGAAGAATTTGAGATGAAAGATTTAGGACCAGCAAAGAAGATACTTGGTATGGAGATTCTCAGAGATAGAAAAGCAAGTAAATTGTACCTAAGTCAGAAGGGGTACATTGAGAAAGTTCTTTGCAGGTTTAATATGCAGAGTGCTAAGCCTGTTAGTACTCCTTTAGCAGCCCATTTTAGACTTTCATCGGCCTTGTCACCTCAGTCAGATGATGAGATTGAGTACATGTCACATGTTCCATACTCTAGTGCAGTGGGATCTCTCATGTATACTATGGTTTGTTCACGTCCAGATTTATCATATGCAGTCAGTGCAGTTAGCAGATATATGGCAAATCCCGGTAAAGAACATTGGAAAGCAGTTCAGTGGATTTTAAGATACTTACGAGGCACTACTGATGTTTGCTTACAGTTTGGAAGAACTAAAGATGGAGTTATAGGGTATGTTGATGCTGATTTGCTGGAGACGTTGATAGAAGAAGATCTCTCACAAGTTACGTCTTTACAATCGGAGGTTGTGCAATTAGTTGGAAAGCCACTTTGCAAACTACAGTCGCTTTGTCTACCACTGAAGCTGAGTATATGGCGATTACTGAGGCTTGTAAAGAAGCTATTTGGTTGAAGGGACTATTTAGTGAACTCAATGAAGACCTTCAAATCAGCACAGTATTTTGTGACAGTCAGAGTGCCATCTTTCTTACAAAAGATCAAATGTTTCATGAGAGAACAAAACACATTGATATTCGATATCATTTTGTTCGTGATATTATTGCTCGTGGTGATATTGTTGTGAGCAAAATTAGTACTCATGAAAATCTTGCAGATATGATTACTAAGTCACTTCCTATAACCAAGTTTGAGAATTGCTTAGACTTGGTTGGTGTTCATTGTTGAAGTTAAACCCTTAAGGGGTTTTATGGAAGAGGTGGAGAACTTGTTTATTGAAAGTTCGCGATGAAGAACTTGTTCATTGAGAATTTGTGTCAAGGTGGAGATTGTTAGAATTAAGTGACCCAAATTCTTATTTAATTAAAATATGATGGAAAATAAAATAAAAGTAAAATCCATATAGAACTAGACTTCTTTTATTTTATTTTAGAATATGGTTTTTAAACCTTATTAAACTCCATCTATTTTATATTGATTAGGATAAGGTGTTTCAATCCTACTAGAATATGGCTTTGCAAGCCTATAAATAGACATAGTCTATTCCTCTTGTATTTGAGTCAAATTTTTCGACATAGTGAATTTTCTTCTCCTCTGCCTGTGGTTTTTTCCCGAAAAGGTTTCCACTTAAAATTTGTGTGTTCTTTATTTTATTTATTTTATTTTATTTTATTTTTCACAGTATAATTACATTGTAATTTTTTATATTATATTTGGTAGTACAAAATGTAATAACACTGTTACATAATTTATATTTTTTTTAAAAATATTAATTACTACAAAGAAACTTAGTACAATAATTCTTTTTAAAAGAGTAACAAAATTTGACATCAAATCATCATATGCAATTTGTTAGGCAAGAAAATAGTTGATAATACAATTACTAATAAAAATAACAAAAAATAAACATCATATGAAATTTTATCTAATTGATTTAACATTCATATTTGTTCGGTTATTACCTCTTAAAAATTTTAAATGTATACTTTATCATTATTTGAATTTTAATCTGTATAATTAAGATTATCAAGATTTTCTTCTTCTATTATACTCTTCAAAATATGGATCATCCCAATTCTACCTATGAATGAAGTTATGAAGTATACAACATATTAATATGATCCAACCTTTTTTATCCTACACTGAGGTGATGTTTTTAATATATGATTTTAAAAAAAAAAAACAAATTTCCTCTCAACTGTATTTCAAAGCTTTGAATACCTCAAATTAAAGAGTTTGCGAGTTGTCTTTGGTGCTTTTGCCAATCTCTCAAATGGTATCGTACTCCATGATATGGTACAAGAAAATATTTTGTGTTTGTATAGCTCACATCTACCACATTATATTTGGGTTCACGATCCAAACAGTCTATAATTTTGATTATAAAAAGTTATATAAACTTAATTTGGAGAAAGGCTTATGCAAGGTTATAATATTTTTATAATAACAAAGTTAAATTAAAAATATATGAAATTTATAATGTATAAACTTTATTAAAAAAAATAGTCTTATAAAGTGTCTAATACCTTTCAAAACAATTTTTATACATAATATAATTTTATTTTCTATAAATAAATTAAGGCAAAAAGTTATAACACTTTTTTAATAAACGAGTATACTATTTTTTATATTATAAAAAATGGATACATAAATAAATTATGCTACTAATTTTTTTTATAAATAAATAAATTTTAACATTTATATAACACATAAATTATTTTTTATAATTTATTTTTTGGTCTAACAAACTTTATATACGATTCGTGGATGGGATTCTTGTTTAGTGACTAACAAACTTTTTCACCTAAAGCGTTTCATTTTGTCTAGAATATATTTTAAATACATTGAGTTTGCTTTCTATCAGCTTACTTCAATTGCCTTTGTTAGCTCCTGGCAATATATGTGGCCTGCTGACATATGTCGTGGGATATATGTGGTGGATCTGAAGTAAGTTGTATAGAAGAAAATCGATATAGGCAGATGAAGTGCACCCTTAAGGATAATATTAATATCCTTTCTAAGGTTTGTTTTCATATGTCCTTATCGAGACCTATCATCAAAACATTATGTCCACTGATGGGGCTTCATTTTATTAAAAATATCCTCAGCTTGGTCACTAGCTTCGACAACAATCCACACCAACCTTTGGTTGAAGTGATGTCGTAACTCATACCCTTACAAATGTATTCAGAAAAATGTCATAATTGGAAAACTGAAAGTAATAGAAATTATTACTTTTTAAAAAGAACGATAATGCTATTTTTTAGATTTCTTACCCATGTTGACAACTTTTTTGCGCAAGTTTGCATTCCTAACTTTTTTATGAAACTTACTTGCAATGTGTTTGATGCGGTATCTTGACTGCCACAAAAGACTGGTCATCGAATTGCAACAATGATCCATTTTCTCTATCAGAAATTAAACAAAAATTGTCTTGTGGAACAACATGCCTACACATGCTATCTTGGAAGAACTCTCATGAATTGGTGCCTTCCTTGTCAACGATAGCAAAAGCGGTGGGCAATATGTTCTGGTTTTCGTCCAATGCAACTGCAATAAGGAGGATTTGAGCATACTTGCCATAAACCCAAGTCACATCTATTTAGACAAACAACTTGCAATGAAGAAATGCCTAAACACAAAGAGGGAATGTCCACAATAGACGGTGGAATATTTATTTACCTTTTGGCCTGACTAGTCGAACGCATTAAGGGTTTGTAGGCTTACAATCATACCCAATACATAATCCTATCAGGCAACTAACCACAATTGTATCTTATTGTAAAAATCATCCCAGTCACCATACTACTCCCTCATTGTTAGTTGTTTACCATCCCAAGCTTCACGATATGACACATTGTACCCATATCTTGACTACAACTCGATAATGAAGACAACAATAAAAATAGTTGACATAGCTTCAACCAACGATTTTGCATATTAATTTGGCATCGAGCTTTCGATGATCTTGAGACAGCAACACAACAATGCAAGTGTGGAGTCGGTCATACTTTTGAATCTCCCAAAGTTGTGAGTGATTTATAAACGAAGCACGAACCCTCAACTTGCACCCTTCATTAGCATTCCAACACTCACCAATATATAGTTTTGGATTGGATATGGTGACCATGTAATCAACAGACATCTTCAGGCTATAATGCCTAATGGTAGCAACGCATGCATATTTATTTGAAAACTATAGCCCTATACACAACTCCTTTGAATCCTCTTTTGGCTGTCAGATATGGCTAGGAATGATGTCAAGGTATTCAGAGAACTCATAAGCATGGGTCGCATCTAGGTCGACGTTAAGCATAAAGGTTGACGTAACACCTCTAACCCATATCCGTCACCGTAACAAGGTTACAGAGTACTACCGAAGTTTACAGAGCAATTACAGATAATTCATGTCATTTACTATTCATATCCAAAACTAATCATATTGTCCCTTAAATGGTCCCTTGAGGCCCAATTCAAGAATTAGAAACAAGTCAGGACTAAATCGGGAACTCAGAGAATTTTTCACGAAATTCTAAAATTTTTCTTAAATACAGGGGTCACACGCCCGTGTAAGAAGGTCGTGTGACTCACCCAGCCAAATGACACACCCGTGTCTTCGGCCATGTGGGCATACGATGTGAGGCATACGGCCATGTTCCAGCTCGTGTCCTTACCCGTGTAACTCTCTGACTTGGATCACACGGCCAGCCATAGTCCGTGTGTTGGGCCGTGTGGTTAATTTAATTTTCAAAAATTAGGTGTAGGTTTCACATGGCCAAGACACACAATTGTGTGCTAGGCCCTATGTTACACACGGTTGAGACACGCACTCGTGTCTCTGCCCATGTGAGCAATTACATTCTGAGCATTTTGTTCTAAATTTTAAGGTGAAAGGGACACACGGCCAAACCACATGCCTACGCGCATGGCCGTGTGTCACACACGGTCAAGACACACGCCCGTGGCTACTCGTGTGGACAAAATAAGCCCATTTCCTAGGCTTATTTCTCACCCAAAATTTTCATCATCCTACAACAATACTTGCACACATATAACAACCAATTCAATGTATTAAAAACCAAGCAAACATCAATATCATGCATGATATAACATCCTCATATGTTCATGTATTCAAACTTACATTTTTGTAAAATCATATAAGTTTACCACAATTCAATCTAACCATACCAAACACATATATGTTAATTATGATATAGCCTTATAAAAATATTAAAAAACATACCATCACTAGCCATTCCAATGGCTAGATTACAAACATCCATTTTCATGCCAATTTTGGCCAAGTTAGCCTATACATGCCAATATACCAAAATAAGTTTGTTATTTATACCAAAATGAGCTGAAGAATAGTGTGATGATGCTCCGACCAATTCCAACCCTTATGAGCTTCCAAGCACTATAAAACAAAGGAAAATAAAACAGAGTAAGCATTTTATGCTTAGTAAGTTCGTATAACAAGAAATTTACTTACCAATTATGTTCAATCAAAATAAGCATACAAACATACATCCAAAAAATTATGGCCATTTACCTAAACACACTTTTTCATTAAACAAGTTAGTCACATAATTCACATGAACATCAAGAAAACAGAGATGAGCTTATCATATAACAATTTCCAAGTATTTCAGGGATATTCGTGAATTAAATTGTATTTAACTTATGTTTTCTCACATCAGGAATTTTTGTCTGATGATTCATTGAAATATCGATGGATACCCAGGTAGTACACACGAAGTGTACAAGGAAGTCATCTATCAATTCTTATTCAAGGGTACCCATTAGGGCACATAAACAGGAAGCACTCTCTCAAGCCATATATTAGGATGCTCATATGAGCCATGAAACAGGAAGCTCATCCGGGCTATAATAGGAAACTCATAAAAGCTTAATACAGGAAGCTCACGTGAGCTTATCAGGTAACTCCAAAGAGTTATTATCAGGGAGCTCCGGGTAACCATTTAATAGGAAGTTTAAGCGAGCTATAACAGGATGCTCGTTAAGACCTGCTTTTGTGTCCACATCATGTACAGGATCATAACCGATCATAAAACAGGACGCTCACAAAAAGCTGTGGTAGTTCGCAACACATGCAGAATCACTACCGATCAGGATGCTCGCAGGAACTATATAATAGGAATGCTCGAGAGGGCTTTTAGCAGGATGCTCGTCTGAGCTTAATGTCTGCAACATATGCAGGACTATAATCAATATAGGAAATCTTGTATCAATTGAATTTCATTATTCAAACGGAACTTAACATCTTATGAACATTTTCAGACATGTGATTATTTCATACATTTATAACATTCATATAATTTACATAAACACATACCACATTCAATTCAAGCAACAAATTACATGAACTTACCTCGTCCCTTGTTCGTATACTAAAATTTACTAATCCAAAACTTTTTGTTTTCCTCGATCCAATTTCGTATTTGGTCTTTTCGAATCTATATAAATGAATTTAATCATCAATTTATTACATTTTATACTCAATTTAATTCAATTCACATCCTAGGAAAAATTACCATTTTGCCCTTATACTTTTCATAAATGACAATTTCGTCCCTAAGCTCGGAAAATGAAATTCATGCAATTTAATCCTTTTTCAAGCCTAACCGAATTTTACATGTTACAATAACAGCCCATGAATTTCACAAAATTTATAATTTTTCCATGGGTTTTACCATTTTTCAATTTAGTCCCTCAATCATAATTTCATCAAAATTCTCTTTATAAAAGTTGTTTATCTATCAACAACATTTCATTTTCTACCATAAATTTTCAAAATTTCAGCACCCATGGCAAAATTTTGATGCTTTGATAACTTTACAAATTGATCCCAAAAGAGCTAAATTAGGTTATTCCGATCTCAGAAATATAAAAATTATTAATAACGGGACAAGAATACTTACCCAATCAGGCTTACTTGATTTCCTTCCTCTTTCCTAGGGTTACCATGTATTTTCGGGAAGAAGATAATAATAATAAGATGATATTTCTATTTAATTTAATTATCATCCATTAATTTTTCAACATTCCAATTTAGTCATTTTCTTTTTCTAATTTTCCATGGATGATTCATCAAAAATATCTACTAACTCTATTTAATGGTCTAATTGTCATATAAGGACCTCAATTTTTGAATTCCATTGCTATTTATTCCTTCTAGCTACTAGAATTCAACTTTTGCATTTTATGCAATTTGGTCCTTTCAATAATTAAACATGAAATCGATAAAATTTTCTTATCTAAATTTTCATACGTCTTTCCTATCATAATGCAGACCATGCAATAATTATTAAAATAAATTTTCTTTTTAACTCAAATTTGTAGTCCCAAAACCACTGTTTCGATTTAATTGAAAACGGGTTGTTACAGTTGATGGTTCATTCCATAAAACAATCTCACTAGCATGATGCCCTACCTATAGGAAGTCATCAAAAGTATTTACATGTTCACCATCATACCCCTTACAGGGCACCTCATCAACCTTTGGATCACTAAAGTCCTTGTGTTGCACATCGAGAACCTCCTCCTCATTAGGCTTGTGAGACCTTCTACAAATGCTAGACCCATTTAGAAACTAGGAATCAATAGGTCTACAAATGCAACATTCAGGTCGAAGTTAAATACAATTACAAAAGACCTCCTACTAACTAATTGTAACGGTATATAACACCACTACTCTACCCATTTGTTGAATTAGAGTACGGGCGGGCGCCACTACTGAATCAGGTTAATGTACATACTTAGAACACATTATTTTAAAATCAAATTGTATTACCTATTTAATAAAAAACTTAGAATAGAGTCTAAATTTAATATAAATTTTACTGTCCTAACTTCGGACTCTAAGGAATCTAAACAAATTACAACATGACCGCCCTCATGGCGAAGTTCCTAAAGGTACCCCCTTTCTATGTGCATGACTCCACTAAAAAAAATGAATCCTCAATTGTACACGATCTATCTTGTACCTTTATTGAGTTTCTTATCCCACAAATCCTATAATTACAAGACAAACATTGTAAGTTCAAATGAACTTAGTGAGTTTCTACATTTCACGACAGTAGACCACTCCTTACAAGGGTTTTAAATAGAAAGAACTGGAAACAATAAATCCCTACTTGTATGAGTAACTTCTCTTAAACCCGTCACAATGAACTTTATCTTATTCTCGATCCTATCCATTGGCGGATAGATTGTAGAGTGGTTACCTTTCAGCAATTATATTAGCTTTCGATCGGCTTTGACATTTCCTTTAGATGTTTACCCCATCATGGAGGACTCTATCCTTTCATTTAACTAATTTCTTTCTTCCAATTATCCCCAATATGGATTTCTTCTTCCCACCATTATGCCATTTTAACCTATTGCTTACCTTCCTAAAGGCTCTTGGTGAGTATTCTCAACTTCTTTAGTCTATGGCAAACTCTTTCCTTAACTAATCTCGTATGACTTACTCACCTTCCATCCATTGGTATGACTAACAAGGTCGCACGGTAACCTAGCAGACTAAATTCTGCTTAGTTTAATTAAAGGTCTAGTTACTTCTTTGTAATCTGCTTCAGTCACATGACCTTACCCTTAAATGTGGCAAAAACTTCTGCTACGGCCCAATATGGCATTCAGTACTCAGCTTAATGTTGTTGTAAGGCCCTCTGAGTTCATGGTTTCCTTTTCATACTGCATCCCTACATGGCTCGTGTAACACCCCAAACCTGGCCCAGACGTTATGGCCGAATCTGACGTGCCACATTGAACTTAAAAATCCATGTTTTGTTTTAGTGCTTTAAAAACTGACTTTTGTTATGCTAACAAAATGAATGGGAGCTGGGCACCAGGTAGGAATCCGTAACAGAGGAGGTGAGCCATGAAGGCTGCTTAAGTACCAAGCTCTTCGAATGGATCCAATCCTAGACATGCCCACAACTATTGCTACACTTGGTTAAATCGAGTTGTAATTTATTTAAGTTGAAATCTTTGATAAATCAGATAATCGTGGCGTGGTGTTATTTTGAAAACAATTATCATTTTGAAAACACGTCCTAAGTCTAGCCCATTTATTAACAAACAGATTAAAGTTATTAAAAATAAAATAATCCCAGAAAAGAAAGAAAATCAAGTCAAAATGGCCTTATTACAACCCAAAAATAAATAATAAATAAAGCAAACTTTATGAAAACCAAACACTTATTCAAAAGCCCAAAGGCGATCACCGTGACTACTTTGAATCCCCTCCAGCTCCAAGTCCCCAAATCAAGGCTCACCTGCAAGGTTAAGGAAAGGGGGTGAGTTTGGAAACTTAGTGTGCAACAAGCCCCTTTCAGAGCCCAAAACAATATCAGCTTGCTGGGCCTAAGCCCAAATCCATTCTCAACATAACACTGGGCTGAAGCCTTTTCATATTTCATATTTCATAACACTGGGCCGAAGCCTTTTCATATTTCATATTACTAGGCCGAAACCTTTCGTTTGACGATTACTGGCCCGTAGGCCCATTTCATTATCTCAAGTAATGTCAAAGAAAGAACGAATGCAAGCCCATTTAGGGAGACTACTCGACCCACCATCCGCTACTCTCCACCCGTACCAACCAACACACAATGTGGGGAATAACTCAACCCACCCAACCAACACACCACTGGCAGCATAGCTGCTTTATCATATAACTGGAGGCCTAGCCTCTTTTAATAACTGGGGCAAAGCCCTTTTGATCAACTGGGGCATAAGCCCTTTTCAATAAACTAGGGCATAAGCCCTTTTGCACTTCCTCCATCCATATAAAAACCCAACCCAATGCATTTATGATTACATCATGTGCATTTCATACATATCATGTGCATATCATACATATCATGTGCATATCATATCAATCATGTATATCATATCCCACATATCAAATTTACAAATACCCTAGGGGTATAATAGTCATTTTTACCTAGGGGCAAAATAGTCATTTTCATATTATAAAGGTAATTTCATAAATTTACCAAATATTAAGGTTTTCCATGTTCATTGTTAGCTACTAACCATTCTTATGTTTTAAACAGCGATTCTGACCCATTTTAAGCGAAACCGAGTTATTGGGCCAAAACCTCTAATGGGCCCTACAAATGCCGACTTAGCCCACTAAGCCCACTTAACTCAAACTTTACAACAGTACTAACCGTGTCAACATGCAACTCTTCCAAATTCCATTTTCTATCATTTCTACCCAAATGGGCCCAAAAGCCCATTGGGCCCGATTTTGGCCCCTCGAGGCCCAACTTATCGTGAATGCCAAAATCATGCCCTTACCTTTTCCAATGTTCCCGATCATCAACCTGGTGATCTAACTAACCAATGAGCGTTCACTTGCTCAAAAGTCCTCGAAATGCCAGAATTTCGGCATTTTCACTTTTCGGCATTTATCATTCTAAGTTATGAAAAAAGGGTTCGTTACACACCCGTTTTGTGATATTCCTCGACGAGATCTCCTGCACGATTTCTCCTGTAATCAACCGTTAATAGATCAGCTCACAATAATAGAACCAAATCGAGAACTATCTATTAACAATACTTACACATTCGGCCACCCTCCAAAATGGCCTTAAAATCCATACCTTTGCCGAAGTTGATGACTAGATCTAGTCACTTCGATGAGTCGAGCTAATCCAAGTCGACACTATGCCTTGCTGCTCCTCTATTATATAAACCATAAAAGGATTAAAAGAAGAAGCCAATAAGGCCTATACCCACATTTGGCCACCTCCCTAACCTATAGGGATTTCGGCTTTTCTTAACCTCCATAATATCGAATTGATTAAGGCCACGAGCACTTACCAAGGTTCACCTACCCAAACGATTCCAATCTCGTGCTAACTCTGATTCAACGCAGTCCCAGCTTCAAAACACTAGCAGAAATTGCACGACAAGGATCCTAAGAATCGGCCACCAAGTCACCCAAGGGTGCTGTGCTTTTGGCTTTTGGGTCATTGAAGAAAAAGTGGTTATGGACCAAAAAAAAGGGTGTTAACAAAAGAATTGAAAGGCTTTTGAAATAACAAGAATCGGCTAAAAAGAAAAAGAACAAGTGTATACCTTTATAGATAAATCGACTTCCCTTGACTCATTCGGGATTTAGCTTGTTGCTATTCGATTAGCAATGAAAAGAATGATAGGTTCGGCTTTTACTATGAATGAAAGAGAGGAAGAATAAGAGGAAAAGAGTTTGTGGAAGAAATAATGGAAGAGAAATGAGAGGGATTTGCTTAAGAACAATCGGCACAAGTGAAAAGAAAGAAAAAAGAGAAAAATGCCACCCTAAAACCCCAATAGCCGAATTTGCTCTAAACCTTCCCCTTGACCGGCCACCACTTCTCCCATTTCAAATCTCCTAAAATCTCTCCTAGATACGCTCCCCCTTATCTCTCCATCATCCCTAAAATCTCTCCCCTTATCACTCCTTAATCCATGCACTTGATTAATTCAAACTCCTCCAACAGAATCCACTTGGGTTCCAACGCCTACCCTTCCTGCACATAAAAATAAATAACTTTATTTGCCAACACAGGGAATTTAACCCAGGTCTTCCTCTATGCTCCACATGCCACCTTTTTAGGAGCTTAGTGGCGTCACCCTTGCCACTTTACCAAAGCTCTTTTTGTGATACATTTTACCCACAACTTTACATAAGGTCATCTAGCCAGTACCCCTAACTCTTAAGTCCTAAATTCAAAAATTCTACCGGGTTTTGGCCAACATATGGGTCTTCCATAAGACCATTTACCTACCCAAATTATGAATTTCAAAACCACATACCAAATTTTTTAAAAACTTTACTAAAATATCGAGAATCGCAAAAAAACCCGAAAATCAGGATTTTACAACTCTACCCTCCTTAAAGAAATTTCGGCCTTGAAATTTACCTGATCCAAATAGTTGAGGGTACTGCTGACGCATCGCCTCTTCGGTCTCCCAAGTAGCTTCTTCCTTGCCATGGCTCCTCCAAAGTACCTTCACTAATGGGACTAACTTTTTTCTCAACACCTTGACGTCGCAATCAAGTATTTGAACAGGTTCCTCTTTGAAGTTCAAATCTGACTGTACTTCAATTTCTGCAACTGGCACGATATGAGTTGGGTCCGAACGATATCGCCTTAGCATGGACACATGAAAAATGTCGTGAATACGATCCAGCTCTGGAGGTAACTCTAGTTGATAAGCCACCAGCCCTATCCGTTTAATAATTCGGTAAGGCCCAATAAACCGTGGGCTCAACTTACCCTTCTTACCAAATCTCAATATCTTCTTCCAAGGCGAAACTTTCAAAAAGACCATGTCCCCTACCGCATATTCAATATCCTTACGTTTCAGATCGACATAAGACTTTTGTCGATCCGCTGCCTCCTTTTACCGATTCCTGATCACCTTAATCTTGTCTTCAGTATCTGTTACCAACTCTGGCCCAAGTACTTGCCTTTCCCCCAATTCTGCCCAACAAGTAGGCGAACGACACCTATATACTGCCTCGTAAGGAGCCATCTGAATACTTGCTTGGTAACTGTTGTTATACGCGAACTCCGCCAACGGCAAATAGTCCTCCCAGCTGCCCCTAAACTCAATAACACAACCTCTCAACATGTCTTCTAAAATCTGAATGACCCTCTCTGACTGCCATCCGACTGAGGGTGAAAAGCCGTACTGAAATTCAATCGTGTTCCCAATGCTTCATGCAACTTCTGCCAAAACCGAGATGTAAACCTTGGGTCTCGGTCAGAAATTATCGATACTAGCACTCCATGCAACCGCACTGTCTCTGCCATATACAGCTTAGCCAGCTTCTGAAGTGACTAATCAGTTCGGACAGGTATGAAATGGGCAGATTTTGTGAGCCTATCCACAATTACCCAAACCGAATCCTTCTTAAAAGGTGTCAACGGCAACCCACTTACAAAATCCATAGTTACCCTTTCCCACTTCCAAAGTGGTATCTTTACCGACTGTAACAATCCTGAAGGCAGTTGATGTTCGGCCTTTACTTGTTGACACGTCAAACATCTCCCTACAAATTCGGTCACTTCTCGCTTAAGCCCAGGCCACCAATATAGCTCTCGCAAGTCTCGATACAACTTACTCCCTCCTGGATGCATAGCACAAGGTTCATTATGTGCCTCTTTCAAAATCATCAACCTTAAGTCAGAGTCCTTCGGCATGCAAATTCTTCCTTGAAAACAAAGAACTCCTTCACTATTTAACCCAAAGTCTGGATTCTCCCCCTTCTCCACTTGCTGAATCCGAGAAATCAATGACTCATCCTCCAAATGTTGCTTCTTAATTTGCTCTACCCAAGTCGGTCTCACTTGTAATTCTGCTAATAAGCTTCCATCATCATACAAACTTAGACGAGCAAACATTGCCTTCAACTCCGTCACAGTCCTTCGACTTAACGCATCAGCCACGACATTTGCTTTTCCTGGATGGTACTCGATCGAGTAGTCATAGTCCTTTAACAACTCTATCCACCTTCACTGTCTAAGATTCAACTCCTTTTGAGTCAGCAAGTACTTAAGACTCTTGTGATCTGTATAGATAATGCATCTCTCCCCATACAAGTAATGTCTTCATATCTTAAGCGCAAAAAATCACCGTTGCCAACTCCAAGTCATGTGTAGGATAGTTAACCTCATGAGGCTTAAGCTGTCGTGAAGCATAAGCGACCCCATTACCCTCTTGCATCAACATGCAGCCCAAACCTAGATGTGACGCGTCGCTATACACAGTGAAATCCTTACCAGACTCTGGCTGAATCAACACTGGCGCTTCTGTCAAAACCTTCTTCAGTTTCTCAAAAGCCTCTTGTTGCTTATTCGTCCAAACAAAAGGTGCTCCCTTCCTTATAAGTTTCGTTAACGGTGCTGCCAACATAGAAAATCCTTCCACGAATCTCTGATAATAACCTGCCAACCCTAGAAAACTTCAGATCTCTGTTACTGACTTTGGTGGCTTCCATTCCAGAATTGCCTCAATCTTTCGAGGGTCCACCTTGATCCCCTCAGCAGACACAACATGCCCCAAGAAAGTGACTTCCCTCAGCCAAAACTCGCACTTACTAAACTTTGCATAAAGTTACTTTTCCCTTAGCACTTGCAGCACAACACGAAGATGCTCATCATGCTTCTCTTCCGTTTTCGAATACACCAAGATATCGTCAATAAAAATGACTACGAACCGATCTAAGTATGGCTAGAACACCCGATTCATTAAATCCATGAATGCTGCCGGTGCATTAGTCAATCCAAAAGGCATTACCAGAAACTCGTAATGACCATATCGAGTCCTGAATGCCGTCTTATAAATATCCACTTCTTTGACTCTCAACTGATGATATCCTGACCGAAGGTCGATCTTAGAAAATACCGAGGCTCCTCTTAGTTAATCGAACAGATCGTCGATTCTTGGTAACGGATACTTGTTCTTGATGGTTAGTTTATTCAACTGCCGATAGTCTATACACATCTGCATAGTCCCATCTTTCTTCTTTACGAACAACATTGGTGGGCCCCACGGGGAAATACTTGGTCTTATAAAACCTCTATCCAACAGTTCCTGAACCTGAGCTTTCAATTCCACCAACTCCTTTTGTGCCATCCTATAAGGTGCAATGGACACAGGAGCTGTACCAGGCAACAAGTCGATTCTGAACTCGACTTCTCTATTCGGAGGTAATCCAAGAAGTTCCTCTGGGAATACATCTTGAAATTCCTTAATGGTCCTAATCGACTCTACCGTTACCTCCTCCAGTTCAGTTTGACTTACAAAAGCCAAGTACGCCTCACAACCTTTCCGCATCAACTTCTCAGCCCTTAAAGCCGAAACAACATTGGACAAATAATTCCTTCATTCCCCTATGACCATTATCACCTCATCTTTGGCAGTTCTTAGTACCATTCTCTTTGCAGCACAATCCAACGTCGCCTTATGCTTAGTTAGTCAGTCCATTCCCAAGATAAGATCAAAATCCCCAAATGGCAGCTCCATCTAATCTCCTTCAAAAATCTTACCTTGTGTCTCTAAAGGCACCGCCCTAAAGAGTTTCTCTACCTTAACCGAGTGTCCTAAAAGGCTTATCACCGATACCCCACTCACAATCTCCTCAGGAAGCACACCCAATTCCCCAGATACATTACAAGCAACATACGAGTGAGTGGAACCCACATCAATCAAAGCAGTGCAAGGCGTACTATGAATGAAGAACGTACCGGTTATAACATCAGAAGCGTCACCCTCCTCACGACATCGTGCAGCATAAACCAATACCGACTGTCGAGCTTCAACATGTCCAGCACCCTTGCCAGGTGCCTCACGTCCTCGTCTATTACCATTGCCACCTCTACCTTGCCCACGACCTTTCTGTGGTGGTGGTCCTCCTTGCTGTGGTTGGACATCCCCTTGCTCCGCAGCTAGTTCCTGAGCTGTTCTCCGAGGACATTCTCTGAACTTATGCTCCTTGGACCCACATCGAAAACATGCTCCAGTTCATTTCCAACACTCCCCATATGAACCTTACCACAGTCCTTGCAAGCCTGCGGTCTAAAAGTATTTACTGGAACTGCTCGAACAGGTTTCTCTACCCTTGCTCTTTTAACGTTCCGATTCGTAGCACTCGAGGGTCTAAAATCCTCTTAAATCTGGGTCAATCCTTCTCACAATTCTGCCGCTCAGTCCGTTTTACCTCCTCGGCTATCTTAGCCTTCTCTACCAATGCAGCAAAATCAGGCTCCCTCTGTGGAGCTATTAATATCCTAAGCTCATCGCGGAGGCCATCCTCAAACCTAACACTGCACTCATACTCAGCTGCAACTATCCCGCTGGCATATCGACTCAGCCTCAAAAACTCTGACTCATACTCCGCGATAGTCTTATTACCCTGAGTCAGATTCAAAAATTCCTTCCGACGAGCATCCACATAACTAGCTCCAACATACCTCCCCTTAAAAGCAGTTTTGAACAATTCCCAGGTTACTCGCTCAATTGGGGTACTCTCCCTTACGGTGATCCACCATCGGTATGCCTCGTCACGTAGCAGCGACACAGCCCCTTCAGCTTTTGCTCTACAGAGCAATCTAAATCGTCCATAATCCACTCTGTTGCCTCTAGCCAATACTCCACCACATTTGGGACTACTCCAGATACACCCCTAAAAACTTCTGCTCTGTTAGCCCGAAGTCGCTTGGAGATGGATCCCCTATTTACTGTCCCAGTACTAGCTCCAGCAACTCTTTCTAAAACCCTTAACATGGCTTGGGACAAGTATAATCCCCTACAGCCTGATCATAAGACACAGTCTCTATTGCCTGTGGCACAGATGCCTCCTCAGTTGGCCTATGCCCTGAGGATGAAGATTCAGCTTGTACCATTCCGCGACCACGTCCGCGGCCTCGTCCACGAGTTCCTCTTGTACTCATATCAACTTATCTGATTACGAATTTTATGATATTAGTATAATGTTCAATTTTTTATTACAAGATGTCTTATGGAAATATGAGAGTTCAAGGATTGTTTTCGCATCGCTGTAGCCTAGCTACAGTTTTCATTCCTACTATTTTACAGTTCTACCCTTATCTAAAGTATCATAGTAGGGTCTCAGTTCTATTTATAGCATCAAATCATTATCACATATCGTAAAGAGAATATACTTACAGACTTGGTGCCGGGGATTCGGTGCGCCACTTCTTTCTCCAAACCAAAAACCACAAACCATGTATTTAATCACAGAAAATAGATTTTCTTAAAATTTGTAAAAACTATATTTGTTTTGAAATTCTCGATTTTTAGACCCGTTTTTAAAAACCAAAAAAAAACTTAAACCATTTTATCATGTATACCTTTATAAAACATTTATGAGAAGATCTTTTCAAAACTATTACCAAAAAATACCCTTCTTGGTAAAAAAATTTTTTGAAAAGTTTTTTTTGGACCCGATCCACAGCCGAGTTGTTGCAACCTAGCTCTGATACCACTAAATGTAACACTCCAAACTCGGCCCAGACGTTATGGCCGAATCTGACGTGCCACATTGAAGTTAAAAATCCATGTTTCGTTTCAATGCTTTAAAAACCGACTTTTGTTACACTAACAAAGTGAATGGGAGCTGGGCACCAGGTAGGAATCTATAACAGAGGAGGTGAGCCATGAAGGCTGCTTAAGTACCAAGCTCTTCGAATGGATCCAATCCTAGACATGCCCACAACTATTGCCACACTTGGTTAAATCGAGTTGTAATTTATTTAAATTGAAATCTTTGATAAATCGGATAATCGTGGCGTGGTGTTATTTTGAAAAGAATTATCATTTTGAAAACACGTCCTAAGTCTAGCCTATTTATTAACAAACAGATTAAAGTTATTAAAAATAAAATAATCCCAGAAAAGAAAGAAAATCAAGTCAAAATGGCCTTATTACAACCCAAAAATAAATAATAAATAAAGTAAACTTTATGAAAACCAAACACTTATTCAAAAGCCCAAAGGCGATCACCGTGGCCACTCTGAATCCCCTCCGGCTCCAAGTCCCCAAATCAAGGCTCACCTGCAAGGTTAAGGAAAGGGGGTGAGTTTGGAAACTCAGTGTGCAACACGCCCCTTTCAGAGCCCAAAACAATATCAGCCTGCTGGGCCTAAGCCCAAATCCATTCTCAACATATACTGGGCCGAAGCCTTTTCATATTTCATATTTCATAACACTGGGCCGAAGCCTTTTCATATTTCATATTACTGGGTCGAAGCCTTTCGTTTAACGGTTACTGGCCCGTAGGCCCATTTCATTATCTCAAGTAATGTCAAAGAAAGAATGAATGCAAGCCCATTTAGGGAGACTACTCGACCCACCATCCGCTACTCTCCACCCGTCCCAACCAACACACCATGTGGGGAATAACCCAACCCACCCAACCAACACACCACTGGCAGCATAGCTGCTTTATCATATAAATGGAGGCCTAGCCTCTTTTAATAACTGGGGCAAAGCCCTTTTGATCAACTGGGGCAAAGCCCTTTTCAATAAACTGAGGCATAAGCCCTTTTCAATAAACTGGGGCATAAGCCCTTTTCAATAAACTGGGGCATAAGCCTTTTTGCACTTCCTTCATCCATATAAAAACCCAACCCAATGCATTTATGATTACATCATGTGCATTTCATACATATCATGTGCATATCATATCAATCATGTATATCATATCCCACATATCAAATTTACAAATACCCTAGGGGTATAATGGTCATTTTTACCTAGGGGCAAAATAGTCATTTTCATGTTATAAAGGTAATTTCATAAATTTACCAAATATTAGGGTTTTCCATGTTCATTATTAGCTACTAACCATTCTTATGTTTTACACAGCGATTCTGGCTCATTTTAAGCGAAACCGAGTTATTGGGCCAAAACCCCTAATGGGCCCTACAAATGCCGACTTAGCCCACTAAGCCGACTTAACTCAAACTTTACAACAGTACTAACTGTGTTAACATGCAACTCTTCCAAATTCCATTTTCTATCATTTCTACCCAAATGGGGTCGGAAACCCATTGGGCCCGATTTTGGCCCCTCGAGGCCCAACTTACCGTGAATGCCAAAATCATGCCCTTACCTTTTCCAACATTCCCGATCATCAACCCGGCAAATCTAACTAGCCAATGAGCGTTCGCTTGCTCACAAGTCCTCGAAATGCCAGAATTTCGGCATTTCGACATTTATCATTCTAAGCTATGAAAAAAGGGTTCGTCACACACCTGTTTTGCGATATTCCTCGACGAGATCTCCTACACAATTTCTCCTATAATCATCCATTAATAGATCAGCTCACAATAATAGAACCAAATCAAGAACTATCTATTAAAAATACTTACACATTCGGCCACCCTCCATAATGGCCTTAGAATCCATACCTTTGCCGAAGTTGATGACTAGATCTAGTCACTTCGATGAGTTGAGCTAATCCAAGTCGACACTATGCCTTGCTGGTCCTCCACTATACAAACCATAAAAAGATTAAAAGAAGAAGCCAATAAGGCCTATACCCACATTCGGCCACCTCCCTAACCTATAGGGATTTCGGCTTTTCATAACCTCTATAATACCGAATTGATTAAGGCCACGAGCACTTACCAAGGTTCACCTACCCAAACAATTCCAATCCTGTGCTAACTCTGATTCAACGCAGTCCCAGCTCCAAAACACTAGCAGAAATCGCACCACAAGGATCCTAAGAATTGGCCACCAAGTCACCCAAGGGTGCTGTGCTTTTGGCTTTTGGGTCACTGAAGAAAAAGTGGTTGTGGACCAAAAAAAAAGGGTGTTGACAAAAGAGTTGAAAGGCTTTTGAAATAATAAGAATCGGCTAAAATGAAAAAGAACAAGTGTATACCTTTATAGATAAATCGACTTCCCTTGACTCCTTCGGGATTTGGCTTGTTGCTATTCGGTTAGCAATGAAAAGAATGATAGGTTCGGCTTTTACTATGAATGAAAGAGAGGAAGAATGAGAGGAAAAGAGTTTGTGGAAGAAATAATGGAAGAGAAATGAGAGGGATTTGCTTAAGAACAATCGGCACAAGTGAAAAGAAAGAAAAAAGAGAAAAATGCCACCCTAAAACACCAATAGCCAAATTTGCTCTAAACCTTCCCCTTGACCAGCCACCATTTCTCCCATTTCAAATATCCTAAAATCTCTCCTAGATACACTCCCCCTTATCTCTCCATCATCCCTAAAATCTCTCACTTTATCACTCCTTAATCCATGCACTTGATTAATTCAAACTCCTCCAACAGAATCCACTTGGGTTCCAACGCCTACCCTTCCTGCACATAAAAATAAATAACCTTATTTTCCAACACAGGGAATCGAACCCAGGTCTTCCTCTATGCTCCACACGCCAGCTTTTTAGGAGCTTAGTGGCATCACCCTTGCCACTTTACCAAAGCTCTTTTTGTGATACATTTTACCCACAACTTTACATAAGGTCATCTAGCCAGTACCCCTAACTCTTAAGTCCTAAATTCAAAAATTCTACCGGGTTTTGGCCAACACATGGGCCTTCCATAAGCCCATTTACCTACCCAAATTATGAATTTCACAACCACATACCAAATTTTTTAAAAACTTTACTAAAATATCGAGAATCGCGAAAAAACCCGAAAATCAGGATGTTACAGCTCACCATTTGTTTGATACTTCCTTAATGGTGTCCCCTTAAGGAGGAATAGTCCTGACAAGCATTTTTGTCATTCGATGTATCCTTATTTGATGATGGGTTCTAACTCGCCCTTTTTTTCCTTATGAAATAACTGGCATATGTATGACATGCCACTAACCTTTAGGGTTTCTCAAAATGCCCTCGACATTGCTTAATAGCAGATCCTTACAATTGATCCTTTGTTATACCAATTTTTGTTTGCCTTTGCACTAGGCACTGCTAGTGCGCAACTCCCGTGACTACTCATGCTAGGTTACGACCTTACTGGCTTTTACAATTGCTCTTCTAGCAACCTTTTCTCTCTTTATGTTCCCCTTTTTATTGGTAGATTCCTTCGACCCAATGGCTGCCTAATGCATTCCTACACTTCCATTTTACTTATAATCGATTTTCCTTAATGCGGGTTGTCCCACAAATTTTGTTCTAATTTTCACTCATTTATTGTCCCAACGAACTCTTTATGTTACCATAGTCGGTCCATGGTATTACATAGTATACCGCTCCCATGTTTAATGTCCTGGCTAACTCCATTAGTTGCCATAGTCTAACTGTGGTCCTTCACTTCAATATCCCCGTGTTTATTGTCCCGATGGACTATCTACAATGCCATAAAGTCTTTCAACTATGGTCTTACATGATATAATTTCATGTTTATCGTCCTAGCAAACCATCCCATGTTTAGTGTCCCATCGAATGGTCTATAATGCCATAACATCTTTCAGCTATGCTCAACTATGCTCAAACTAGCCTCTATATTTCTCAAATTTTCTAATAGAGACCGCCAGTTTACGGTGTCTTTTAATTTAACCCCTAAAGTTTCCAAATTTTTGGGTTTCAAGAGAAACTGGGTGTGGCACGATGAGTCTATATATGAGGGTTGACCTTTTGTAATGTTGGTTTAATGGGTTTGTATTGTGAACAACATGCTCAGAAGATGATGGTGTATTAACAATCTACTTCTTGATCCTCTTCAACTAATTTGGCAAAAAGCTCGGTGGCATGTAGAAGTCCAACATCAAAATGTGTAGTTATCATTGTCTAAACGTCCTTTTCCTCCATGCGTGGCAATGTATTATATTTAAAAGGTGTTGGGGACATCAGAATTCTGTAGATAAGTCACTATAAACTCTAATTAAAACATCAGGCATTTTTCAAACTAACAATCCTTTTTATTTCCACAATGGTAGTAGTAATATTGAACCTTAATGCAATTTTTTGGCTAGACTCAAAAACATATCCATGGTCCATCCAACGAAATTCTCCATCGTAATATACGAAAACTAATAATTGGTTGCTCATCTTCAAACCCTATAACCATACAATTAATTAAATCAATTTCAAATTGCCTACCTTTTAAAACTAACAAATTCAATCATTTTACATTACTAGGTGAACAGTTGATGTGCAATACGACATCAATCAAGTTTTATGTTCAATTAAAAAAAACTCAATATGAATTGCAATATGGCAAGAATATAGAATCAATAATTGCAAAAATATATAAATGAAAAATAAGAAATAAATAGAACCAATTTATTTGATTAACATTAATTAATTTCAGATTTTACATATTTTAATATTACAATTACAATGTGCTAATTATAAACCCTAATCTTGTACAAGATATTAAGGCTTGATCTTTTTCACCCTTGCTGGTATAGATTCAATAAAATCTTCCTTTAAATTGTTAAGGACCAAATTTCCAATCCAAGGAATTCCCAGAGTTTCCCTAATGGTTTTGCAGATGTTGTTGCCTGTATAAAGCTAGATAGTTCGCTTTGCACCTTCCCATGCAATACTCTCGGACCAAAATATTTAATCAATATTTCATATCATTCCTTCTTATTATGATGCCTCATTACAAATAACCATAATCTATCTAACCTAACTTGGTGTTCTACACAAATAAATGTTTCCCTTAAAATATTATATTTCTATATTTCTAGCCTAATATCAGGATAACACATCCAAATTAGTTTCCGTATTATGAAAATTACAAGATTTATGTATGCAACAATGCATTTGTTGTTAGGGTTCATTTTATAATTCCTTAATTTTGCCTCAAGACTAGCTATTGTTTCTCTCTTCTCTTAATTCCTAATACCTCTCGGACTATAATAAGCCTTAGTCATTTTTGTTGAAGTATGCCTAAAGACAAATCATATGATTGTAAAAACATATTTTTACCTAGCTTATTAATAAATGCATTGCCATTATTATTTGTTACTTATTTCTATGTTTAAATAAATTATAAAATGATAATGTCCCGAAAAATGATAAGATCATTCTTAAATGTCTTTAGTCAAGTATTATTGAGGGCTTAGACAACAATAATACATTTGAGACTAATATGTGTTTGATTGATTACATGTATTGTTATAGATATGTGATATCAAATCAACACATAAGTATAAATTAGAGAATGATATACTAGACTAACCCACCATGAGAATGCTTCTTTCAGTATTATGTAATGGTCATGACATTTCTCATAGTGATAATTGTATGTATGATCCTTAGACTTGATATCATCATTGTTCTAACTTTGTGAGTCGTATACTTTGACACAGTCAAACATCTTTCATAAACGATTGTACTATAAATACTGATGTTGGGTGTGTCACAATGATGTAGTGGGATTTGATTGATCAAGATAGGATTTGTATCTCCTACATAATAGGAGCGATATCTCAAGCCTCTTAATTGAGTGAGACTAGAAATGCATGGTCATGCTCATAAGAGTTGATATGAGATATCAAACTTATTTGAGTATATTAATTTACTCGAAAACAAACAAGAAAAAATAGATTGGGCTATACAAGTTTGACTATTCCATGACTTGTGCTCAATCTAGATATCAAAGGACAAAGGGATATACTGCATGATAATATTATCACAAAAATGTAACATCCTGAATTAGGGCATAGTCAGAACAGTGGTTTCAGGACCACAAATTTGACATAAGAAGATTTATTTTTATTATATTTGTATGGTCTCTGATTTCACGGAATGATTTTGTGAAAATTTCGTTATAAAATTTTGACGTTTGGACACTCAATTTAGTCAAAAGGACTAAATTGTAAAAAGTACAAAAGTTGAGTTCCACATGTTAGAAGTGTCCAATTGTTATGAGTTTTTAAATTGGAGGCCCTTAAATGGTAATTAGACCATTGGTTAATTTTTGGACAAAAATAGACATGAAATGGGTGTAATAAAATATTTTTAAGTTAGGGGATTTTGGTAATCTAATAATTAAAAGAATTAAAAAGGGAAAGTAAGCCAAAATTGGCTATCATCTTCTCCATCCAGCTGAAACTAGCATGGACACCATGGATAGGGTTTGGTTCAACTTCCAAGCTCATTTGTAATGATCCCGAGCCCCGTTTTTAATGTTCTTTACATTTTTGAAGTCTCGGTAAAATGATCTACTCATTTCTACCATTATTTTGAGCTAGGGTTTATGTTTAAAAATTTACCCATGAGTAACATGCTTTTATTTTGATGTCTAATGGTAGAAAATGAGTGTTGGGTGTTAAATAAACGACTTTTACTAAGCGATTTTTGACGAAAACGTCTGAAAGGACCGTTTTGTAAAAGTTGCAAAAATGGTATAAAAAGGTGTTATGATGAGAATTGTAGTTTTCTATAGTTTTGAAAATGGTTCGTCTAGGCCTATAGAATGAGAAAATTAAATAAAAATCACTTTACGAGCCTAAGGGCAAAACTATAATTTCGATAAAGTTTAGGGGCAAAAATGTAATTTTTCCAAAATATGATTTTGGGTCAATTTGAATAATTTGAGTCCTAAATAGGCTATATTTGAAATTATAGATAAAGGAAATCGAGATTCGGGCTTAAATCGGGAAAATACAAGTTTTGGACTAAAATGGTAATTTTGTCGTTTCTGTATTCGAGGTAAGTTCGCGTGATTTAATAAGCATGTTATTCATTTTATTATTGTTATACATGAAATATATCTTGCTATGATTGTATTAAATTTGAATTTAATGGACATTTGATGGAAATTGACATTTTAAATGAAATGAATAAGTTTGTATGAAAACTGAGTGATATGTTATTTTTATTGTATGGACTAATGCCCAAATTAAACATAAAAATGCGTTGAATTGAATGTACATTGCATGATCATCTATGCATATTGATATACTTGATGAAAAGAGAAAATTCTCATTTGAATAAAAAGGGATATCCGATGGATAAATCATTGTTTACATGACATGAGATCCTGCATGTGTTGCAGAAAAAGGATTTAGACTGGACGGGTAATCCGTTGATCTCAATATAGAAAGGATCTAGCCCAGACAGGTGTTCTTGAAGTGATCGAGCCTTCAGAATAATATGGGTGCATTAAGGATTTAGCCCGGACAGGTAATCCGATTAAGGACTGAATTTAGCCTGGATTGGTGATTCAGATCCGAGCTTATGAGAGTATATGTCATTGTAAGGGATTTAGCCTGGACTGGTAATCTCGTCGTAATGAGTGAGGTTTGCGAGAGTGCGTACTTGAAATGATCACTTGCATGACTTGACGATAAATGTGATACCCATCGAGATTCCGAGGAATTTAACGGGAATAAATATGAGAAATGGAATGGAAATACTTGAAATGATAAACTCATCTACACTTAGATGATACTAGTATGATGTATATGATTGTCATGTTTGGATGAGTGGTTGTGCTAAGAGATAGCACAGGTATGTACTCGAAACCCATGAGCATGTGTTTGCCATGTGAAATGAAATGGACTTGTGATAAGAGTGCAAATGAATGAGTGATATTTATAAGAATAATTTCTATGACAAATTTGTGATGATTATCATTATGTTGCACTAAGACAGATTAGTACAATAGCAGCGGTCCAAATTTGAAAATCCACCAAAAATAGTGGAAATTGAGATAGAGGCTGAGAAAAATATGAAATTAAAGCTTATCAAGTCTAGTTTCAGATAAAGGAAACGATGTAAGCAAAGGAATCTCATATGATGAGATATTCAATTTTTTGTGAAATAGGGTTAGAGTGATCTCGGACTCCCCTGTCTTAAGGTTGGAAAATTATTAAAAACTGTAAAAAAATTATTATGGGTTATAATTTATATGCTTAAAATCCTTAATGAGTATATTTTAAAGGTAAATAGACAAAAGCATCATCTGAGTCCCGTAGTATGAGATAATTAATTCATAGTGGAGAGAGTTCGGAACTACCAGACAGTGAAATAGGGGTAAATTTAAAGAATAAAATATACTTATTGGATGGACAAAAAATGCTGAAATTTTTATGGTAAGAAGATATGTGACTCTAGATTCAGGGAAAATTAACGTTTCTCAATTTGGAGTCCTGTAGCTCTAGATACAAATAATTTAGTGACTGAGACTCAGGAAAACAGCTTGACTGGACTTTAAATAAATAGAAAGAATTTAAACATAGCACGTTATCACATTGCTTATTATTTTTCATGCGAGCTTACTAAGCGTAATGCTTACTCCCTCCTTTTCATTTCCTTAGTGTTTTTAGGTCGGCTTGGGGTTGGAGATCGTTGGAGGAAGCATCACACTATCGAGACATCATCTTTGGAAAAATAATATATATATGCGCTAGCGATTCCAAGTGAGTGGCATGCATAGGGACTTAGTTTTATGATAGATGTTGTTATGAGTAGCCAAATGTATTTCCTTATAATGATTCATTGTATATAGCCATGAGATGTGGCTTATAATGTTTTGGCTTATAAGCCTAATTATCCTTACTATTTGTTAATGCCTTACGATGTGATTATAATTGTTTACTATGAATGAATAGTATAACATATGTGCATGAGAATGCCTTAGGACTATTCGAGGGGGGTCATGGCTATGGAATAAACATGTAAATTGGCATTAAGTTGATAATGATTGAACATGGACATTTGTTGAATAAGTAGAGATTAATTATTGGGTAATATGTTATGATTGGTTGTTAAAAACGTGCCTTAGTGAGACATGCTAAATCATTAAAATGATGCTATGATATATGTGTCTTTTAAAGTGGTTAAGTTTGTGAAAGATTAAGGCAACAAAAAGGCTTGGAAAATAGCCTAAGTGCTAGCCACACGGGCAAAGACACCGCCATGTGTCTCAGCTGTGTGGAGGACACGGCCTAGCACATAGGCGTGTGGCCTGGCCGTGTGGTTCAAATTGTTTTGCTGACGTCATAAACAGAGAGTTACACAGCCTGAGGACACGGGTGTGTTGAAGACACACGGGCGAGTCCTTGGGTCCACAAGGGCATGTGACCCTATTTCATGAGAATTTTTCTAAGTTTTTCCAAAACTTTCCAAAGTTCGCGGTTTAGTCCCAAATCGCCTTTAATGCATGTTTAGAGCCTCGGTAGCTCGTGTAAGGGACATTATGCATGTGATTGAACGTTTTAAATTTAAATGAAATTTTATGGCCTGGATTTATGAAATGTTGTACATTTAAGTTCGGTAATGCCTCAAAGCCTGTCCCGGCATCGGATACCGGTAAGAGGTGTTACACAAAAGGTTATGTCAAACCATGTTTTCCTCTACCTTGGGTAGCTGTGATGCATTACTAGATATCGCTTATTGTTTTCAATATTAGAAGTGTTTTAATATTAATGTCAACATTACATTAACCTATAGGGTCACACCTTATTATTGGAATAATCAAAATCGAAAAATGTTGGGATTATATTTACCATGTTAGACGAGTTAAATTAATTATAGAAATTTTCTTATAATTAATTTAATTTGACATGAGTATAATAAGATGCACAATGTGTAGAGGATCCAATTAAAATTATGTAAAAATGTGTTTTACATATTTTAACTGAGTATAATCTAATTTACTGAAATTGTGAAGTGGAGGATCCTTTTCTAATTGATTCTCATTAAAAGGGTTTTGAATGGGAATTAATATGTGGATAATTCCCATCTATTAGGTCTACCAAAATCTGACTTTGACTAACAGCAAAATTTCTATAACATTCTAAAAATCGGGGGATAGTAGAATCGAGTTTGTGAATTGAGAGAGTGTGGTCATTCCTTAATTTTTGAGATTATCTATAAATTTTTAGGAAATAAATGAGGTATTATTTTGTTGGTTAAGTGTTAGTGAAATATTTCTTGAAACCCAAGTTCAAATCTCTTCTCTCGCATCATTTTTATTATTTTGCTAATTTTGCCTTAAACCCCAATATGTGACACGCCTTGTTTTTAAAATAAATATTGAAAAATTATTTTAAGAATGAGAAAAAAACCTAACGGTTAAAAGAACTATGAGAAAGCATGGAATTTAAATGAGGTCCCAAGTTCAAATACTTTCCTTTGCGAAATAATTAAATTTTGTAAAATCCCTTATTTTTTTAATGTGTGTGTCATCCATACCCTTGAACCTTAAGTATAAATACAACTTTTTATTGTCTTTTTCAGCTTTTAATTCAATTTTTCCCTACCTTAGCCATTCACCTTCTTCCTCTCCTCTTTTCTCTTCAATTTTCTTCCATTCTCCCATTGTTTTCGGGCCTACACCTCCTATTTTACCATTTATTTATTCTTAGTTTTGCATCAAGATTGTGAACCATCTCTTTCACTCTATTTTTCCATTTATCCTCATCTAAATCAACCCATTTTTTGAAATCTTGAACCCCAAGATCGATCCCGAACATTGCTAAGAAAGTGCCTTTGTCATTGCTCTCGACTAGCTTAGGGGATTTTTAATGATTTCAAAGGTATTTTTTCAGATTTTAATGGGATCTCAAACCATTTTGAAATTTCGACCTAATTTTGGCCACTATGGGTGGTAGTGCACGCTCCTATGTGAAAGAAAGGGGTTGTTTTGTTTCTTGGTTCTTGCCTATATTTTTTCAAACTTAATTTGAGTTCTTGAACCCTTCTAATCAGCTTTTAAACCCACTTCAATTAGGGAAAAATGTTCTTGATCAATTAGTCATTCGAAACCCACAGATCGTGAAGCATAAGTGCAATTAAAGGTAACTAGTTTGTTATTTTGACATAGTTTTTGGGTAAAGGTTATAGATTGATTAAATGAAGAAATTTAATAATTAATTAGCTACTGATTTTCCAGTATATTATTGAATTAGGTGCTGACCCAAATGCCCCAAATCATCCGTAAAAGCGAAGAACAAGTGTACATACGGTTCACATCGATATAGTGTATATAATCTAACTAGTTTGGATTCGTAAAATAGTAGTAATTTTGACGATTGGTTTGAGCTCATAAGTGGATGTTTGGGGGCTGGTTTAATGGTAAATTTATTGAATTTATACTGAATTTTGGTTTAGGTCCGTTTAAGAAATTATTAAGGAAAATTGGAAGATTTGTTAGTGTGCTACGAGGAAGCGAAAAATAAGGTGTAGGTCTTAAACTCATAAAATTGTTTGAAAATGTTAAATATGATGTTATATTTGATAAATTAGTTTGCTGATTGGATTGGCTTAATATCCAAATTATTGATTTTGTGAGTGGTCGAACCAGGTATGTTTCGAGCCTTTTAAAGATTAACATGTTGGCAAAATTACTAGTTTGATAGAGTGGAAGTTTGATTGAGTTTGTAATTGCATATTTGACTTATGAGATATGAGAATATTTAGCTGAATGATATAATGTGTTGAGATATTGAGATTATGTATGATATAAACACATGAGATATTTATTATGTCGTGCACTAAAAAGGGTGTTATTTATGCATGAGAAAATAAAATAAAATAAAATAAAGAACACACAGATTTTACGTGGAAACCCTTTCGGGAAAAAAACCACAGGCAGAGGAGAAGAAAATTCACTATGTCGAATTTGAATCATTGCAAGAGGAATAGACTATGTCTATTTATAGGCTTGTAAAGCCATATTCTAGTAAGATTGAAACACCTTATTCTAATCAATATAAAATTGATGGAGTTTAATAAGGTTTAAAAAATCTTATTCTAAAATAAAATAAAAGAAGTGTAGTTCTATATGGATTTTACTTTTATTTTATTTTACCACTGCATTTATTTAAATAAGGATTCGGGTCATTTAATTCTAACAATCTCCACCTTGACACGAATTCTCAATGAACAAGTTCTTCATCGCAAACTCTCAACGAAAAAGTTCTCCACCTCTTCCATAAAACCCATTAAGGGTTTAACTTCAACAATGAACACCAACCAAGTCTAAGCAATGCTCAAACTTGGTTATAGGAAGTGACTTAGCCATCATATTTGTAGGATTTTCATGAGTAGTAATTTTGCTCACAATAATATCACCACGAGCAATAATATCATGAACAAAATGATACTGAACATCAATGTGTTTTGTTCTCTCATGAAACATTTGATCTTTTGTAATGAAGATTGCACTTTGACTGTCACAAAATACTGTATTGATTTGAAGGTCTTTATTGAGTTTACTAAAGAGTCCCTTCAACCAAATAGCTTCTTTACAAGCCTCAGTAATCGCCATGTACTCAGCTTCAGTGGTAGACAAAGCGACTGTAGTTTGCAAAGTGGTTTTCTAATTGCACAACCGCCAATTGTAAAGACATAACCTGTGAGAGATCTTCTTCTATCAAGGTCTCCAACAAAATCAGCATCAACATACCCAATGACTCCATCTCTAGTTCTTCCAAACTGTAAGCAGACATTAGTAGTAGCTCGTAAGTATCTTAAAATCCACTGAACTGTTTTCTAGTGTTCTTTATCGGGATTCGCCATGTATCTGCTAACTGCACTGACTGCATATGATAATCTGGACGTGAACAAATCATAGCATACATGAGAGATCCCACTACACTAGAGTATGGAACATGTGACATGTACTCAATCTCATTATCTGATTGTGGAGACAAAGCCGATGAAAGTCTGAAATGGGCTGCTAAAGGAGTACTAAGAGGCTTAGCACTCTGCATATTGAACCTGCAAAGAACTTTCTCAATGTACCCCTTCTGACTTAGGTACAATTTACTTATTTTTCTATCTCTGAGAATCTCTATACCAAGTATCTTCTTTGCTGGTCCCAAGTCTTTCATTCAAATTCTTCACTTAGTTGGGATTTGACCTTTCTTATCTCTCCTTTATCTTTTGTTGCTATCAACATGTCATCAACATAAAGAAGTAGATACAAAAAAGAACCATCACTATTTTTCTTAAAGTAAACACTGTCAAAAATACTTCTTTTGAAATCATGAGAAGTCATAAAGGAATCAAACCTCTTGTACTACTGTCTTGGTGACTGTTTCAAACTGTAAAGAGACTTTTTCAGCTAGCAAACATAGTCCTCTTTTTCTGAGACTATAAAACCCTCTTGTTGTTGCATGTAAATGTCCTCCTCAAGTTCTCCATGCAAAAATGTAATTTTTACATCTAACTGTTCAAGCTCCAACTCATGCATGGCCACAATACCAAGTAAAGCTCGAATCGAGCTATGCTTCACAACTGGGGAGAACACATCTGTGAAGTCCACTCCTGGAATTTGATTGTAACTCTTTTATATTTGGGTTCTTTAACTCCTAGAGTCCCTTCTTTCTTTTTAAACACCCATTTACAACGAACAGGTTTTTTACCTTTAGGAAGTTTCACAAGATCCCATGTTCTATTTTTATAGAGTGATTCCATCTCCTCTTGCATAGCAAACATCCGCTTTTCTGAGTCTTTACAGCTAATTGCCTCAGAATAATTAGATGGCTGTCAATTTGCATCTATATCTTTAGCCACATTTAAAGCACAAGCAACTAGATCAGACTAGACATACTTCTTTGGAGGTTTAATTTCTCTTCTAGTTCTATTTTGCCAATAGAGTATTATGGTGAAGAAGCAACTCTGTTTCAATTTTCGTACTGGCTTGAGGAGTCGACTTTGTATTAATCTGATGCTCCATCTGCTTTTGATTTTCTTTATTGGAAGAGTCTTTAAGAGATAAGTTAGGTAGCATAGTAATTTCATCAAAAACGACATCTCTGCTAATCACAACTTTTCTATTTTTAGGACACCATAACTTTTACCCTTTTACACCAGCTTTATAACCAAGAAAAACACGTTTAATGGATCTCGGTTCCAATTTTCCATTATCAACATGAGCATACGCAGGTCCCCACAGATCTTTATGTCAGAATAATTAGTAGGATTACCAAACCATACCTCTTGTGGAGTCTTTTTCTCAATGGCAATAGATAGAGATCGGTTGATCAAAAAACATACAGTAGAGGCTGCTTTTGCCCAAAACGACTTTGGTAAGTTGGCATTTGACAAAATCCATCGAACCTTCTCCACGATCATTCTGTTCATTCATTCTGTAACACCGTTTTGCTGTGAAGTATGACGAACTGTCAAGTGTCTCTCTATCCCTTCTGACTTGCATAGTCTATTAAACTCATCAGAATAGAACTCTAAGCCATTGTCTGTATAAAGGTATTTTATTTTTTTCCCATCTATTTTTCAATCATAATTTTCCAAGACTTAAATGCGAAAAACACATCACTTTTCTGCTTCAGAAAGAACGACCAAACTTTTCGGGAAAAATCATCAATAAAAGTTAGCATATCATTAGCTCCACCTCTCGAAGGCACTCAAGATGGCCCCCTAGATCAGAATGAATATACTCCAACGTCTCCTTCGTGTTATGGATTCCTCTGGTAAATCAAATATCTTTTGCTTCCCAAAAACACTGTGCTCACAGAACTTCAATTTGCAAATTCCTTACCCATCAAGAAGTCCTCTTTTGCTCAATTCTTCCATGCCATTCTCACTCATATGCCCTAGGCGCATATGCCAAAGTTTAGTAATATCATCATCTGACAAGGAAGAGGAAGTGACAGCTGCATCACCAGTAACGGTAGAACCCTACAAAACATATAACTTGGTAGTCTTTCTCTACCCATTCATCACAACAAGGGAACCTATGGAAATCTTTAAAACTCCACTTTCAGCTGTGTATCTGTACCCTTTTGAATCAAGAGTACTCAACGAAATTAAATTTCTCTTCAATTCTGGAACATGTCGTACGTCACTAAGTGTTCTGGCAACTCCATCAAACATCTTAACTTTAATTGTTCCAACACCTGCGATTTTACATGTAGCATTATTTCCCATCAAAACAACACCTTCAGACACTGTTTCATAAGTTGTAAACCAATCCTGATTGGGACTCATGTGGAAGGTGCAGCATGAATCAAGTATCCACTCCTCGCTTACTTTAGAATTGTTGATAGAAGTGACTAGAAGTTCACCATTACTGTAGTCTTCTACAACATTAGCTTCACCAGAATTTTTTGGTTGTTTTCCCTTTTGATTCGCAATCTCCTTTTTAATCTTGTTCTGTAGCTTATAGCATTTAGATTTAATGTGCTCTTTTTTCTTGCAAAAGTTTCAAGTTTTACCTCTATTTGAAGACTTCGATCTACCCTTAGATTTACTGCGAGGATTCCATTCCTGTGTCCTTCCACAATCATCATCAGCATTCCGATCTTATCTCTCACGAATAATGAGAACCTCTTCCTGAGAGTCGGGTTTAACCACAAGATGCTTCATTTTATCATACAAGACCAAAGAATCATAAACCTCATCCACTGTGAGAGACCCGCGGCTATATAAAATCGTGCCTCTAAAGGTTGAATAAGACGGGGGCAACGAACAAAGTAGAATCAACCCTAGATCTTCCTTATCATACTGAACCTCTATGGCCTCCAAGTTTGAGAGAATTTCTTTAAACACTGTTAAGTGTTCGTGTACAGATGCACATTCCTCCAAACGATGAACATAAATCTGTTTCATATGCAACTTGCTTGTTAGAGTTTTCGACATACATATTTGTTTTAGCCTCTTCCATAATGCAGCAGCGGTCTTCTCCTTCATCACATCCTGCAAAATTTCATGGGACAAATGCAGATGTAATTGTGTTAACGCCTTTCGATCCTTACGCTTCTTCTCTTCATCTGTTAATTTCGAAGGCATCTTATCTATCCCTAGTAGGGCATTCTCTAGATCCATCTGAGCAAGAACTGCTTGCATCTTAATCTGCCACAACGCAAACCTAGTGTTGCGATCCAACAGCAGAATTTCATACTTCAAATACACCATTACCATGATCGAGATGAACTACTCAGAAGCTCGGATACCAATTTGTGAAAATAAAATAAAATAATAAAATAAAGAACACACAGATTTTACTTGAAAACCCTTTCGAGAAAAAAACCACAGGCAAAGGAGAAGAAAATTCACTATGTCGAATTTGAATCATTACAAGAGGAATAGGCTATGTCTATTTATAGCTTGTAAAGCCATATTCTAGTAACATTGAAACACCTTATTCTAACAATATAAAATAGATGGAGTTTAATAAGGTTTAAAAAACCTTATTCTAAAATAAAATAAAAGAGGTGTAGTTATATATGAATTTTACTTTTATTTTATTTTATCACTGTATTTTATTTAAATAAGGATTTGGGTCATTTAATTCTAACAATGCATAATGAAAATCCGTAAAGCATGTGAAATTGAACGATATTGATTGATACCAACACAATGGTAATTTGAAAGATTGAAACACTGTTTCCATTTACTGAAAGTGTGTGATTATTGAATGTGAAAAGTATTGATATATGATTATGTATGAGATTGTGTAACATACAGCATATGCATTGGGTTGGGATTTTGTCGTTGAAAAAGGAGTTCCATGGAGTACCACTGGCATATTAAGTCCTTATTAATTGTAGTCAGTGCACTGCACCTGGAGTACCAAGGGGAATGGCGATTTATCTCATTTTTGCTTGCAGCTTGTCTGCATTTTTACTGGCAGAATTTTCTGCATATTGTTATCGGTGATTTTAACCATAATGGGCTTAAGGCCATAATGTTTTGGAGTCCAGATGCCAAGTTCTTGGGAACTCGTGGTGTGTAGCAGATGGCACGAGTAAGAACCTTTTTGCATTGCATCATGCTCACGACATATTCGAATGTTATTGATTTATGATATATGTTGTATTGTGTTGTGTTGAATGGTACCGAAATTAATGATTGTTACTCAAATGAATGATGTCCCATGCTCATACACCGTTTGACATCAATTTGATAATGGCTAAGTGTAACACCCTATACTCGTAACCCACACCGGGGAGGAGTACAAGGCATTACCTAACTTGATCTCATGCATACAACCAATCTCAAGTCGCTGAGACTCGATTCAAACTTAAAAATTTTTCAATATCGACCTTAAACTTATTATTATGGGCCTACGAGCCTCAAATCGACCGTTCAAAACCATTCGGGACTATGTCGGGTCCTTAAACCAACTATAAAAATTTTGTCCTTAAGACAGGGCAAACGCTCGTGTGGAAGGGTAATGCGCCAGTGTGACCAACTCGACATGGTCGTGCTGATGTCCCGTGTGGCTTACACGACCTAAGCACCCTGGGACACGCCCGTGTCCCACACCCATGTAAAATTAATTTCTAATTCACACCTACAGGTCACACGGCCAGACACACGCCCGTGTCGTTGGCCTGTGTCCCTCACACGACCACGACACGCCTGTGTCCTAGCCCGTGTGCAAAAACATGGACATTCTATTTCTGATGTCAGCATTCTCAAAATGACACACGGCCATGGCACACGCCCATGTACTAGGCCGTGTCCTCCACACAGCTGAGACACATAGCCGTGTCTCTGCCCGTGTGTTTATTACCATGCATACTAACTTAAAATTTTCACGTGCAAGGGACACATAGCCGGACCACACGCCTATGAGGCAGACCTGTGTTACTCACGGCCTAGACACACGCCCGTGTCTCTACCCATGTGGACAATATAAGGCTATTTACGAAGCCTCATTGTCACACTTACATATATAGATTCATACAAATACCAACCAATATCGAAACAAGTATAACTCCCATAACTAAATCAGCCATAATAGACATTCATTCAACCGTGAGAATGCATCTTTCATAAACTCAAAATGAATATTAACTATCCTTCAAAGCTTAATACCAATTAAAGGGTTTCCATCCCGAGCCAACACATTTGGCCAATTCTTAAAGACACAAAATAATAAAGTCTAAGTCCTATACATGCCATATTCAAAAATATAAATCCAACTATACCGAGTGCTTCAGTTGATAGTGTGATTGATATCTCTGACTTCTGGAATCCTTGAGCTAGTTAGGCAGCACTGCACGGAAATGGAAAGGAAAAGGAGTAAGCATAAAAGCTTAGTAAGTTGCATATAAATAAATATACAACAACGATATTTCATCAATGATCCACATGATCATAATACCAAGGTAGACATAGCATAACTTAATCATTACCATCCATACTAGTCACATATTTTTCAATGAGCTCATAACTCATACGTACCAATTAGGTACATGTACCACTTACAACACAGTTATACTTTCCTCATTAGCTTAAGAACATAACGTTCACCGTTGAACCATTTGGAATGCTACCAGATATTCATTAAGCCTCTGTCGTGGGTAAGGTGCCGACGCCATGTCCCAGCATGGTCTTACACTAGCTCATATCTCAAGTCGATGCCATGTCCCAGACATGGTCTTACACTGACTATCATCTCATAGCCGATGCATGTCTCAGTCAGGCTTACGTCTCGAGGCCGATACATGTCTCAAACATGTCTTATACTAGCTCTCGTCTTAATGCCGATGCCATGTCCCAGACATGGTCTTACACTGGCTCTCATAATGTGGCTGATGCATGTCCCAGACATATCTTACACAAGCCAACAATAACCCATATGTCACGGCATGAATATCTGATTTATTTACTAAGTTCAAACAGGAACTCTACTATCTCTATTATCATCATGTTATCTCAATTCCAGATAAAGCAATTCATGCTATATTAATTCAAGTACAATTCAACACATACATTAGTAATGTAGTTGTATTATTTATTACCTCAAATTACAAAATGTGGCAACTAGTCGGTTTAGTCAATTTGCTTGGCTTTCTCCTAGTCTAGGCTCGATTTTGGTATTTCTTGATCTATAATAGCAAAACGCACTCATTTAATCACTAAGTAAGTTTAAGCAATTAAAAATTCACATCTTCAGTAAAATGACCATTTTGCCCCTAAACTTTGGCAAAATAACCATTTTATCCCTATGCTCGAAAATTGATTTTTATCAAATTTCTTTGCATCTTAAACCTATCTGAACTCTTTTTACTCTTATAGCAACCCCAAATTCTCTCTATTTCACACATTTATCACTTATTTTACAACTTGTGCGAAATGATCCCTTTACACAACTAAGACTCATATTATTCCATAAAATTTTAGAAAACACCCTAAATGCTCTCATGGAAAAACTCTAGACCTTCAACCATTTTGCAAGATATACCCCTCATTTGAAAGCTCATGCTTCAAGGGTTTCAAAAATACAAAAATCATCAACAAAGGACATGGAAATCACTTACTTGTGAGTGCTTCAAGTTGCTGAAAATTTTAAGCTCTCAAACCCCCTTCAATGGCTAATTTTCAGTGGAGAAAAGAGATGAGTAAGGGATGATATCATCCTTCTTTATTTTATTTCTATTTTAGTCAAAATTGGTCACCTAACCCAACAAATTTTGAAAATTTTGACCACATATGTCTCCTATGGACGGCCACTCTATTTCTAGGGACTAATTGCCCTTTAAAATCCCCGAATTTTTCTTCTCTAATAAAATAACACCTTTAGCTATCAAAATAGAGCTTTTGCACTTTATGCGATTTAGTCCTTTTTCGCAATTGGGCTCACAAACGTCAAAATTAGCTCACCAAATTTTTCATGTACTATTATAAACATGCCATGACTCCAAAATAATAATAAAATAATTTCTCAAACTTTAGATTTGTGGTCCCGAGACCACTATTTCGACTAGCCCCAAAATCTGGCTGTTACACTATGTAATGATATGAAATTCTTATGATGGTTTTGTTTTCTTCTGTTAAAGCTAATTTGTTTCACTATATTCAATACTTATGATTATTTAAATAATTTTTTGACTCACACTGAGCTTTTCAGAAGCTCACCCCCCAAAAGTGTTTAACTTTTCGGGTAAACCTCAAAATTAAGACTGAACTAGGCATTCGGAGAATCACCTTGGACTATTCTTAATAAGTATTATTAAGTCTTTATTGGTTTTGGCTTGTAATTTTTAATTATTTCTAGGCTGTGGCTTGGTAACTTTTCTTCTGGGATTTTTTTGAATGCATGGGCTACTCAAGCATAATAACTGGATAATGCTTGATATCGGGATTAAGTAAAATTTGCTATTTTCCCTAGGTTCTGCTATATTGCAAAGGAATCATTTTTGAAAAAGAAATCAATAAGGCAACTAAGTTTCCAAAATGACTTAAAAAATGGTTTTTTCGCTGCATTAGTTTACATCGATTTTTTTTAAAAAAGAGTAGTAGGAAAACGGTTTTTCAAAAACAACACTATCAACAAGAAACTGAATCCTAAGTATACACGACCTAATGAAAGAATGTTTTTAAGCTAACTCAAAGTACAACTACGGTTTTCTCTAAAATGACTTTATTTAAGGTTTTCAGAAATAACGTAAGTTAGCTTAGCCATTTCGGTGGCTAATGTAGCCTTCTCAATCTAGCCATAACATCTAGGTCGGGGTTGGGAGGTTTCAGTTTCAATTTCTCTCTAAAGGTTTTAGATTTTTCTAATTGTTCTCTTCTAAATAGATCATGTAGAGGCTAGGACTTTTCGTTGTGGTTGAGGTTTGCGACACTAATAGTGGAATCGACCTCGTAGCAATGTTGTTTTTTAGATCACGTAAGGTATATTTTCTATCTTCCTCAACCCAAATCCCTTCCTCATACATGGATCCATGGGTTGTGATTGCCAAAATTATTTTTCTAGTGTGCCACAGAGCGTACCGACATTACCTCAATTTTCACTGCACCAAGTATATCCAAAAATATTATTACCATTATCACTTGTCATTTACTTGATAATTATTAATTATGATTACATTAAGTGTTTCACCATAATTACCGATAATATACATTCACATAATTTTTAAAAAATATATTTAAATTGAAATATAATTACAAACTAATACATGCATGCATACATTCATACATACATACATTTAAAAAAATCATGTGATAAATTTACTTACAATGATTTGTTGAGATTTTTTATTTAATATTCCAACCCTATAAATCAACAAAACATTGATAATTAATTTATAAGCATCATATAACTAATTGTTTTAATATGATATTAGTAGAGACAAAAAATATTTCTACACTATTATATAAGTTATTTAACATATTCGAAACATTTCTCACAATATAACATAATTTTTAAAAATGATAACTAAAAAGACATTATAATATTAATTATACTAATATAAAAAATTATTACATTATTATATTCATAATATTCATAATATTTCTAAATTATAACATAATTTTTACCTAACATTATTACGTTATTATTATCATTATATTTTTAACATGTAGCATAGTTTCATTTCACATAATATTAATGAAAATAATATAAATATTACATTTCTAAATTTCTAAATGGTTCTAAATATAATTATGTAATGCAATAAAATTTTACCTTACTCATCCTGCTTTGTAGAATTATAATGGATCAAATTCGACTAATTTTGAATTTAATAGTAATTGAGGGTAAAAAATATTTTGAAGATAAAGGTTTTTTTTTAAAAAAAATTGTGGTTTTATGTGTTTTTTTATTTTATTTTATGAGTTTATGTAATAGGGGACTGGAGCGTTTGGTTTTTTGGGATTGTCGGGTCTTGTCCAAATCAACACTTTTTGTCCCAATTCAATAGGATTCTCTGCCAACACCCACGCTTTAACAGTGAAAATCCAAGCCATGCCTCTCGAAGGCTCAAATTGACATTGCTTGTAGTGAGTTGGTCCTCAAATTCACTAGCCAAAAAGGTTTTTGAGAGAGCTTTCAATCATAGTTATTAGGTGGATAACGTAGAGGTGGGGACTTTTTCGTCCCAGTTGAGATTTGCAACATCGACAAAGTTTTTCAACTCCATACCATTGTTGTTTTTCATATAGTTTAAGCTATATTTTCACCCTTTCTCAACCTGAATTCGTTCCACGTACATAGATTTATGGGTTATGATAGCCCAAATTATTTTTTGTTGCGCCACGGGTCATACTGACATTCTAACATATATATATATTTCAATACGCTATTTCATTTTCCAAATTCTTATTATTCCACCAGTCAAAGCTTTGAACCCCTTTTCCACATTTGCACACCAAAATATTTATGCATCCATTATAAGTCATAACTTACTCTTTTCTTCACAATTTAACCAAACTCATTAAAATTGTTAGGTAGCATTATGATTCCACAATTATCAAGGTACACAAATTCTTAATATTTACATTTTAGTCTAATAATATGATTTATTCCTATTTTTCTTTACTCTCATTTCCATTTATCCATTTCATTAAAATATTTAACCATTTAAACCCTAAGGATTACCAATATTAATCCATACAAGGTAAGAATGGTTCCTTGAGTACTTAGCTTTCGTTGATTGAGCAAAGCCACCAAAATCCTCTACTTTACTAGTCCAAGACCTATCTTTTCTTTCTCAAAGCTCCACCAACAACATATCAACTCTTCTCTTCAAAACACATAAAACACATAATACCCAAAATCATGCTCATGAAGAACCCAAATAAAATAACCTTGAATAATCATATTAGAGATCACAAAAAAATGCACATCCATACATTGTTCTTCACTTTCTTAGATTAACTCAAGTTTTCTCTCTCTAGCTCATGAAAACCTTTACTTCCCATAAAGAATATGATGGTGGAACTAAGCTTAGAAATGGGTTTTCTACAAGACTTTAATAAGAAAATCACTTGCGTAGTGGAGATTTTTTGTTGGATTTAAGATTGAGAAGGAAGAAATGAGAAAGAACTTTCTCTTCTCTAAGGAAGCTGGACGACACAAAGGAGAAAGATGAAAGCTTCCATGTTTTCTTTCATTTATTCACATAAAATCAAACCCAATTTTTAAATGAATAACCTACAATTTCCCATGATTTAAAAACTCCAAATTTATTCCATCCATTTTCCCATCTTTCACAAATAAAATAAATTCTACAATTCCCACTTTAAATATCCCAAAATATTCTTTAATAGAAATTTTGCACTTTTAGTTCCTTTCTTATATTACTTCCCTTAATTATACCAAATATGACACTTAACACAATAAATCTTCACATAAAATCGTGAAGGTCCATAATACTATCCAACCATGCAAAACTTGCATTTTAATCCTTTCTAAGCCAAACATGGGAAGTTTTAATTTGGTCCCTATAGTTTTTCTTTGTTCAATTTAGTTCAAACTTGCTTTTCTTAATATAAATGCATTTCCCATGTCAATTTAATATCAACAAATCATTATCAATCCAATTTCCTCTAATTGGCCACTTTTCTCTTTAGTCTTCATATTTTTCCACATTTTCACGTCCAAAATTTACTTCATTGATTTTCACTATAACGGGTCCTAAGAATAGTGCTAGTGTACTAGAAACTTTTAGGGCATTACAAAAATTTTTATTTTAGTGATGAAAATGAAAACCATTAATGTTGAGTGACTAAATATATTATGTAGATTTCCCTTCTTTTAAGTTTTGAGTTTTGTTCGTAATTTGTGTCCAAAGAAAACTCTTTTAAATTTTTTATACAATAAAATTTTTATTCAATTCATTAAAAATAAATAATAAAAAACTTAGTTATGACATCCTATACAAAACTCAATCATCGAGACTGAATGCGAGATATCACATTCGTTGCCGAAGCAACTGAGACTAACTTCATACTTTGAATACATGAATCAAGCTTGAGACCATTTAGATCAAACCATTTCAAATAATCCAATTTATTTTAAGACTTCAATATCAATATAGAAACATTTTGATTTGATTTCTAAGTGTCTAAAGGTGTACAGGACCTAGTACAAGACTCTAAGGGTCAAAACAACTCAAAACAAGGGAGGGCCCCCTTCCTGTCATAGTTGTATACAAGTAGGGTACAAGTCCCTAGTATTGTAGATGTTTTCATTCTGCCAAGGTTGTTGCGATATAGCTGGCTACATGTATCGATACAACTATGCTTGGACCCAAAAGTCACCTTAAAACTCAATTAATTAGACCTTGAACATCACCATATCAAAACTATGACTTATGACACTCAGAACCAAGTTTAAAAATTATTCACACACACAACAAGAACTTCAAACATCATGATCACATACATGCTAAAGAGTTAACATGCTTAACCAACAAGTCAATTTACTTGGCAAACAAGCAACCAATCATTTAAGTGCGTAATCTTTGTGTATATAATTAGTACTTCATCTAAGTCTTTAAGCATAAACATGTTACATATATACATTATACGTACATAGTTTAGCTCAAAATATACAATCATCCAAAATACCAAGGTGAACCCCAAAGCCTAATAGACTTCAACAACTTCCTATTAACTTAGGTACATATCATGACACTTCTAATATTCAAATTGAGTTGTACAAACTTTGTATGAGCTGAGATGAGGATCTTGGATGCTACTAAAGATCATAAACTAATGATACCTAATAGTCGTCTGCGCATGGAACAAACAATTTCGCACACTGAGCATTAGGACTCAATGGTGCTAACATAATTTTAAAATAAAATAAAAAAGAGTGAAGGAAAAAAACATGCTAACAAGAATCAAGATTAAGCACCAAATCTAATTCAACATGTCCTATATCCTTTGATCATATTATACCATTGTAACAACCAATTTTTCAGTAAAATTGAAACAGTAGTTTTCTGGACCATAAATCCGACCCGAAAATAAAGTTTCTTTTTATTTTATTATATGGCCCGTATTATGATAGACATGTCGTGTGAAAATTTTGATACAAAAATTTTATCGATTAAATGTTTAATTACGAGAAGGACTAAATCGCATAAAATGAAAAAGTTAAATTCAAGTAGCTATAAGGATTAAATAGCTATAGAATTAAAAACTAGAGGTCCTTATATGGTAATTAAACCATTAAAGAAAATTATGTAGATTTTTGGTGACTCATCCATGGAAAAAATAGAAAAGAGTAGGGACTAAATTGGAAATTAAAATAATTTAATTAATTAAAAGATGATAAAAAGAAATATCATCTTATTTTGTCATCTTCAACCCCAAAATTATATGGAAACCCTAGGAGAGAGAGAAGAAACTTTCAAGGCTTAATTAGGTAAGTTTCCTTGTCTCGTTTTTAGTAATTTTGATATTTTTAAAACTGAGATAGCTTAATCTATCTATTTGGGGGTTCAATTTGAAAAGTTATCAAGGTATGAAATTTGGGTCATGGATGAATATGCTAACAATTAGAAATTTATGGTAGAAAATGAAATGTTGTTGACAGATAAACAACTTTTACAAAGTGATTTTTGATGAAAACATGATTTAGAGACTAAAATGTAAACTTGTGAAATTGAAGAAAAATATTGAATTTTCATGAATACATGTACTGTAAATTTTGTAATGAGATTTTGGTTAGGCTTGGAATAGGGAGTAAATTGAATAAGTTTCATATTCCGAGCCTAGGGACAGAATTGAAATTTATAGAAAAGTTAGGGGCAAAATGGTAATTTTACCTAAGACGTAAATTGAGTCCAAATAAATATGAAATATGTGAAATTGACGATTAAAGCTATCTATATAGATCCGAACAACACAAAGGCGAGGTTAGATCGAGGAAAAGAAAATGTTTCGGATTAGTAGATTTTATACGCAAATAAGTGTTGAGGTAAGTTTGTGTTACTTAATCGAGCATGTAATTATGTTAATTGAATGTTGTGCTTGTATGAAATGTGACTCATATTGAAATGCATTGCTTGAATGCTATAATGGAAAATTTAATACATGCTTGAAATGGTGAAAAATGTTTAAGTTCGATTGAATATTCAATTCCGATGAATATATGTCCTTTATCGAAATGGATGAACTCTTGTATTTATTGCAGATGGGATTTAGCTCGGATAATTAACCCTATTAACCTCATTATAGAAAGGATTAAGCCCGGACGGGTAATCCTAATATAATACCTCTCGAGTATACGTCATGATTAGGGTTTAGGCTGGATTGGTAATCCTAATTTAGCTCTTTTGAGCATATGTTATATAAATAATTTAGCCCGGACTGGTAATCTTATTATACCATATGTGGCTCGAGAGTATGTTCCTTGGTTAAGTACCCTAATGGGTACCCTTGAATAGTAATTGATGGATTATTGAATCACACACCTTGAGTGTACTACTTAAGCATCTATCGGAATTTCAATGATTCAACGGACACATAACCTCTTGGTATGATAAGAGAATTATGGAATGAAATGAATGATGTCTTGAAGGAAAATAGTATGAAGAGCTCATCTATGTTTACTTGATTAATATGAAGATTTTGGTGACTAACATGTTTGATTGAATGCATGTGTTTAGGCAATTTTGCTAATGGATGGAAAACATGATATTGTCTGCTTAGATTTAATAAACGGGATTGGTAAGTTTAGTTTCTGTTATACGAACTTACTAAGCATGTAATGCTTACTCCGTTTTATTTTCCCTTGTTTTATAGTGCTCGGAAGCTCGCGAAGGTTGAAGATCATTGGAGCATTATCACATTATCATCTAGCTTATTTTGGGTATACTTAGTAAAATCATTTTTATATAATGGCATGTATAGGACAACTTGACCATTAGTGACTTGATAATGATGCTTGTAATCTAGCCATTGGAATGGCTAGTAATGGTTGTTTTGATATACTTGTAATGTCATGCTATTGTAGCTAGATATATATGTTAAGTAGTTGATCAAATCATATTTAACACATGGATTGAACTAAGGTAAGATTGTAAACACGTATGCATGTAATGGTATGCCATGATGAATGATGAAATTTGTTTAATTTGAATGCTTGGAATGGTTGGTATTGGATGTGTGTTTCAAGTGCAGGTCATGGGTGTGATTTTGGGTGAGAAATTAAGCTAGAAATGGCTTTATTTTGTCCACACGGGTAGACACACGGGCGTGTGTCTAAACTGTGTGTGACACACGATTGAGTACATGGGCATGTAGTTAGGCTGTGTGTCCCATGTACCTTAATTTTGAGAAACAACATGCTCAAAATTGAGCACACGTGCAGAGACACGAGCGTGTGTCTCAGCCGTGTGTACTACACGGCCTAGAACACGGGCGTGTGTCTTGGCCATGTAAAACCTGTACCTAATTTCAAATTGAATTAATTAGCCACACAGCCTAGCACATAGGCGTGTGGCTTGGCCGTGTGCCACAAACTAGAGAGTTACACAGGGTCGAACACGACCTGTAGCACAGATGTGTCCTAAGGTGACACGATCCTATCCTAAGGTCACACAGGTGTGTCCCTTTGACCACACGGGCATGTGAGCACTGCACATTGGAAAAATTTTTGAAATTTCGCAAAAAGTTCTTAGAGCTCCTGATTAAGTTCCAACTTGATTCTAATGCTCTTATTAGGCCTCAAGGGTCCAATCAAGGGATGTTTTGAATGATCTCGATTAATGAACAATGATTGACATGATTTATCTGAAAATTGTTTTGAAAGTTTCGGTAATGCTTCGAAACTCTATTTCGATGATGGATACGGTTAGGGGTATTACAACAATGTCTTTAAGCATTACTCAAATATATTAATGTTCTTGCTTAGCTTATTACTTTATATCACATTAGTCATTTAATTTATAATTTTTATATGGATATAAACATAAATATATATGTATATGTATTTCATAAACATGAATCAAATATCATTAAATCATTTCTCACTTTCAATTTTCATATCATAATACAATCCCTTTTTTCATTCTCATATAATTACATTTCATGTTTGTAAAAGGATTTCATATCCAAGTCTTAATTAGATCATATATCACATTCATAATTAGCCCATATTAACTTAATATGGAGTAAATGATGGATACACAAATTAATCCCCTAACACTCCATAGTATAATATGCATCATAGTGCCTGAATGATATGCAGCAAAGTGCCAAAATGATATGCATCGAAGTGGCAAAATGCTCCCACCAATAAACATATAAATCTTATAACATGCCAACTATATCCGAATATTATTCGATATCGTCAATAGGGTAATACTCATTATCCATTATCATCAATATAGAACTCAATTTGAGTCATTGTATAAAAACACATTTTATAATTTTACATAAACATATATAATACTTATCACTCGTTTTCAACTCAACATGGTATAGAAACACATTTACTTACCTTTTGTCATTAAACATACTCTATGATTGGTACTTACCTTTCATTCTATAGACTTTATTACTAAATAAGATCATGCAATAAAGGCAAATTAAGTTAGCCCGAATTAGTTATTCCTTGGTTGCTTTCTCTTTCCCTTTGGCCTTCGAGGTTTTGACGTTGTCTTTAGCTACGTACGATAATTTCAATATAAAAAGAATTCCAGTTTCTCATCATCAAGCATATATAAATTGTAATTAAAACATGTTATGCACATTTTTACTTAAGTCCTTAATAACCCTAATGTTTGAAATTCCCATATCTTTCGACTCTCCCAATCAAATCATATTCCAACTTCGTAACTATTCTCTAGGGACCTCAAACTATCATTACATAACATTTTTCACACCCCAAACTAGGCTAATCTAAATTGAAGGAGGATAGACGCGAAGTTGGTTGTTGTGGCTCACTCTGGTAGTTAGTTCGCCAAATTGTAAACTTTTGGCGAATTAATGTTTTCGAAAAAATGAGTATATGCCCATGGAAGTATATTAGGATTTAGTATTTGATGTGTTCTTCAATGAAAGAAGAAATTCGATAAAAGAAAGGTAAGCTTTGTGTAGGATACTGCCAAAAGTATAGTTTTCCTAATTTGCTCAAGCATTGTGAAGAACAGGTTTTGGTAAATAGATCTGGTAATAAACCAACTGAATTGATTGGACAAATAGTATATGAACAAGAAGTTATCCACTTTAATCATCTATTACTATGAAATATTGACGTACTCTCAATAAGAAAAGTTATACAATTATTCATTAGTTTAATTTCATTTATGAGATATAAAGTTGGAAAATCTATGCAGTTGGTATTTTTCACATTTAAATAACATTTTGATTCAACTTTGGAATTATTTGATATATGTACCACTTATCAGTTTGGGTATTGTCATGTTTTGTAGTGAGAGTTGGATGGAAAATTTCTGAATGAGTTTCTAATTCGTTATATGTATGTGAGGAGTTGTGTGTCAATATAGAATATGATTTGCTTCATATGTTATTCGAATCTTTGTGGGAATTTGCCAAAAGAGTAAGTGTTCGCTTGTGCATAATGTTTGGTATCAATTGTTGTGGGAAAATCTTTGTAACATGTTTGGATAGAGAAGAAAATGTAGTATGGTCTAGTATGATTTGAAGTTATCCAATGAGTTAAGTTAAGGTTGATTTGAAAGGTATGGTAAGTGGCAGATAGGAATGTGTATATGCTTGTCTGCTGATATAATGATATCAGCCTAAAATAGATTGGGAATTCTAAATAAAATAGGATGAAAAGATCAACACATAAATGATTAGGTAAGGTGTATTTCAAACTCACTAAGTTCTTATAACTTATAAATGTTATGTTTTTGTTCTATGTTATGTCGATTGATAAGTTCATCAAGAGGGACTACGCCAAGGTTATGCCAGACTTGTAAAGAAGGGATACTATGGATATAGTGGTTGTTTTAGAAAAACTGGTGTATTGTAAGACTACACCTACATAATCTATCTTTTTTGTAAACATTTGTATTGTAATAAATTGTACTAAGTTTGATGTAAATATTATTTTTTAGGTATTTTCCTCTGCTCTTTAATAAGTGGTCTTTCATCAAAATAATAAGAAAAAGTTTTTCAATAAAAAGGAGTACTTGTAAACCATTTTACTAAAGTTGTAAATGTTTTTAGTAACACCCAAGATCTGGACCTAATAAGTCAGGTCATTAGGGCGTTACAACATTAATCTGCAACAACTCTCATTCTTCTCATGGATCCTTAAGAACTCATCCATAGCTTCCTTAACAACACTTAATTAAACATTGTCTCAACATTGCCCATTTCATTCCCAAAACGTTTCCTATATAAACTAAGCATAACAACTAAATATGTCATGATTTCAAGCTTCCATTCTCAATGTTTTGAACAATAGTAAACTAAACTAGCTTCAACAATAGCAAAATCTAACTATTAGGTTGGTTATACCAAGCTTCCGACTTTAAAAATCCATGAAATTGTTGAAGAAAAAGCTTGCTTACCCTTGAATTAATGGTCCTCTATGGTGAAGAAACATAGTGCCTTTCTTTCTTCTTAATTTCAAAAGATGATGAAAATTTTCAGCGTTTTTTCTCTTTACCACTAACTATGTATATATATAACTATCACCTAATTAACTTGAATTAAACATTAATTAATGGCTAAATTTCAATCATCAAAACATTGGTGGAGATGGATGGAAAATATCATCTTATGCCACTAATCATGTTCTAAACATGGTTTATTCGCACATAAGTCTTTGCTATAATTACCACTTAATGGCTTACTCAATTCCTTAATCGAGTCTATTTATTAATCATATTACATTTTAGTCCTTGTACTATAATTAACAACATATATAATTTAATCATTTCACAATTCAACCTTATAATTTTTTTATATGTCAGGTAACTACTGAACTCATGGGAAAAAGCCCTGAAATCATGCGAACACGCATGTGCTCGAAATGATAAGAATTGTGATATCTATTCTAATTTACAATTATGGGATCCGAGATTTAACCAAAGGAATGACAAGAAAATAGAAAGAAAATTTGATTCTGAATGTTTTGTATGTTATGTATATTTGTTGTTAAGAACTTTTGATAATATTAAATGTTAAGAAGTAAATCTTTATCCCTTTTGAGGTGTTCAGCACATAGTGTATTGTTAAGTGCTTGTGTGCGGCGTATAGAATCCACCCTAGAGAAGTGAGTTTTAGAGGTGTGTATGAATCACCTTGATGATGTGTCTGAGATATAAGGGTAAGTGTTAGATTGTTTTCAGTGGAAAGTGTCAACTTTGTTAAGGTAAATGTTCTCTAAGGAAGTAAGGAAGAAATAATACGCCCAGTGTTAAAGTCTGCCTAGAAATGCTATCCACCATGGTTAAGTATATGCTAATAGTAAGAGTATATACACCTAAATATCTCTGCGTTTAGGGTATTGATGTATTAGTTTATGTGTATGAATTTGTAGTTGTAGTATCATTCTTGCTTTTGTAATTCGTCTTAAAAGGGTTGACTTTTTCTTTTTTAGAGCTCACTAAGTTCTTTCAAACTTACCCCTTTTCTGTCCCTTTTTTTTCACGTGGTGCTTCGTTGTAAGCTTGTTAAAGGGACTTAGCTAGAAATAGCGACCTTTGTAGTGAATACCACATACGTTAATTTTGTAATATGCATATGTTTTTTGGGGGGTGGCGTGTAATTCTGTTTTGAAATCTTAATCTGTACTAAAATACCTTTTTATTTAATTATAGTTTTAAAAGAATGTTACCTTTTGAGGGACTAGTTAAAGTTCTATAAATAATGATTTGTAAAATGATTTCTACTTGTATACGCCAAACTATTTTGTATGTTACTGTTACTGCCAATATTTTATTTCAAAGGAAAGATTTCAACTCAACGTTTTAAACTCAAATATGTTAATATTATGGCATATATCAATTGGTTACTTGTGTTTTTTTAAATTTTTCCCAAGTTAACGCCCCAGCTCAATTGTAATACGTTGAAACTAAGTATACATTTATTTTCTGTGTAACGTCTCAATTCGTTGATGGGCATTGAAGTGTTACAAAATTGGACTAAGATATATATATATATATTAGTTTTTGTAAAAACATACCAATTGTTGGAAGTAGCCCAAATGGCAAGACCTTTGCATTTCTCCCTTGCTTCCTAAGTTCAAGTCATGCCACTCTCCCTCCCTATTTCTTTTTGGATAGCAATAAGAGTTATTTACCCAATCAACCTTCCAATTTTGGAAACCTTAAGTATTTAATCTTTTTTCCTAATTATACATTGATTCTAAATTCCTATTCAACCCAAAATGGAAAGTTTCTCTCTTTTCTTTAAATTTATCTTTTTCTTCTATTTCTCTTTTTTCTTTCTACAAAGATTTTACATCTTTTGCTAGAAATTTAACTTCTTGAAATCCCAAATCGAAAAAAATTCTTGATTTAAAGATTTTTCCACTGGTTGTTGATTTATTGTCAATCACATTTGAAATCTCATTGAAAGATCGATAAGTATTTTAATCCAATCAGTAGAACCCATAGAATCTTAGATTTCATTGTTTTTGTTAATCTTCCAAACTCGTTTATAAATCTTTTTATATCTTTGCTAAAAAATCTTGATAATCTTGAAAATGGTCATTAATCATTGTGCTTTTTTCAATTGGAAGACTTATTTTAGTTATCTCAGATCAGATTTGGACGTCCGGATCGTTGTTCGAGACTCTGGTATAAAGTGTATGTTGTTTTTGAGAAAATTAAGCTTAGGATAGACCATACGGCCAACCACAAGGGCGTGTAGGTCACCCGTATGGACCACATAGCCTTCTCACATGGCTATGTCCCCCTAAAACTTTAGGTTTTTCACTTCTCACATGGCCTGCCACACGGTTGTGTCTCCTTTATAGGTTAAAATGTTGAATGTCACATGGCCACAGTCTCTTACAAGGTCTAGCCATACAACCGTGTACACCCTCCACACGGCTTACAGCTTCCCACACAACCGTGTGTCCTTTAGAACAAAAAATTTATAGTTTTGACCCATAATTTTATGTTTTGATCATATTAGTCCCTAAATAAGTTCATAACTAGTTTGGTGAATTAAATTATGCAATTAGGTCCTCGATAAATGAAATATGTTAGATTCCCTAATTGTTTGAATTAATGTGGTAATTGTTTGCTTATATATATTTACATAAATTATGAATAGTATATGTTACTATTGTATCTATATACTTGTGATCGTATGAATGACATGCTCTATATTACTGTTAAATTGAATACATGAAAAGCATGATTTTGCTACTGATTTACCATGTGTTAGTATATTAAATGACACCATATGTGATTTGTATTAAATTTGCTACACTGCATTGCATGGGATGGGACAATATGATCGGAGAAAGTATTAGCAGTATATCTACATTTATTTTTGTAGTGTAACCATAGTCATAGGCAGATTCCACCTATGACGGTCTTGCTGTGCACCCACAACCATAGCAAATTCCACCTGCGACATTTTGTTGTGCATTAACAACCCTTTGACAGTTATCATCTACAAGCATGTTGTGCTTCCATGGCCATTGGCAGATTTCATCTGTAATATTTTTTTTGTGTACCCACAACCATATAATGATTCCATGGCATTTTACTATGTGTGCACAGCCATTGGCAGTAAAACTACAAACTATTGGTGGTTACTCAACACTCTAGTGTGTTAGTGGTTGAAGTTTTGGGAACTCCCATTGTGGTATGTAGCGATGGGGCAAGGTCTTTTTTGTTAAAAACCCAAAACTTTATGGCATCCTTTGAATCATGTCCCTACAAATTTGGAAATTATGTTATGATACATGTATGCATGAAAATATGATTATATATGTATATTGTAGGTAAAATCTATATTTTTGGTTATTCTGATATTTGTTATTGTGCATTTCGTTATAATGGTTGCATTGAGATAAAATACTCTATACTGAAATCTAATTATGAATATTTTATATGATATTATTTAATATGTCTTACCAGCTGCTTGCATTGATTTCTTTGTGATGGAAATCACACTTAGCGTCATAGCTTACTCCCCTTTAAATTTTCATCCTTATAGATAACCCACTAGGTTAGGACGCGGACGTGACATCCGGAAGGTCTTGGCTCGGATTTGTTAAAATATTTCTAGATATTTTATATTTTATTATTCAGAGATTTTAGTAACAGATTATTTCGTTCTATGGTATGAGACTTAGGATTTGGTTTTGTTTTTACTTTGTATGACACTTACTTTAATTCTTTTAGGACATCATATTATGATTATCAATTATTATGCATGAACCCTGATTTTTATTAAAAGCAACTAGATATTACTTTTCACTGCTAAATTATAACTAAATTTTAAGGAATTATAAATTGGTATTTAACAAAGTTTTCTACCAAATTAAATAAATTTTTAAGAAAGAATGTTTTCAAAACTTCGATAGCTTACTGGGTCACTTTGGTGGCTAATTAATTTTTCGAATTCGGGTCTAACTTCTAGGTTGAGTTTGGGAGATTACATTTGGTGGTATCAAATATTAGGTTTTCTAAACTCAGACTGTAATTTTCTTTTGTATAAATTGCATGCTCGCATTCAAGGGGTATTTAAGGAAAAACTATGCCATAAATTTCTGGAAAAATTTTGAGTTTTTACAGGAAATTAAATCTAAAACTCAGGTGTCGGTCCAACTTTAGCTACTTTTAGAACTTTAAATATACAGTAAACTTTATATTATGAATAAAGACTGATGTTTGAACTTTTGCATTAAACTGTAGATAAACTTTAAACTTCTTAGACTTTCGCAATCACTATGAACACTCAAGAAAGACGTTGTTGGGGTAGAGGAAATCAATACTGATGTAACTGTAGTAAGCCCCATAGGAAAATTCGTTTTCATAAAGAAAATCAATAGGAGATGTCTATTGGATGTTCAAGGGGTAGTGTTTCCCGTAGATCTTATGGAATTACCATTTGGGGAGTTTGATTTATGTAACAACTCATTTTTAGTGAAATCAGAATAGTGGTTTTGGGACCACAAATCTGACGAGTAAATTATTATTTTAATGTCTATGGAATGTTAGTAAGGTTGTATAAAAATTTCATTAAGAAATTTTCACGTTTGCATGTTTAATTACGTAAAAAGGACTAAATCAGAAAAGGTGCAAAAGTAGAGTTCTATAAGTTAAAAGGATCAATTAGCTATAAAAATATAAAGTGTATGGACTTAGTTGGAAATTAGATCATTCAAAATGTTAGTGGACATTTATAGACACAATTTTAAGTGATTTTAAGTTATAAGTCAAGGTTAAATTAGGAAATTAACAAATTAACTTAAAATTAAACTAAATCAAAGATGATATCATCTTCCTAATTGAATTCACCACCAAAATTTAAAAGAGAGGAAGCCATTTTTAGGGTTTGAAGTTTTTCTAAGCTAAAGTTGGTGCATGGTGAGTGTTTTTATCCCGTTTTTAATATTTTTATGTTTTTGAAGTTGTTTTAGCTTAATCTAGCTAGCCCAGGGATCAATTTGTAAAACTGTTAAATATTTATGGTTTTTCCATGAATTGTTTTCATGAACCTTGATGTTTAATGAAAGATTATCGGTCATTTTTGTTAAATAAACAAGTTTTGTAAAGTGATTTTTTATGAAAATGTCATTTAGGGACTTATTTATAAAAGTAGTAAAATTCCATGTTAAATTTATGAAATGAGGGTTTGTATGAGTTGATATAGGTCCCTAGAGAAATTGTTTAGCTTGAGAAAAGGATGAAAATACTTAGATTTCAATTTGTAAACTTAAGGACTAAATTGTGAAAAGTAAAAATGTTAGGGGCAAAATTGTAATTTTGTAAAAAATGAAATATGGATTGAATTGAATAATAGAATTATTGAATGGATTGAATTTTTCTATTTAGATGAAGATAGATCTCGTACAGATTTAGATTGGGGAAAAGCTAAATCCTCGGATTAATCGACTTCGTAGTTACACTCAAATCGTCGAGGTATCGTCGAGGTAAGTTCATAGTGTGTTAATACGTAATGAATTTCTATTTGTGTACTTTTATTATGATGCTTTAATTATTACATTAGTAGAATAATAATTTTGAATTACACGTACGTGCCCTTGTTTGTACTTCAATACCCCTAAATAGCACATACGTGCCCTTATTTGTACTTCAATCGTCTTGGATGTACTATTGTACTTTGTTTAGACTTCGGTAACTCTAAATCGAATAATATGTGAATCATATTCAATTTATTGTTAGATTAAATGATATGCTACATTCTTACTAAGCTTTATAAGTTTATTCGTTCTTGTGGATTCTTTTGTAGATTATTGTTGCTGACACTTTGGACGGATCAAACCTTCAGCTCAGACTAACAAACAACTTTGGTAGTTTTTGTATCCCCTAGGGTTGTGGGATGTATAAACTTTTGTAGTTGAATTTGAGATTGAAACGTATTTAGGATGTATAAAATGGTGTTTGATGAATGTGTAAATAATAACTAAATGTGTTTGTGTTTTGATGTCATGTATGCATAATAGATTATAATGTCATGTATAAGTTGTTTTGATATTTTTGATGCCTTACTAGTATGAGTTCATGCGGCTATGCTTTAATGCATTTTTGAATGGCCAAAATGGTATGTGATGAGTTAATTTCAACATGGTCAAAGTATGGTATGTTTTGGAAATGGTATTAAACTATGTGTGAATGATTGAGATATGGTAAGTGTATATGTTTAGATAACTTGGAATGTTTGCATTTGAGGTGCCTTATATGACATATTGGTTGAATGATCTTATATTATTGAATTGGTCATTTCATATAGGTTTTTGGTCATGTTTTGAGGTCTTGATGATATGCACAAAATGCTTTTAGGTACATGCTTGATTTTGGTGATGGAAATGGTTTGTTTTGGGCAAATTCATGTCCACACAACCTTAGACATGGACGTGTGACTCAGCCGTGTGTCACACACCGCCAGACGACACAATTGTGTGTCCCCTGTAGGTTTTAATGCATGCAAGTCAGGATGTTACATGGCCTAGCACACGAGCGTGTGTGGCTATTTCGAGAGTTACACGGCCTAGCACACAAATGTATGGCTTGGCCGTGTAACCCAACTTAGAGAGTTACACGGGTAAGAGCACGACCTGGGGCACAGCCGTGTGTCCCTAGGGCGTGTGTGTCAGCCATGTGAGGCATACGGTCATGCGACCCCTACAGTCCAATTTTTCTAACGTTTTCTTATACTTTTTGATTGTTTTCAATTTGGTCTTGAATGTTTTTAAGGTATTTCTAGGGCCCCGAGGGCTCGATTAAGGGATGTTATGTATGTGATTGTGTGTAATTAGATTATGTTTGTAATTATGAATTAAATGAATATTTTAATGTTCTGTTTGTATGGTAATGCTTCATAACCTTATTTCGGCAATGGATACGGGTTAGGGGTGTTATAATTTAATTTTGGGAATAGACTGGTTAGTTGAATATTAAGTTAGCCAAGATTGTGTCTACAATAGGGTAACTTTGAAAACAATCGAGGGTAGAGAGATTGATATAGTGGGGAAGTGTAGGGACTATCTGTCTAATTTAATTTCTGCTATGGTCGCTGAGACGTTAGTTCGCAAGGGGTGTGAAGCATACCTAGCTTTTGTGATGGATGGGAATGTCAATAGTACCACCTTAGATAGCATCTAAAATGTTAAAAAATTCTCGTCTATTTTTTCTAAGGAGTTGTCAAGATTACCCCTAAATTGTGAGGTAGAATTCGACATTAAATTGTTGCTAAGAACTGCTCTCATGTCCATTGCTCCCTACCACATGGCACTAAAAGAATTGCAAGAACTGAAAATCCAACTTCAAAAACTTTTGGATTTTGGGTTTATTAGACCCAACATTTCTCAATAGGGAGTGTCGGTCGTGTTCGTGAAAAAGAAGGATGGTTCCCTAAGGTTATGTATAGATTATCGACAGCTAAACAAGCTAACCATAAAAAATAAATACCCTTTGTCTAGGATAGATGACCTATTTGATCAATTCTAAGGTGCAACCATCTTTTCCAAAATAGATCTAAGGTCGGGGTGTTATCAACTTAAGGTGAAAGAGGCGGATGTACCGAAAACTACTTTTAGAACCCATTATGGCCATTATATGTTCCTTGTAATGCCATTCGATTTAACCAATGATCATGTCATTTTCATGGATCTTATGAACCGAGTGTTTCAACCCTACCTTGATCAGTTCATTATTCTGTTCATTGATGATACCATAGTTTATTCCAAATTGAACTTGAACATGATGAGCACTTTAATAAGGTTCTACAAATCCTCCTTGAAAAAAAGCGTTATGCTAAGCTAATTAAATGTGAATTCTGGCTTAAAGAGGTTATGTTTTTAGGTCATGTGTTATTATTAGAAGGTATTCTAGTTTATCTAAAGAAGATAGAGACGATGCTTGAATGGAAACAACCCCAAAGTGTTTTTGGAATCTATAGTTTTCTAGGATTGGTTGGGTATTGATGTAGATTTGTTAAAGGGTTTTCCTTAATAGTCACACCCTTAACCAAGTTGCTAAGAAAGGATGCTCCATTTAAGTGGACGGATGAGCAACAATCCAGTTTTGAAAAGCTTAAAGTAGTGTTAACCCAAGCTTCCGTGTTAGTTTAGCTCGAATAGGGAAAAGAAAAAGTGGTGTATGGTGATGCATTCTATAACAGCCTTGGTTATGTGTTGATGTCAGATGGTAAAGTGGTAGCTTATGCGTCAAGGAAATTGAAGCAGCATGACTGCAACTACCCCACTCATGATTTAGAGTTGGTTGCAGTAGTTTTTGCACTAAAGATATTAAGGCGCTACCTATATGAGGAGAAGTTTCACATCTATATTGATCATAAGATCCTTAAATACCTTCTTACCCAAAAAGAATTGAACCTTAGGCAACAGTGGTGGTTAGAGTTGTTAAAAGACTATAATTGTGTAATTAAATACCACATTAGGAAAGCCAATGTTGTAGCAAATGCCCAAAGTAGAAAGCAAATGACCAATTTAAGAGGGATGTTTACTAGGTTAAGTTTAGTGGATGATGGAGGCTTGCTAGCAAAATTGCAAGTAAAACCCATCTTAGCCAATGAAATAAAAGCTAAAAAATCTTTAGATATAACCTTATTACCACGAATCAAACAAGTGGAAGAGGGAAAAACTGAAGATTTCGAGTTTAATGATGATGCTTATGTTTTCGAGGGAGGCTATGTATGCCGAATGAAAATGAGTTAAGACAAACCATACTTCGAGAAACGCAAGTTAGCCCTTATGCCATGCATCTTAGAGGAAACATGATGTATTAGGATGTGAAGGTATTGTACTGGTGGGTGGGATTGAAACGAGATGTAATTGAATTCGTGGCCAAGTGATTAACGTGTCAGCAAGTAAAATGTGAGCATCAATTTCCTTCTGAATTGCTACAACCCATTAAAATACCACAGTGGAAATGGGAATGAATAATGATTAACTTTGTTAATGGGTTACCCTTAACACCAACTAAAAAAGACTCAATTCGGGTTATAGTAGACCAATTACTAAAGTCGGAACACTTCTTACCTGTTCGCAAGGATTATTCACTACAAAAGCTGACTAATTTATACATCTTGGAGATAGTAAGGTTGCATGAGGTGCCTATATCGATTATTTCAGATTGATATCCCTATTTTACATTTTGATTTTGGAAGAAGTTGCAGGAGTCATTAGGAACTCATTTGGATTTTAGCACTGCTTTCCATTCGCAGTCTAATGGGCAATCCAAGCGACTTATCAAAATTTTTTGAAGATATGTTAAGAGGTTGTATTATCAGATTTCAAGGCAGTTGGGAGGAACATTTACCTTTAGTTTAATTTTCCTACAACAATAGCTTCTGATCGATCATCCAAATGGCACCTTGTGAAGCCTTGTATGGTCGCAAATGTCAAACACATTTGTGTTAGACCGAACTAGGTGAAAGAAAAGTTTTTGGTCTCGAGTTAGTGCAAGATTTCAAAAAGAAAATAAGGTTGATATAGGTTAGACTAAAAGCGACTTCTGATAGACAGAAGTCGTATACAGATCTAAAAAGAAAAGACATTGAATACAATGTTGACGAACAAGTCTTCCTGAAGGTGTCCCTATGGCAAAAGATGTTAAGGTTCGGTCAGAAAGGTAAGTTAAGTCCGCGATTCATAGGACTCTATCGAATCCTTAAGAGAATCAGTTCAATTTCATATGAACTCGAGTTGCCTCCCGAACTGGATCAAATCCACGATGTTTTCTATGTCTCTATGCTGAGATGTTACCTTTTTTACCAATCCCACATTGTTCTAATCAAAGAGATCGAGGTATTACCGAATTTGTTATTTGAAGAAGAACCTATACAAATTCTAAATCGTGAAGTAAAGGTTCTAAGAAAGAAACGAATTTCTCTTGTTAAGGTTCTATGGTGAAACCATGGAGTCTAGGAGGCCACATGGGAAACAAAAGACATGTTCTGTCAACAATACCCTAATATATTCAAACCAGGTAAAATTCGAGAATAAAATTCTTTAAGGAGGGGAGAACTGTAACACCCAAAAATATATAGGGTTATAATTATTAAATCACCAAGAAATGGCTTAGACTTGATGGTTATGTAGCTAGAGTAATCCCCAAGAAATCCTAATTTCAAGCCCTACTCTTTCCATTTTCTTCTTATTTTTTTAGCGACTAAAGAACAAAATTGGACTAAGATATATATTAGTTTTGGTAAAAACATGCCAAGTGTGGGTAGCAGCCCAAATGACAAGGCCTTTGCATTTCTCTCTTGCTTCCTAGGTTTAAGTCACAACTCTCTCCCTTCCCATTTCTTTTTGAACAATAGGAAGGGTTATTTACCCAATCAACCCCTCTAATTTTGGAAACCTTAAGTATTTATCACTTTTCCTAATTATACATTGATTCTAAATTCCCCTTCAACCCTAAATAAAATTTTTCTCTCTTCTTTTTAAATTTATGTTCTTTTTTTATTTCTCTTTTTTCTTTCCACAAAGATTTTACATCCGTTTGCTGGAAAATTAACTTCTGGAAATCCCAAGTCGAAAACAATTCTCAATTTAACCCGTTTCCCACTGGTTGTTGATTTTTTCTCAATCACCTTCGAAATCTCATTAAAATATCAGTAAGTATTCTTAATCCAATTAGTAAAACTCATACAATCTAAGATTTCATTATTTTCATTAATCTTCCTAACTCATTTACAAATCTTTTTCAACCTTTACCGAAAAATCTTGATAGTCTTGATAATCATAAATAATCTTGCCATTTTTTTAGGTTGAAAGACTCGTTGTAGGTATCATGAATCAAATTTGGATGTGAAGATCTTCGTTCGATACTCTAGTGTCAGGTATGTGTTCTTTTACAAGAAAATTGAGGAAAATTGAGTTTAGGATATGTAACGGCCCAAATTCCAGTGGTGTCGAAATAGTGATTCGAGATCACTAAATCCAAAAAATGAGTATAAAATATTATTAATTTAATGAAATAAGTTAGATGTGAAGTTAGGAAAATGATTGAAATAGTGAATAGCATTTTATAGTAAATACTAAATAAATTAGAAGTGAAAATGAGGTATTGAGACCTCGAAATATTAAACCGAGCCATAAATATTTTTATAAATATTTATGGAGTGTTAGTAAGTTAATATTAAAGTTTCGTCAAGAAATTTTAAGGTTTCGGTAATCAATTGGGTAAAAAGGACTAAATCGAATTAAGTGTAAAATTGTGAAATGTGATTAAATAGCTCTAGTAATAATTAAAGGAGGACTAAATAGGCAATTAAACACCTATTATTAGGCTGGACGACATGTGTGTGCAGGAAATATTGAAATTAGGTGTGAACAAGGGGTAAAATTGGAAAAGAAGTAAAAAATTAAATAGTTAAAAATGGGATGTAATTGGAAATCTATAGATTTCTTCAATTTTCTTCATCCTCTTCAGTTAAAAATAGCCATTGAAGAAATCTTAGAGCTGGTTTTTAATATTTTTACTGTAAGTAAGTTCAAATCTTGATTATTTCTTGAAATTTTTGTGTTTTGGGGACTTTTACAACTAGGTCATATCATCTAATTCATTAGTTTTTGATTTCATGGTTGATTTTGAAAGTTTCCATGAATAAGTTCTGGAAGTTTATGATGATTGAGCATGGAATTAAAGCTTTAATTTGTTTATATGTTGATTTTATTGAAAGAATTGTAAAGAAAGTAAATATTGGGGACCTAATTGTAAAAGAGCTTGAAATTAGGGTTTTATGTGAAAATTGTAAATTTAAATGGTTGTGAAGTAACTTAAAATGTCTAAGGAAAGTGTTAATTGAGAAGAAAAGGTTTTATTGATGAGTTAATTGGTCAGGGACCAAATTGTGAAAATTATGAAATTTAGGGTAAAAGTGTACTTTTAGGAATTAAAGGGTATAAATTGGGAGATAAAATAAAATTGAAATGAAAGATAATTAATGAATGGTTTTGCAATTATAGATCAAGAAATTGAAGTGAATCGTGGAAAAGAGAAAATAGGCGAATAATTTTCTCTAACTTCTACAACTGTTGCAAATTCGCCTAGGTAAGTTCATGTGGCTAAATTTTAGTGATCATTGTTATTCTTATGAATTTTATAATTAGTTATACTATATGATTATGATAAAACCATGAATAATGTAAAAATATGGAATTGAAGAAATGATCATACTAAATGAAACATCGGATTGAGTACTTTTGTCCAGTGTCAAATGATGAATTGACGGAAAAAGACCATGGTTGGACCATGGAAAAAAGTGATATGTGATATCTGTATAAAATCATAGCTGGGCTATGGCATCAGAAAACAAGTGATAAGTGATCCGTATAAGACCATAGCTAGGCTATGGTATCGGAGAAAAGTGATAAGTGCTATCGTGTAAGTCCATATCTGGGATATGGCATCGGTATGATATATGACTCGTGTAAGACCATGGTTGGGCCATGGCTTCAGAAAGTGAAACGTGATCATGTGCAAGTCCATAGTTTTACTAAGGCAAAGTGAAGACGAAGTACTCAATTCCGTATAGTTTTTTAATTTGAAAAGAGATGGTAAGCAATAAATGGGCCCAAAAGAATAAAGTTTAAGTGTGAATAATATTAAGTGAAATTGATTTGGTTTGTGAATGACAGGAGAAATTAATGAATTGTATAATATACGAATACTTTACCATATTTGGTAAGTTTATGTTCTAAGCCTATGAACTTACTAAGCTTTCACAAGCTTACTTGAATCTGATTGATATGTCTTGTAGATTAACGTGGAGTCGGAGGATCAGATGATCACCAAGAATCACACTATCCAGACGTTCTCCAATAGTTTTATTTGGGTTATTATCTTTTGATTTATATGGCATGTATAACTATTTGGTTGGATAAAGTTATAAATGGTTAAAGTATGAAAAAGGGACAGCATATGTGTATGAAACTTAGTTTAATCATTAAGTAGTAGTGTGATAATATAAAATACATATTATGGGCAAAAATTGGTTGTAATTTGTATATAATTGTGTTTAAGTGTAGGTAATGGATGAAAGGGTGAGAAAAGTGGCCTAAAACGACCTATTTTCGTCCACATGGCGTGTGTCTAGGCCGTCCGTGACACACGGTAAGCCCATGGGCGTGTGAAATGACTGTGTGTCCCCTGCATCCTTAAATATGAAGTTAGGATAGTACATGGGAAAAAGACACGGCTGTGTGTCTTGGTCGTGTGAAGGACACGGGTTTCAACCATGGTCGTGTGTCAAAATCATGTGAAAATGGCTTAAAATTAGTGAAAAATCAGTTTACCACATGGCCTAGCCACATGGGCGTGTGCCCAGACAGTATGCTCCTTTGATACTTAAGAAATTGCAAGTTAGAATTCCACACGGGCTGGCCACACGGCCATGGGATCCCCATGGGCTAGCCACACGGCCATATCCTAGGCCACACGGGCGTGTGCCCCTATCTTCAAGGTAAATTTTCCAAAGTTGTCGGTTTAGTCCTGAACCACTTCCAAAGCATGTATTGGGCCTCATAGGCCCATATTAGGGACTTTATCATAAAATTTGAAAAGTTTTAATTTAGAATGCAAATTTTTTACTTGGTTTTATACAAATGCTAGGGTATAAGTTCAGTAATGCCTCGTAATCCTATTCTGATAACGGATACAGGTTAGGAGTGTTACAAGATAAGCCATACAAGTGTGTGGGTCGCCCTTGTAGACTAAAAAACCCCCTCACACAGCCATGTCCCCGTAAAACCCTAGGTTTTTTACTTCTCACTCTACCTAAGACCCTCCACATGATTTTGTCTCCACTGTAGGCTGAAATTTCAAATGTCACAGAGCCACAGTCTCTCACATAACCTAGCCACATAGTCGTGTATCCCGTCCACTCGGTCCAGGGATTCCCACATGGTCTAATCACAAGGTTGTGTGTCCTTTGGAACCAAAAATTTACATTTTGGACCCAGAATTTTATGTTTTGATAAGATTAGTCCCTGAATAAGTTTCAAAATAGTTTAGTGAATTAAATTATGCAAGTAGGTCCCTGATAAATGAAACATGTTAGATTCCATGATTGATCGAATTAATGTGGTAATTATTTGTTTATATATATATATTTGTATGAATTATGAATAATATTTGTTACTCTTGTGTCTATATGCTTGCGATTGTATGAACGACATGCCTTATATTACTGTTAAACTGAATACATGAAAAGCATGATTTTGCTACTGATTTTTCATGTCTTAGTACATTAAATGACTCCATATATGATTTGTATTAAATTTGCTACATTACATTGCATAGGATGGGACAGTATGATCAGAGGAAGTATTGACAATATATCTGCATTTACTTTTGCTGTGTACCCGTAGCCATAGGTAGATTCCATCTATGACAATCTTGCTATGTACCCATAGCCACAGTAGATTCCACCTGCGATATTTTACTGTGCATTCACAACCCTTTGGCAGTCATCATCTACAAACATGTTATGCTTCCATGGCCATTGGCAAATTTCATCTGCAATATATTTCTGTGTACCCACAACCATATAAAGATTCCATCTGCGATGTTTTGCTGTGTGTCCACAGTCATTGGCAATAAAACTGCAAACTATTGGTGGTTAGTTCACAATCTAGTGTGTTGGTGATTAAAGTTTTGGGGAACTCCCATTGTGGTTTGTAGCGGTGGGTAGGATCTTTTTTGTTAAAAACCGAAAACTTTATGGCATCTTTTGAATCATGTCTCTACAAGTCTGGAAATTATGTTATGATACATGTATGCATGAAAATATGATTATATATGTATATTGTGGGCAAAATCTATATTTTTGGTTATTCTGATATTTGTTATTGTGACTTCCGTTATAATTGTTACATTGAGATAACGATACTTTGTACTGATAACTGATTATGAATATTTTATATGATTTATTTAATATGTCTTACCAACTGTTTGCATTGATTTCCTTGTGATGGAACTCACACTGAGTGTCATAGCTTACTCCCTTTTAAATTTTCATCCTTACAGATAACCCACTAGGTTAGGACGCGGACGCGACATCCGGAGGGTCTTGGCTCGAATTTGTTAAAATATTTCTAGACATTTATTATTCAGAGATTTTAGTATCATTTTATTTTGAATTGTGGTATGAGACTTAGGTTTTGGGTTTTTTTTTTTACTTTGCATGGCACTTAATTTAAATTTTTAGGACATCACGTTATGATTATTAACTAGTATACATGAACCCCAGTTTTTAATTAAAACAACTAGATACTATAACTAAAATTTAAGGAATTATAAATTGGTATTTAACTAAGTATTTTACCAAATTAAATAAATGTTTAAGAATGATTGTTTTCAAAACTTCGATAGCTTACTCGGTCACTTCGGTGGCTAATATAATATTCAAAATTTGGGCCATATATCTAAGTCGAGTTGAGGAGGTTACATATTTTCATCTTCGCTTTTGTTTGCATTGAAATATTTGAGTGTTAAAAAAATTTAAAAATTCTTAAAAGAAATTCTTTTGGATGTTTGTTTTGATTTGAAGAAAAGATGAGAGTAGTTTTGAAAACTATTTTTTGAGTTTAACTATAGATTTCATAAGAGAAAAGAAAAAACATCAAGTCATTGAAAGAAACCCAAAGTATTTGGAATTTTTTTTTCTAAATTTCGGTGAAAAAGAGAAAAAGATGAAGTCTTCAAGGAAAACAAAAAAGATTTGAGAAAAAAAGTTTGTTCTTAGAAGAATTTTTAGATTTCAATTACTGACATTTGAAAATTTTGAGTATTTTTGAGAAACCTTTGAATTTGCATGATTAGAGTTTTGAAGAGCGAAGAATATGAAATTTTTGTATCACGTTACATACATTGTCGAATAATGGATTGTACAAAAATTTCTAACAGACAAAAATTTGTAACCAAATATCAAAAGTTTTTAACAGATATCAAAATTTTCTATGGGTACCAGAATTTCTAATAGATACTAAAATATTTTTAAGAGATACCAAAATACCAAAATTTCTAATAGTAGATGTTAGGTATTTTGGTATATCAAAATTTTTCTTTTCATGCATATGTGAGGGTCCTAATAGATGATACTAAAGTTTTTAATCAAATACCAAAATTTCTAAAGGATACCCAAATTTGTCACCAAATACCAAAATATCTAATATTTTTCATTAGAAATTTTGATATTTATTAGAGATTCTAGTATTCGTTAAGAAATTTGATATTTGTTAGGTTTTGATACTCGTATTAGAGATTTTGGTACCCTTTTATAAATTCTGATTTGCCTCGTAAGCAAATCAATTAAAAATTTAAAAAAACTACAAAAATTATTTAAAATTATAAAAAAACTGTAAAAAAATATAAACTATTTTGTAGGCATTAAAATATAAAATAATTAAAATGTTGTAAATAAAATATACAAAATATACTAAAAGTTACAGAATTACAGAAATTAAATTAAACAAATATTGGTATATTAAAGATATTGATATGATTTTTGTATCTATTAAAAATTTTGATATATAATTAGAAATTTTAGTAAACTATTAATCTCACACGAAAGCAGAAAGAATTGTAATAAAAAATTTTAGTATTAGATTAAAAATATTAAAATTAACTTATAACAGAAGAGAAAAAAATAATTGTGAAGGTGTTCTTACAATTATCGAAAAGACGGTCCCCAAAAATGATTTCAAAACTGGAATAATTAATGCTTTCCAAATGATTAAAAAAATCATCTACGATAAGTTAAAACCCCAAAAATATTATAAATTAATTAGATATCATATCAAATCATGTGCCACCATTCCTCTCACCTCCGCCACCATCTCTTTCTCCCCACTCTCTCCGCCCCTCAAACAATATTTAAATAATGAAGAATGCTATTTCTTATTATTTAATGTATCTCTTATTCAATATCAACCAAGTGCTTCATAATTTTTCTTTTAAAAAAACAATACATACCCCAAGACAATGCTTACTTTCTCTTAATTTATTTGGAATATAAAAGATATAGTTTAGTTGGTCGAATATAACATTATGTGTCGTAATTTTATATTTTAAAATAAGATTATAATATTTAAATTGTAATATTTTGTCATCTCATAGTTTTATTTTACACTCATCTTGTAATATATAATTTTATTATAACCTCTTCTTTATCTAAAACTATAGGCATAATTTGAATTTTAAAATAAAATTACCCTTTATTTTTATTATATTTATCAATATAATTTTTTTATTATATTTTAGGACAAAAATTAAAATATCTCTTTTTTTTCTCTTTTTCTCTCAAAAGCTTGAAAACCAAAATCCCTAACCTTCTCCTCCCAATTTTAACTTCACACTCTCTTGGACATTTACCTACTTCTCCAGTTAGATATGTTTAATATTTTCAATTTCTAGTTGCGTCTTCATATTACTTTGTGGTTTATTGCTTTGAGATTTTTTAAAATTTTTTTCATTTTTTTCATTTTTCAATATCTGTTGTAGGCTTCATGTTTGTTCAGCTCTTGTTTTATTAATTATTATGAATTCTCTCACTTGTTTTTTTTTGAAAGGTTCTCTCGATTGTTATGAATCTTTATTTAATTAATTAAAGAGAGTGTATAGAGATAAGTAAAAAGAGGAGACCTTGTACAATGGCCACTATCATCATCTCTTCCACTGTGTTGTATTGTTTGTAAGTTTCAATTAGCTTTCAAATTTTAAATCCCAAATTTCTTTTTGTTTTAAATTTAAATTATTTTATCAAAAATAATTACGAACACTTATTCGATTAATTTAATATTACTATTATAGATTTGGAAAATTTGAAGGTTAATTGTTTTGTTGTTTGTGATTTAAATTACTGTTTTGACAAAAAATTTCAATGATGTCATGACTTTCAATCAAATTATTTTCCTTGACAGGATTTTAGGGTTTGTTTTTTTTCCTTTTTCCCGTTACAAGATTTGAATTTTTTCAGCTAATACGATTATATAGTGATTGAAAATTTTGTGGACTAACTTGCTCTTTAGCATCCTCTCAATAACTAACTTGATTATTTGGTTAATGAGCCCATAATTTATAATAAGAACAATATTATAAAATTTATTTTTAAATAATCCTACATTTCAATTAAAAGAACCAAATAATATAATTTCATATTCCACCTATAATTCTATTACATAACATCATTTAAGATTCCAAAAACAAAACTTTATCATATCAGACTACTTATCCTTCATTAAATACAGGTTTAAGTGGCAAACCATCATTGCATATTACTTTAAGTGACCTCAAGCGACTATCATTATTATTATATTAATTAAAAATGCTGCCCTACCTCACGCTTTGCTCTAACTATTGGCGGCCTCTAGTCAGGATTTAGGCTTTTAACATGTCCATTAGGTTAGTTCGCATGATAATTATGTTAGAAGTGAGCTAAACCCTTAAAGTCAACCATAGTTTGTCCATGAGATTATCAGGATGGCAAGGATAAGGTTCTAAAATCTTTAGATTTTATGACTGGTTGCGTTTGAGTTATTAATCCGTCTACTTGGTATAAAGATAACAATACAGAATGGAAAAAAATAGAGACGAAATGAAATAACAAATATCATCATTTTCTTTCCTAGCTAACACATAAAAATGATTTCTTACAAGTTATTTATTTTATATACGTTGTTAAATTAATTTTTTTTGTTAATATTTGATTTTTTAAAGTTTATATTTATCTTTATTTAAAAAATATAATTGTAATTTGATAAATATTATTAATATGTGTCTATTTTTAAAAACTATATTTTAAGCTTAAAAATTAAATATTCATTCATTTTAATATTATAATATTAAAAGTTAATTTAATTATGTAAAATGTTAAAATAAAGAGATAATTTATTTAAAATAAACTTTACATTTAACATATAAAAAATTATAAAAAAAAATTTAAACAAAAGACATGGAATAACTTTAAAAAAATAAAAGGTAATGAATAAAAAATTAATTTATCCAAATTGTAAATAATTGTTTCAAATAGAGACTGTTATGTACCAAAAAACTATAATGTGAGTATAACTATTTATTTCCTTTTTTGTTAATCCCATATTGTTATAGTATACATATGATTAAAGTAGATTTCATACATTGCATCATATTTAATTTTTATGTTGTTTTTACTTATTTTTAGTTAACATTTTTGTATATTAAGTATTAATTATTTTAATAAGTGTTTTGACTTTAATTAGGTTCAATTTGATATAAGAAATAAGTTTGAAATATGAGTGAAAGCAAAACAAGAGTAGAAAATTGAATAAAACACATGGGAGCATCGCAACAACATGCATGCCGCAGCACCTTGCTTGTGCAACATACCTAAGTTGGGTCGTTTATCATCTTTTTGCACCCAACTACCTTTCTTCTCATCCTGTTACAATTGTATGACCCAAACTTCTGTTAAATAAAATAAAAGATTATCTGTAAGTCAAGTTAAATAAAATATATTTTCTTTCTAGAAGATTTAGTATTTAGTAGTATAATATATTTAGCATTTATTAGCATAATTTATTTGACCTACGAATTTAGCCTATAAATAAGCTATTTTACAACCTTATAAAACACACCAATTAATAGATTAGAACTCATAATACTTTTTGGAGAATTTTGTGTTTATGTTTTAAGGGTTCTTTTATTTTTGGGTTTCAAGGTTTAGTTTTTATCACCATTTTTTGTACTATTTTTTCTTTTATTATTATAGTAAAATTATCTTTACCCGTAGTTTTTTATCCATTTTGGAGAGGTTTTTACACGTTAAATTTGTGTGTTTAATTTCTCAATTTCTTTCGCTATTTTTTACTTGTTCGTTACTTAATCGGGTTGATCCCCAACAAGTGGTATCAGAACAAGTTTAATTTTTCGTAGATCATCCCATTCATAGATGGCAGCAACAAGGTTTGACATTGAGCAGTTCAATGGTGTCACAAATTCCAATCTGTGACAAGTTCAAATGATGACAATTCTAGTTTAAACAGGCTCAAAAAAGGTCGTTATTGAGAAAAAGCCTGAGAATCTAAACCAGACAAAATGGGAAAAGCTTGATGAAAAGACCTTATCTGCAATCCAATCGTGCCTCGTGAATAGGGTATTGTAGGAGGTATTGATGGAGAAAACCTCATTTGTCTTGGAAAATGTTAGAAACTCTTTATACGACTAAAGTCTCTGGCTAATTGTTTAGTGTTGAAACAATATCTATTTATGTTTCGCATGAACTGTAACACCCCTTACCCATAATCGACATCGGATTAGGGTTACGAGGCATTACCAGACAAACAAAACATTTCAAACCAATTCAGAATTGTAGATATTATTTAACATCATTTCATAAGCCATCATCTCTTAAGATGGTCTACGAAACCTAAAACATACATTTAAAAACGGTTAGAGCTAAATCGAACACGTTCATAAAATTCAGAACATAGAAAAGTTTTCAATTCTGTTGAGGTCACACGCCCGTGCATTTAGGCTGTGTGCCTCACACGGGCATCAGACACACCCATGTGAACTAGCCGTGCCAAAACAGAGCATTCATACTAACTTTCACCCACGGCCAACAAACACACTCGTGTGCTGCAGCCGTGTGATACTTAGCTAGCTACTGACTTTATCCCATGGCCACATGACACTCCCGTGTCCCCTGACCGTGTGGCACCATGCAGGCTTGATTTAAGCCAAATTGCCACCCCTTTTAAAGGTCATCCCTACAAGCCATAATAAACAACATTTGTACCTAAAATTTTCAACCAATTCTATACTCATAACATGCTTCATTATAACAAAAACATATTAGCTCATAAAACACTACAACCATACACCAGTTGGCACCATCAACCAAATACCAAAACTATATACAACATTTCATTTGTTAGCCAACTCTTATGGCATAATATATACACATCAAAACTTATATACATAGACCTTCTAGCCTATACATGCCATACTTTAAAATATTCACACTTTCAAAAGTACCAAAATGGGATCAATAGTGTGGTGACAATCCTCGACTATCCTCGAGCCTTCAGTAGCTACGATAACTATAAAACAGACAGTAAACACACAGAGTAAGCTACAAAGAGCTTAGTAAGCCAAATACAATTGGTCTAACTACTAAAGCATATAAATACAATTCAACCATTTAGATTCATAACCATTTCATAGAATAATTCATAAACTTAACCATGCTCCTTTGTTTACATATATGTCATGCTTCATTTCCATACATATTTCACAGAGACAGAGTTTTTCATATTTAGAAATTTAGTACGATAGAAACGTACCTGCATAGGTTATACATTTCATATACTCAATCTCAGATTTCGTACGCTATCATCAGACGGGTCAGAAACGATATAGATGCTCATAAACAAGTACAATGTTGTCGTCCTAGACGTGGTCTTACATGTAATTCAATATCGATGCCTCTGTCCTAGACAGGGTCTTACATGAAATCAGATACGATGCTGATGTCCCAGACATTGTCTTATATGTAAATCTCAATCAAAGCCTACGTCCCAGACACGGTCTTACATGATATCTCAGACAGATTTTAACTTTTCTTAAAAACATATAGAGCTTTTCAGATATTAACATATTATCATACTTTACTCCAAAGATATTCATCAGGCACTCAAGGCCATCCAATACAGATTACAGTATGTGCAGAATTAATTTCAATTAACACGTAATTGTAATTTGACTTACCTCGGATGGATTTTGGATAAAACGAGTCGTCTATTCAACTATTTTGGACTTCCCCCGATCTAAGTCCTATTTTCTTTGTTCTTGATCTAATACAATACAAATTCAACCATTCAATCATTCATTTCATTCAATTTAATCCATATACACATATTTAGGGCACTTTACATTTTAACCCTTACATTTTCACACTTTGACAATTTAGTCCATTTTTCACAAATTACCAATATGCAAAATTTCTTTGCAACAAGGGCTTGCCAAATTTTCATGGCTTCTATATAAGCCCATACAACATGTTCAATTCACAATTTAGTCCTTCTAAACCTCATTTTTAAAATTTAACCCAAATAGCTCAATTTCATCAAAAACTCAAAGACAAAACTTGTGAACCATCTACCAAGCCTTCATAATTCATTCAAAAACATCACAAAACTCATGATATCAACAATGGAATTTCATGAAATCTTTAACAAAAACAGAAATTCAGACATGGGTTTTGAAGAACACGAAGCAACGATCATAGAAAGGTAGAAATTATCAAAAACTGAGTTAAAACCGTACCTTAATCAAGCAATCAAAGTGTTGAAACCTAAAATGGCTTTCTCCTTTTTCTTTTTCTTTTATTTTCGGCTATATGCATGATAATATGCCAATTTCATGTTTTCATTTTATTATAATATACATTAATATGCATTTTATCATTTTAACCTTATTAAAATAATATTTTCAACATATAATGGATGTCCAACAATGTCCACTACCATTTAAAATGGTTTATTTGACATGCAAGGACATTACTTTAAAAGCCAAGGCCAATTAGGTGCTTTAACATTTAGCACTCAACTTTTACACTTTATGCGATTTAATCCTTTTTCATAATTAAGCACAGAAACAGACAAATTAAATCACAAAAATTTTCACAGATGTAAATTCACATATCACAGACACAGAAAATAATATTAAAATATTTTTTGGACTCGAATTTGTGGTCCCGAAACTACTATTCCGACTAGGGTCAAAATTGGACTGTTACATGAACAAATGTGAGTTTCTTAGAAACACATTAGTCAATTTATTACTCTTTTGAATAATTTAAAGAATGTTGAGGTTAATATTGACAATGAATATCAGAATATGCTATTATTGTGCTATTTACACTCTTCATACAAGTCTTTTAAGGAGACATTGATTTATGGCAGAGACAAACTCTCGTTCGAGGATGTGAAGGGTCATTTGTTGAGTAAAGACAAACTTGACAATAATTTTGGTTCAGATAGCAAGGCAGATAGGCAACCTTCTATTTTGGCAGCATCAAAGAAGGGAAACAAAAGGTGTCACTATTAAAAGAAGTTAGGTCACGTTGAAGCAGATTATTATAAACTGTGAAATAAAAGAGCTAGTGAGAGTAACGAGAAAGATGTAGCTAGTACTAATTTGGCCAACGAAGGTAGTGATGATTTCTTGTTAGCGTCAACAAGCAATAGCTCTGAGCTTACATCCGAATAGATTCTAGATCAGGGACGTGTGTCCCAACAGAGAATGGTTCTTCACATATAGTTCAGTTGAAGGTAGAGTTGTGCGCATGGGAAATGATTTATCCAGTAAGGAAATCGGTATTGTTACTGTTAAAATTAGGATGCACGATGGGATGATTAAGACATTCTCAGATGTCAGGTATGTACCTAATTTACAAAAGAATATCATCTCCTTGAGTATTTTAGACTCGAAAGGTTGCAAAATTAACATCGAGTCAAGTGGCATTAAGGTGTCTCATGGGGCTCTCATTTTGTTAAAAGGTAAAAGATCGATAGTCTTTATATTTTGAAAGGTTATACAGTGACAGGTGAAACCAGACATCCCTCGTCCATTACGAAGTCAAATTCAACTCATTTGGAGCGGATGCAACTTGGTCATAGGAGAGAAAAATGTACAACCATTTCGTTGAAGAAAGGTTCTCTTTTGGATGTAGGTTTTGAAAAGTTACGGCATTATGTTCGTGAAAATTAGACCTGGGTTAGTTTTGATTTTGTAATGCACAACTCGAAGTCTAGAAGTCTTCCAACTTCTAAGCACAGATTCAACTCAGTTAATTCCCTAAACAGTTCAAGATAGGCCCATGGTAGGCTTTAGTCAAGATGGCGTTGTGAGAATTTGTGTTAAGGTGGAGATTGTTAGAGTTTTCCTGTTAAATAAAATAAGAGATTACTTGCAAGTCAAGCTAAACAAAATATTTTTAGCATTTATTAGCATAATTTAATTGACCTAAGAATTTATAAATAGGCTCTTTTACAACCTTAGAAAAGACACTCTTTAAAAGATTAGAACTCATAACACGTGGGAGAATTTTATGTTTACATTTTGAGGGTTCTTTGTTTTTGGGTTTCGGGGTTTAGTTTATATCTCCATCTTTTGTACTCTTCGTTCTTTTGCCATTATAGTAAAATTATCTTTGCCCATGGTTTTTTATCCTCTTTGGAGGGGTTTTTCCACATTAAATTTATTTGTTCAATTTCTCAATTTCTTCAACTATTTTTTTACTTGTTCATTGCTTAATCGGGTCGATCCCCAATACACCCAAATCGAATGAAGCCATAATTAGGCCAACATAGGGCTATAAATAATCATCACTAGGTATTAGTTTTAGATAACTTTAGAGGGCTGAAAGAATTAATTAGTTTTGAATATTTTTCTCTTAGATTTTCTTAATTTAGTTTTTAGGTTTTCTACTTACTTTTCTTTTCAAAGTAATTGTAATTGTTGTGCTAACGTTAATTGAAGTAACACTTAAATTGAGATCTAAAAATTGCACTTATTCAATAACATTTTCTTTTCTTTTTATCTCTTTTCAAATCTTGATCTTATGATTCATTTATTATTTTTACATGTTGTATGAATGCTTTTTATGAACTAAGTGCTCATGTTATGGTGAAATATATCGAAAGTTAATGGATTGTTAATTGACTTAGGTTGGAGATATATTTTAAGTTAGTGGCAAGTTTAATTTTTTAATTTGTTATACATAACTTAAGTGACAGTTAGGTTAAGGAATACTCTAAGTGAGAGTTAAATATCCGAAGTGTTTGGTTAATCTTAGCAATATCTTAGCAATCTAGTTGAATAGTTACATAAACCCACTAAGATATACACCAATAGACAGGATTGCTTATATGATATACACCAAATTAGGTAAAATGAGGGTTTATGATAGTGATTATTTAAGGTTTAATTAATTTCTATAAGACATACACCAATGTAGGGGTCTTTAAACACTCGTAAGCTATACACCAATACAGGTACTTGTGTCTTAATGTCCATCATAATAATGAACTTTAGACTCATCAAGAATTAAATTAGATGAAGAAATCAGGCTTATTATTAAACTAGTTATTTTATATGCTTTAATTATTTATTCACTTAATTGTTTATTTTATTTATATAATAATTGCTTAACTTATTCTTAGTTACTTTTAATTTTTATATTAGTGTAATTATATTCTTGTGTTGAATTTTTTTATTTTTTTATTTTAGAAATTGCAAATCTCATATACTTGATGCAACTATTTCGTTGTAATTTATATTCCTTCAACAAAACTATTTCGTTGTAATTTACTACTTGACAACAATATCATATACTCGTGAGAAGTGGAGGAAAGTGACAACAATTTTTTAGCTTAAAATTATTCATTATTTATTTATACACTTTTTTGGGCAAGCTATCTTCCACCCTGGTGGTCGCCACAAATGCCTTCATGAATCTCTCACATCATATACTTAGCCTCCAACGACGTCAGACATCACAATAATGGCTGTGAGAGTCCTTTTTTATACAATACACCCTCTAAAAGAGTGTACCTAACAATTGTAGAACAAAATAAATCGATTTAAGTTGTTGTGCAATCAAATAGTTTAATGGTTAATAATTTATTATCCAGTTATCTAGTTCATGGACTTAAATCATTGAGATATATGTAACATATAACACAGATATACATACCTCGCAGCTTCGCGTTGTAATTTTGCGAGCTCTTTTTTATCTGAGTAGTCATTTATTCCCTGCAAAACACGAACTATAGGAGTCATCCATGTGTTTTCTTTATCTATAGTATATACTTGGACTGCATCATAACTTGGGGTTTCCATATGTTCCAACAGAATTTTTCCCCTTTGTTCAATGACAACAAAAGATGCTAGCTTGGGCAGAGCGTCTGCTCCTGTGTTATCGCTCCTTGAGACTTGTTTTATTTATATCTTATCAAACCCTGCTAGCAATTGGGTTGCAATTGAGTAGTACTTTTCCAACCCTGACTCCTTGACCTCATACTCATCATTCAACTGTTTGGTGACCAATTGGGAATCTGTATAAACAACAAGCTCTCTCGCTCCAAGCTAGCAAGCTAACTATAACCCTGATACGAATGCCTTGTACTCTGTAGCATTATTAGATGCCTGAAATCCAAAAGAGACTCCATATTGCCATCATTTCCTTTGGCATCCACCAAGAGTACTCCTACTTCTAATCTAGTCTTCGCCATAGATCCATCAACATAAACTATCCAATCTTTTGATTTTTCGATGGTTACAGTTTCTTCCTGTGGCGGACTAACTACTATGCTAAATCAACAAATGGAATAGAAATTTTAGTACAAATAGGAAATTTGTCATAAGTTATTACAGAGGTAGCGTAGTGGACCAAAGACTACCATTGAGACTTGAAGGGGATTACAGTTCAAATATATTCTTTTTCATTACATAGTATGGAGTTTATTATTTATCAATTGGGTAACCTAAGGAATTGGTAGGTGCCTCAAACGAACATTCAACCATGAATTCAACCAAAACTTGCCCATTTATTGCAATTCGCGGTGCAAACTCTATACCAAACTTGACGAGCTCTATACTCCATTTGTCACTCTTCCGGAGGTGTCAGGTTTAGACAAAAGTTCTTTGATAGGCCAGTTCGTTACGACTACCACGGGTTGGGGTTGGAAGTATGATAGCAACTTGCGAGCTACAATAAATAAAGTGAAAATGAGTTTTTCAACTTTTTCCTACCTGAGTTCGCCATTTTGTAGCACCTTACTGATGTAGTATATTGGGAACTATCGAACACTCTCTGCCCTGAGCAAGACAGCTACCATAGTTTCCTCAGACGTTGTGAGGTATAAGTAAAGGGTCTCTCCTTCACAAGGTGACATTAGTAATAGAGGATATGTGAAATACTTTTTAAGCTTCCCAAAAGCTATTTGGCATTCCTCTGTCCAAGAAAAAGAGGTGCTCAAGGCCTCAAAGAAAGGTAAGCATTTGTTAGTTATCCACGACGCAAACCTATTGAGTGCGACCACCCTTCCAATCAACTGTTGGATATCTTTTATTGTCTTCAGAGGGGGCATTTGCAACATGCTTTAATTTTCTCAAGGTTCACTTTAATTCCCCTCTCCGAGATCACAAAGCCTAGAAATCTTCCAGCCCTAACCTCGAAGACGCATTTATCCAGGTTTAGCCTTATCCAGTGGGCTCGCACTACCATAAATGCTTCTGAAAAATTATCAACATGCTCGGCGAGAGTGGATCTATTCAATAACATGTCATCAACATAAACCTCAACACCTCACTTGATCTGCTCTCTGAAAATTTTGTTTACCAGTCTCTGGTAAATTGCACCTGCATTTTTCAAACCAAAAGGCATCACACGATAGCAAAATAAACCTTCTTCTGTAGCAAAATTTGTTTTCTCTTGGTATTCGGGAGCCATAGAGATCTGATTATATCTAAAGAAAGTATCCATAAAGATGAATTTGTTACCAAAAGACGCATTAATAAGTTTGTCAATTGAAGGAAGAGGAAGCTATCTTTAGGACAAGTCTTGTTGAGATTGGTAAAATGTATCCTCTTTCTCTGTTTACCACTCACCTTCTTCATGATTACCATATTCAAGATCTAATCTGGATATTTGACTTTCCTGATGAATCTCGCAGCCAACAGCTTCATGACCTCCTACCTTAAAGCCTCCATAACCTACGGCGCAAACCGTCTCCTCTTTTACTTCATGGGTCTAGCTTCAGATAGAACATTCAACCTATGCATAATTACCTGAGGATCCACCCCTAGCATATCTATAACGGACCAAGTAAATAATCAAAATTTCCTTTCCCCCACTTGTCAGCCTAGACGAAATTCTAACCACCTTATTTGTATTACCACCAAAAAGCTGAAACGTTTCCATAGCCTTGGTTGCTTCTAGCTTCTTAGCTCGCTCCTCGCATTTGTTATCCAAGCTATCCAAAATCCAACAACTGACCATCTAGCTTCGACTGTTGTGAACCCTACCATCACTATTCTTGTTCATGGGTCTATTGTACCGATAACATGTGACATTGTCTGGCTACTCTTTGATCCAATTACATGTAACCCACCCCAGTCTTAATGGGAAACCTTATTTTTCATACATAATGTAGTCACCATTATCCTTTCCATCCTCATGATTGGGTGTCTAAAGATAGCGTTATAAGCCATAGGATGGTCCACCACAAAAAACGGGACATACTCCATGGTGGTGTGTTTGCCATCTCTCAAAGTCACTGGCAAGGTAATATAGCATTTTACTTCAATAAGGTGATTCATGAAACTGTACAATGGGCTCGCCTTTTCCAGTGTGTTCTCCTCCAACCCTATTTTCTAAAAATCATCCCAAGTTAGAACCTCAACGGTGCTCCCACTATTCACAAGAATCTTTTTCACCTCAAAACCGGTAATTGTTACTGTCACTACCATAAGATTATTGCCATCTTCATCACATGCTAACTTTTCATCCTTATGAGTGAAGTTCACCTTCCACCTTTCCTACGAACATGACCTCTTGGGTGAACAGATAGACATGACACCCTTGAGGTGTGCCTTCCTCTTAGTGCTAAAGGTCGCCCACTCTCCATCTATTCCAACTATTACATGGATGGTACCCCTGACCTTCATTTTACCCTTAAGATCACCCCGTAAACTCTAACCTTGTTGGGAAACACCCTGATCAACAATTTCAGTGAGGTCACCATTTCTCACTACTTCCTCGATAATATCCTTCAAAGTGAAATAGTCTTCGATCTTGTACCTAACATCATTATGGAAGGCACATGTATCTCTCGAGTTGGATCTCTTTGTATTGTGCCTCATTGGAGATGGCTTAGGTAGAATTCTAAGACTTTTTACCTGGTTCAAAATGTAAGTGTGAGTAGCGTTCAAAGAAGCATAAACTTTGAACTTGTCATGGGGGATGTATCTCCTAGTATGCTCTGGTTAATATCTCTGAGGAGCCTTGGAAGAATCACCTTGTGCTTGTTTTCTCTACTGTCCATCACCTCTCGCTTGCAAGCTCCCTCACTATTTCTAAATTTCCTATCTTTCCTCTGAAAAGTGCCACGTGATGCCTTCTTGATCTCTTCTGCTTTTGTGAACTTGTTATTAGTAAAGGAGTATTACACATGATCATTTTTTACTCTTATTATGAAGGCATCAATAGCCCATTGATCCTCCAAATTCTTCGTGTTCAGAGTCGTTGCATGAAACCGCTTAACATAATCCTAGAGGGACTTACCCTCTTTCTATTTCACTGACATCAGTCCTTTATGTGTACTCATGATCGCTCTTTGGGCTATAAATCTCCCTAAAAACATTTGTCCTCACTGAGAGAAGCTTCAAATTGATCCCTAGGGAAGGGATAAATACCAGTCCTTTGTGCTTCCTTTAAGCGTCATGGAAAAAGCCTTACATTTTACTGAATCTAATGCTCCTAATATGTTCATGTAATCATTGTACTGTATTAAGTGGGCTCGTGGGTCCCTTCTCCCTTCAAACATGTTCTTTGGAACCTTGAAATCACGTGTCAAGTATATCGCTGCTATCTTCAAGCCAATGGATTGTTAGAAAAAAATAGTTAATCCATGTCTTGATATTTGAGGTGCAACGCTCTTATATCTCGTTATTGTTCATCCATTGCATTTTTTCATTTGATAAACCATAAAAGTAACATATTTTAATCCCATACTTAGTATACTTTTGGATGATTTATCATATAATTTAGTGAATTAAATGCTCATAAACCTTTAATTTCATGTTTTATGCTCAAGAGAGCATATGGAACAAAAGGAGCAGAAAACGGGCCAAAAATGGACAAAATGGGTTGATTTAAAGATCCAGACGGCCAAGACTACTTCCACACGGGCAGGGCACACACCCGTGTGAGCCACACAGGCTAGCCACACGCGTATGTGGCAGTCCATGTCGATATCGCTCCCAGTTTCTCAAATACGCAAAAAGCCAATTTTTAGTGTTTTTGAGCATTCTAAAGTCTATATAAACACATTAGAAGTAGACCTACCACGACACGCAGAGCAAAAAGCAGAAATTACTCAAAGGAAGCCGTTGGAATCATCTCAGAAGTAGATCCACTTTAAGATTGAAGATCTCCATTCAAATTTCTCTCGAAGTTTATTTGGGTTTTTATGTCTTGTTGTTTTTCTAAATTTGAGATGTTTTCCTATTATACTATGAACTAAATTCCCTAGATACCTAGCGAAGATGAAACCTAAGACGGATCTTATTGTTTAATGTTCTGAATTTAATGATAAATACTTGTTCTTGTTCTTAATTATGTGTTATTAATTCTTGTTTTAATATTTTTAGGATATTATTCCAAGTTTGATGTACTTAATCAATGGAGCAAAAGTCCCTGTTAAAGAGTAGATCTCACATAATTAAGCGAAGTTGCATGCAACCCTAAAAATAGGGTGACATAAATCTGTCGAATTAGAGTCAAATCTAATAAAGGAATCCATAGATCGAGTTAATGCGATGATAGGGGTTTTAATTAGAAAGAGATTTCAATTAATAAACCAAGAGTCAGTTGTTCTTAGTCTCGAAAGAGATATTAACATAATCAAGGAATTTCTACGGATCAAGACAAGTGAATAAATCATTTGATTCAGAGTCAGTATAATAAGTGAAGTCTAGGTGGATTCTTCCTTGGATATTGTCTTTATTATTTGTTTATTCGATTATTTTCTTCATTCTCTGTCGCGTTCAGTAGTTAATTAGTTAGTTAATTTTAGATTAAAACAAATCCCTTATATTTTAGGCTAAATAATAGAAAGATAGTTAATACTAGTACTTTTAGTCCTTATGGATACGATATTCTAGACTCACCATAGCTATACTACCATTTGATAGGTGCGCTTGCCTTTTTCGTGATCGTAGTTTAGTATAGTGAATCATAAAATGACCATCAAGTTTTTGGTACCATTGTCGGGGACTAAGATATTAGGAAAACTTGATTTTTATTACTTTAGCCATTTTTATTTTATTGCATTTTATTTGTGTTTTTATTTTATTTTTAATTACTAATTTTTCTTTTATTTGCTTCTGACGGGTTTCTTTAGTTTATGACTATAAGAATCTATCAGAACCTCTACTTTTTGACAGCGAAATTGAAAGCACAGGTCGTAGAAATCATAGAGAAATAAGGCGGAGTTTATAGTATATAGAGGAAGAGCAAGAGGACGATACCAATACTACCGAAGATATGGCTAACAATTGGAATAATCTGCTACCTCTTGTGGTTGTCGCGAATCCTATAAATTAGAATCCTGCTCCTTGTACTATGTATGATTATGCTAAGCCCACTCTCACTGGGGCCGAATCGAGTATTGTTAGACCTGCTATTGCTGCAAATAATTTTGAACTGAAACCTAACACTATTCAAATGATTCTACAGTTTATTCAGTTTGATGGTTTGCATGATGAAGACCCAAATACTTATTTGGCCAATTTCTTAGAGTTTTGTGATACTTTCAAGATAAATGGCGTTTCTGACGATGCCATTCGCTTATGATTATTCCCCTTCTCGTTGAGAAATAAGGCTAAGCAGTGGTTGAACTCCTTGCCACGAGGGTCCATCACTACTTGGGATCAAATGATTGAGAAGTTTTTATTAAAATATTTCCCACCAGCTAAGACAGCTAAGTTGAGGAACGATATCTCCTCCTTCGTGCAAATGGATTTAGAGACTTTATATGATGCATAGGAAAGGTATAAGGACTTATTGAGAAGGTGCCCTCACCATGGGTTATCTCTATGGTTACAGGTTCAAAATTTTCATAATGGTTTGAACCCCTCAACAAGGCAGATGATCGATGTAGCCGTTGGTGGTACCATAAATAATAAAACACCTGAGGAGGCTTATGAGTTCATTGAAGAGATGTCACTGAGTAATTATCAGTAGGAAGTCATGAGGACAAAGCCGAAAAAAGTAGCCAGTGTTTTTGACGTTGATGCAGTCACCATGTTGTCAAATCAGGTAAAACTTTTAAATAGAAAGATTGATGGTTTATGTGGTTCTACGTAGGTACATCCGGTGATGCAGTGTGACATGAGTGAAGGTGGAATGAGCAATTCAGAAAATCTACCCTACGGTCCTATCAAGGAAAATGAGCAAATGAATTATATGGGTAATAATCTTAGACCTCAAAATAATCCTTACAATAACACTTACAATGCAGGTTGGAGAACCCATCCAAAAACCACCACCATCCCCTCCAAGTTTTCAGCAGCAACCTTATCGGTAAGAAAGGAAATCGAAACTTGAAGAGATGTTTGAGAAATTTATTTCGGTATCAGAGACTCATTTCCAAAACACTGAGACTGCTTTGAAAAATCAGCAAGCATTGATTCAAGGGCTCGAAAATCAAATTGGGCAGCTTGCTAAATTAGTTTCGAAAAGGCAATAAGGTAGTTTACCTAGTAACACTGAACCTAACCCAAAAGAGCATGTAAAAGCGGTTACATTGAGGAATGGGAAAGTGTTAACTGAACCACAAAAGAAGTTGCCACAAGAATTTGACAAGGAAAAGGACGAGAAAGTAAAACTCAAAGTAAGTGTAACACCGGTGCTTAAAGAATATAAACCACCGATCCCAGATCCAGCAAAGTTAAAGAAAGACCGTATGGATGCACAATTTGGTAAATTTCTTGAACTTTTTAAATAGCTACATATTAATTTACCTTTTGTTGAAGCTATTTCGTAGATGCCTACATACGTTAAATTTTTGAAGGAGCTTCTAATAAATAAAAGGAAGTTTGAAGAGCTATCTACGGTGGAACTCAACGAGGAATGTTCAGCTATTCTTCAAAACAAGCTACCAACCAAATTGAAAGACCTAGGAAGTTTCACTATTCCCTGTTTAATTGGTAGTTTGAATATTGAGAAAGCATTAACTGATTTAGGTGCCAGCATTAATTTGATGCGTTATAAAATGTTCAATCAGCTTGGTCTTAGGGAACCAAAACCCACTAGAATGAGTATTCAATTAGCTGATAGATCTGTTAAATATCCTAGGGGTATTATTGAAGATGTGCTGGTTAAAGTAGATAAATTAATATTCCATGTTGATTTCATCGTGTTTGACATGGATGAGGATGTTGAAGTACCTTTGATTCTGGGTCGCCTATTTTTAGCCACTGTTATTGATGTAGGTGACAGTAAACTTATGCTTAGGGTAGGTGATGAAGAAATTATTTTTAAAATCTATGATGCCATAAGATTCTCTAGAAAACAAGATGATTCATGTTATTTTATTGGTTCTATTGACCATGCTACTCAAGATTCCTTACAGGAAATCTGTAACGACCCAAATTTTACCGTTACCGAAAAAGTATATTTTTGGGTCTCCGTTTCTGAAAAATGGATTCGTAAATGTTTATTAAGTTGTTAATTAGAGTTTAATTAAGTGAATTTAATTTAATTAAGAGTAATTAAGAAAAAAGACTAAATTGAATAAGGGGTAAAAGTTGAATTATAGATTAAAAGAAAATGAAGAGGACAAAAATGGCAATTATGTCATTTGTCCTAAGTGAGGCGGCATAAACATAAAAATATGAGATTTTTATGTGTTAAAATATATATTAAATTATTATTATTAAAAGTAAAGTAAATAAAAAGGGAATAAAGGAAAGAAACAGAATAGCAGGAAACGAAACAGAGAAGAAATAGGGGAGAAAGAAAGAAAGAAAAGAAAAAGAGAAAATAAGGTTTTAAAGGTTCCAAGTTAATTTGGTAAGTCAATTTAGCCCCTTTTCTTATGATTTTTGAGTTTTTTGGAATCCTAGAGATAAATAGTACTTGTTTTAAGTAGAAATTTAATTAAAGGATGAATAAAATATGGAATTAAAGATTATTGAGTCTAGTTTCTTATAGAAGAAACGATATAAGTAATTGAATTTTAAATTATGAGATATAACAAATTTTGTGAGACAAGGTCAGAATGAATTCGGGTTCCTCTGTTCTGAATTTGGAAAATCACCAAAAATTGAAGAAAAATAATTAGAGGCTTAAAGTTATATGTTTAGAATCCCTAATGAGTCTATTTTCAGGAGAAATCAATGGGAATATTATCCGAGTTCTGTACTGTGAGATAATTAATTTTTAGTGAAGAAGGGACGAAACTGTTAGACAGCAGAATAGGGGTGAATTTAAAGAATAAACTGTACTTAATGGCTAAACCAAAAATTCTAAAAATTTTATTGTAAGAAGATTTATGAGTCTAGTTTCAGGAAAAATTAGCGGATCTTAATTTAGAATTCTGTAACTCAAGATATGAATTAGTAATGTATTAATGATTATGAATTGTATTAATTTCGTAGTCAATATGGTACCGGAAATCTCGGCTAAGAAAGGACAAGACAAAGTCAACAGGAGTTAGCTCAAAAATTACGGTTTGTATTTCTGTAATCCGAACCTAGTTCTTAATTGTTATATTTTTTTTCAATGCATTTAATAAATGTTGAAGTGAGAATTATTGTGTTTATAATGGAAATGGATTAATTTGGTATGTGATGAATTTATATTGATTGAATTAAATTGAATTATATATATGTGTGTGTGTGTGTGTGTGTGTGTGTGTGTGTGTGTGTGTGTGTGTGTGTGTGTGTGTGTGTGTGTGTGTGTGTGTGTGTGTGAATGAGATATTATGCAATTATGATAATTGAATTTTGGATAAATATTATGATAAATAATTAAGATGGGAATTATTTGTATTGTGTCTTTATAATTGAAATGAATTGATTTAGTGTGTGATAAATTTATATTGAATTGATTTATGAATATCTATTTTATTGAATTTATATTGATTGAAATTCTTTTGATTGAATTTATATTGATTGAATTATATAATATTATGATTTATGTAGAAATTTGAATATTGAATTAATGTTATACTGAAAAATATATTGATTGGAAATATGACGAAATTGGTATGAATATATGAGATTGTGATATTTGAATATTTGATATTGAAAAATGAATTGAATTGTATTGAATTATGAATTAATGTGAATAATTGAAATATATTGTTGAATTGAATGAAATTGTATGAATTGTGAAAATGGGTAAATATGTGTAATTATCGGAATGAGATATTGATGAAAGAATTATTAAATTAAGAAAGTGAATGAAATACCTTATTAACTAGTCGGGCTGAGTCGGATATAATTGGCATGCCATAGGATCTGAAAGTGTACGGGATTTGCCGGCTTTATCAATCACGCACTTTATGTGTCGTATTTCAGGCACCTCTTGTGTCGAATTTCAGGCACCTCGTGTGTCGTATCAGACACCACGTGTGTCGTATCAGGCACCTCGTGTGTCGTATCAGGCACCTCGTGTGTCGTTTTAGGCACTTTATGTGTCGTATACTGATTATGTACTATGTACCCTTTTAGGCACAATGTGCCGTACTGGTGTGTTTGGGTTGGAATCCGTGTATCCGTCAAAGTCCGGGTTTGTTAATAGGGGTAAATAAGTGAAAGATAAATCGAATAAATTTGATTGATCAAGCTATTGAAATGAAACGAGAAATTGAATTGAGAATTGAAAATTTAGATATGAAATTGAAAATATGAACCAAAGGTTCATGAAATGATTGGAGTTCGAATTGATGATATATGATGCCACTTGATGAATTGAAATGTGATTTGAGATATATGAATCTTATGTATATGCTGAAAGCTATCAGGGATGTAAGTTGATACGATATAAATGAAATTGACTGTTATTGAAATGAATTAAAATGGAATATGATTGATAAGTGTATAGTTGAATATAGTTTAATGATATTGAATTGTGAGTAAATTAAGGAAAGCTATACCGAGTAGTAAGTGAAAGAATGGAGTAAATAATAATGGATTTAGTTAAGAATTGAACAATTATGTTATTGTGTTTATTATATGATTTGTATAAAATTTATATGGTAAGTAGTTGAAATTTATCTATGAATAAATAATTGAATAATTGTAATTGTTATTATGATCTTAAGTATTTGTTATATTATTAAATGTTCAGATTATAGAAATACCACTGAGTATACCATACTCAGCGTATGGTTTGTTTCCGTGCGCAGGTTAAGTAAAGATAGTACGTTGAATCAGTATCCCAGGACGATCCCGAATTCATTAAGGTAAAGTATGTTGAGTATTGATAATGGCATGTACCCAGGATATTTAATGAGAGTCATTTAGGTTGTAAAAGTATTGATGAAATGAGTAAATTATGGTTGGCAACGGCATGTAATATGAATTTTTAAATTTACTAAAAATTCATAGTGATTCTAAATTAGTCCCGAATTGAAATTACTGTTCATATTGGACCGCGAGGGCCCATTAAAGGGGCGACATCTTAAAACTAGGATGTGTGTGAATATTTATTTTAATTAATGACCGGAATTGGACTGTACTAACTGGTAATGTCTCGTAACCCTGTTCCGGTGACGGTATAGGGTTAGGGGATGTTACAAATTTAATGGTATCAGAGCTATTCAGGTTTAGCCTATTCTCAGACTAAATCGAGCTCGGAATTGAGTCTAGAGGTACATGCCATAATTGAGTTGAAATTCAGTCGGGATCGAATGCTGATATATTTGTTTGGTACTGTTTTATAGTGAAAATGTTAGAGGAAAATATCGATGGTATTGATTATGAAATTTGTACTGGAGATGAATAGTCTCGTGAATTAGATGAAACTGAATCAACAACACTGGGTATAAACTCAATGGGTAATTAATTACTGAATAATGACTGATGAAATAATAGAAAAAGAAATGATAAATAATTATTTAGAATTATAACTGATGTTCTTCAGTGAGTAGAAGAAATTGTATCTGCTACAGTATCTATCCCTCTTGTTTCTGTAATACCCCAACTTTCGGGAATTCTGTAAAAGTTGTAAAATTTAAAATTCTGTGTTCTGTTTGTTATGAGTAGGATTAATCATGTTGGTGGGCCTCTAGAAGGCCCAAGCTTAGGATAAAACCCGGTAGTTTTAATTAAATTTAATTCTATAAGAGAAAGGGGTTCTGATAAATTGGGCTCTTAAGAATTATTTGTGAAAAATGGATCACAAGGAAGCAAGTGGTGAAGTGGCTTGTGACGCCACTGGGAAGGATGTAGTGGCGTGTGGAAGGTTGAGGAGGACCTAGGTTCAAGTCACAATGACAGCAAATTAAGTGATTAATTTTTATGTACAGGAAAGGGAAGTAATGGAATTGAAATAAAAGTCTGTCAGGAAGAGGTTAAGAGGGTAAGGGGATTGAATAAGGATAGAGATAAGGGACGAAATCTAGGAGCTGATTCGGGTGAGCTGTGTTGGCCGAATTTTGGACTCTTGAGGAGTAAGAGGTGGCCGGCCAAGGGTTTCTTTAGGGGGTAAATTCGGCTAGGTTAAAGTGCCAGTATAAATTCGGCAATAGGGAGGGAGTTGTGCCGTTTACTGCTTTTCTCACCTTCTCCCTTTAGCCATTTTTGCTTTCTTCTTATTCTCTTTCTCCATAGCCGAACCTTTCAAACCTCTTTTCCATCTCCACCCTACTCTACATCACTTTCCTCCATTAATTTTCTTAGACTAAAGCCGAACCTCAAATCTCAAAATCCCGAAAGCTATATTCTTGTACCGTTTTTCCAAAGCCATATTCCTTAATATGTTTTCCTTTTTGACCAACATTCCTCTCCTCTAAACCCCTAGCATCTGTGGACAACATTACCCAGGGTTATAGCCTCAAATCATTATTTTCTATATCACCTAGAAAAGCCGAAACTACTATAGAGTTAGGGACTTGTAGCCGAAACTTCAAAGCTTCTAGATTCAAGTTTTACCGTCTTTTAAAGGTTGAATCTGCATCAGATCTACGTGGAAAGCAGGAAGGAATAAGTGGTAAGTGCTCATCACTCCAAATCTAGTCTTATTTTTCAAGTTAGGAAAAAGCCGAAGTCCCTAAAATCTAGGGAGGCTATCGATTTGGGCATAGGGCATAAAGGGTCTTTAACCGATGATTTATTTTGATGATTAGTGTCTTCTCAAGGGTTGGATCGAAGGCTTGGATCTTTGGAGCGATCAGACTTGGATCTAGCCATCGGATTTCGGCAAGAAGGTAAAGTTTTAAAGGCTTTTAGGGACAGAGTCGAATATGGGTAAGTAATTATGGAGATTAGTGTTGTGATTTGCAATCTAAGAATTGTAGCAACGTAATTGTAGGCAGTTCGTGCGTGGATCTTGTCAGCAAGTCGTCACAAATCAGGTGTGTAACTGACACCCTTTCATAGGCTAGATCGGCAAAAGCCGAAAAGCCGAAATACCGAAAAACTGGTATTTTGGGCTCTTGCGAGTGTGCGAATGCTCGTGAGACGTATGGGTAATTATTACTGGTAATCGGAAGTGATAAAACTGCAGTACGCGCGATTTCGTGTGTTTTGATATTTTGGGCTTAATGGGCCAAAACTGGGTTAGTGGGCCAACGGGCCCAATTCGGTAAGAACGCTCGGTAAGTGTTTTTGGCTAAACGTAATAGCTACGATATGCATGAAAACCTTAGAAATAGTTAGATTTACTAGAATACCCCTATGTATGCAAAATTACCATTATACCCCTATGTATGCAAAATGACCTTTATACCCCTAGGGTTAATTTTGTCTGAAAAGCATGATGAATTAAATCTGTATGATGTATGCCATGAATGTATATCTGTTGCATGGGGACGTGGGTTATATTATGGAGGAAGCGTCCTGGTGGCTATGCCACAAATTATCTGTTCTGGTGGCCCTGCCACGTATATCTGTTCTGGTGGCACTGCCACAAAATATCTGTATCTAGTGACTCTGTCACATTTTCTGTATCTGGCAGCCATGCTGCATATTTCTGTGGCGTGTAGCAGTTGGGTGGGTCGAGTAGTCTCCCCACATGGTGAAAGGATGGTATGGGGGTGTATGTGGTTGGATCTGGTTGGGCTTCTGCATAAGCATGATATATCTGTTCTGGTCTGTTCTGGGCCTACGGGCTTTATTCTGATATCTGTTCTGGGCTGAGCCCAACTTATTCTGTCTCTGTGGTTTGAACTGATTTAGGCTATGGTTGGGTTGAATTACACACTGAGTTTTCCAAAACTCACCCCTTATTTTCATCCTCGCAGGTAATCCTGTGAGGGATTTGGACTGGCCACATGTTTCTACGAACCTGGTTTCTTTCTGGTGAACTGGACGTCCTTTTAATTTCATCTATGGTTTTGGGTTTTAAGTGTAATAAGGCCTTTTAATTATTTTTATGGTTTTATTTTACTTTTATTATTTTATTTTACTATGATGAAAAAAACTATAATGACTAAGGAAAATGGGTTAGCTTTAGGACGCGTTTTCAAAGACATTAAGGGATTTCAAAATAACACGATTACAAGTAAGACTTCCGCTAAGCAAACGTTTTCAAACTTAATCATTTTCTTAAGATAGACATAACCAGACGATTTTCTCAAAATTATACGAGCCATTAAGGTGTGGAAATGGTGGTGTGCATGTCTAGGATTGGATCCGAAGGGAGCTTGGTACTTAAGCAGTCCGACGGACTCACCTCCTCTTCTTCCTGGTTTCCTACCTGGTGCACAGCTTCTATTCACCTTAACTTGCTTTAAAAAGTATCTTTTACAACCCCAACTAAGTTTTCCAAACTAAGTAAAACGGAACGTTTTGAACGCATCGATGTGGCGCACCGATCCGGTCATAACGTCTAGGCCGAGTTTGGGGTGTTACAGTTTCTTACTCGGTTCCCGAAGTGCTTCAAGGTATAGAGCTTGTCTGAACAGGTAAGTTATCTACTGTTAATGATCTGTACATGTATATATATAGTATGGATGAATTGAGAATTATAGTTGAGAATGATCTTGAAAGAACTGAAATCTGGTTAGAGAATATTATCGGGATTGTAAATGAATTGTTCTGTTCACCGATTAAATGTTAGAAGGGTATAATATTTCTGTTAAAAGATTTAGGTTATTAGTGGTAGAAAGATTGATTATGTTGTGATTAAGAAAGGGTTATTTGGAAATTTTCTGAGATGAGTTCTGAAAGAAATATATATATCAGTCAGAGATTTCTTGATCAGAAACATACAGAATTCTTGAAGCTTAAATAGGATCATATAACTGCAACTGTGTATGAAGGGAATTTGTTTGATTAAATAAATATATCAGAGGGTATATTTCAATAGAAACTGTATGATACAAATGGTTTGAAGATGGTTTAAATGAAGACAGAAGCTGAAGAATATAGAATAAGGAATAGAACATGTGTTAGACATGATTCTCCTGATTATTATCTTAGTGATTGCTTGAAGAAAATTAAAAAAAAACATTATACGGAGTTCAAGACCGAGTAATGTAGTTAACAGAGGTAGGTTACCCTGTAATCTCAGAAATACGAGTGAAAGCCGAAGTGTGACAAATGACTTCACTGTAAAATCTGGAGAATGAACATCAGCCAGGGTATATGTTAATTGTATATGAGAAGATATTTCTCTACTGGATGTCATTACAGGTACTTTCTTCTTTATCGACACTAATATGATTATTTTAAATTGATCTTGGTTTGACTATTCCTATGATTACATAAGTTCAGTATCTATTAAAGATTTGTCTGTTGAGTTTGCTGAAATTTTTGGATTAAAGCATTAAATTTTTTAGATTAGTATTTATAGGCTGATAAGATCTGCAAGAACTGTTTGATAATGATACTACTGTTTTCTGATCGATTTGATGTTCTTACTGTTTGATATAATCTCAATAATGGAATGGTTAATTCTGCATGATATGGTGGTAAATTATAAGCAGAAGTATAATATGTTGCAAGATCAAGATGATGAAATGTTTGTTTTGAACAAGAGAAGATTGAATGATTTGTTCATTGTGATATTAATTATGTACACACAGAAGTGTGTCAGAAAAGGGGTCATGGTATTTACCTTTTTTATGTATTGAATATTAAAGTATTTATGTTAAGGTTTAAATCAGTGGCAATAGTGCAAAAGAATTCTAATGTGTTTCCAGAAGAGTTGCCCGAACCACTATTGATTGAAGAAGTTGAATGTGCTATAGATTTTGTAACTGAAATGATAGTGAAAAATATATTTGAAATAAAAGGTTTTCTAAAACTAGTCGGTTATTACAGAAAGATGTGGAATTGGAATGATCTGATAGACGTTAGCAAGGTTCCGATTAGTTGAAAGCTCAGTTAACTGAAGCACTAGTTTTGGTTCAATCTGAAATCCGATAAAGAAACTTGTGATTTACAGGGATAGCAGTGTTTTGATGCAAAAAAGAAAAGAAAAGTGAAGTAATGGTTTATGTTACGAAATGTTAGAATCACATGGGAAGAATTATTTGATACCTGATTCGGAAGTGGTTGTTATTGTTCTTGCATTAAAAGATCAAGATATGATAATTAATTATCATCCAAAAAAAACAAATGAATGTATGTATATTCAAATTGAAAGCTTTGTTTTGTGTTATGAGCTATGAACATCTGACTGTTATCATTTGAAGATGGATCAATTTTGGTAGAGATAAAAAAAATTAAACCGACTTCTTTACAGCAGATCTGCGAAGCTCGGAAATGTAGTAATGAGTTATCGGTTAAATGGATATAGTATACAGATGATTTCTGATTAAACATTTCAGATTGGATATGATGGTTGTTTGCTATTTAGAAATAAAAGCTGAACAGAGAGATTCAGAACTTATACAGGAGAATTTGCATGAAATTATAGTAGTACTATGTCTATGCATTTTGGAAGAATAAGATGTACAGTGATTTGAGGCAGATGTATTGAAGACTGGGAAAAGAAAAGCAATACTTTGAATTTGCATATAAATGTTTATATTAGGTACAGATATCTTTAGAACTGTTACAACCAGTGGTGACATCAGAATGGAAATGGGATAAAATTTTTATGGAATCTAAGTTGGAATTATCTCTATTTTTGAAAAAGAATATGCGGAGCTGTTTGATTCGTGAAATTGAAGAAAAGTGGAAGTAATTCGAGATAGACTGAAAGTAGTTTTGACAAACAGAAATTATATATAGACTTGAAACGTTGGGATATTGAGTATTTTGTTAGTGATATGGTATTTCTTAGAGATTCACCTTGGAAGAACATTTTGAAGATCGGGTTGAAAGAGAAATTAAGTTCTTGTTCTGTTGGGCTATGTGAAGTTGTAGAAAATTCAGACCGGTAAAATATTGTTTGGTTTTGCTTCTGAAGTTACAGAAAGTTTATGATAATTTTTCATGATTTAAAGCTCAGAAGATTGTAGAGATCAAATCTCTTGCATGTTATATCGACAAAGGATATTGAGATTTGATGTAATCTCTAGTATGAAAAAGAGCCGGTTGAGATACTAGCCCGAGCGGTAATGTCATAATATTGAGGAAACAATACGGGAACCAAAAGAAACAGTGAGATCACTGAACCCCTACCTCTCTTTTAGGCAAATTTCGAGGACGAAATTTCTTAAGGGGGAGAGAAATGTAACGACCCAAATTTTACCGTTACGGAAAAAGTATATTTTTGGGTCTCCGTTTCTGAAAAATGGATTCGTAAATATTTATTAAAAATATTTACGAAGTAAAATGAATAGTTAATTAGAGTTTAATTAAGTGAATTTAATTTAATTAAGAGTAATTAAGAAAAAAAGACTAAATTGAATAAGGGGTAAAAGTTGAATTATAGATTAAAAGAAAATGAAGAGGACCAAAATGGCAATTATGCCATTTGTCCTAAGTGAGGCGGCATAAACATAAAAATCTGAGATTTTTATGTGTTAAAATATATGTTAAATTATTATTATTAAAAGTAAAGTAAATAAAAAGGGAATAAAGGAAAGAAACAGAATAGCAGGAAACAAAACAGAGAAGAAACATGGGAGAAAGAAAGAAAGAAAAGAAAAAGGGAAAATAAGGTTTTAAAGGTTCCAAGTTAATTTGGTAAGTCAATTTAGCCCCTTTTCTTATGATTTTTGAGTTTTTTGGAATCCTAGAGATAAATAGTACTTTTTTTAAGTAGAAATTTAAATAGAGGATGAATAAAATATGGAATTAAAGATTATTGAGTCTAGTTTCTTATAGAAGAAATGATATAAGCAATTGAATTGTAAATTATGAGATATAATGAATTTTGTGAGACAAGGTCAGAATGAATTCGGGTTCCCTATTCTGACTTTGGAAAATCACCAAAAATTGAAGAAAAATAATTAGAGGCTTAAAGTTATATGTTTAGAATCCCTAATGAGTCTATTTTCAGGAGAAATCAACGGAAATATTATCCGAGTTCTGTACTGTGAGATAATTAATTTTTAGTGAAGAAGGGACGAAACTGTCAGACAGCAAAATAGGGGTGAATTTAAAGAATAAACTGTACTTAATGGCTAAACCAAAAATTCTGAAAATTTTATTGTAAGAAGTTTGTGAGTCTAGTTTCAGGAAAAATTAGCGGATCTTAATTTAGAATTCTGTAACTCAAGATATGAATTAGTAATGTATTAACGATTATGAATTGTATTAATTTCGTAGTCAATGTGGTACCGAAAATCTCGGCTAAGAAAGGACAAGACAAAGTCAACAGGAGTTAGCTCAAAAATTACGGTTTGTATTTCTATAATCCGAACCTAGTTATTAATTGTTATATTTTTTTTTCAATGCATTTAATAAATGTTGAAGTGAGAATTATTGTGTTTATAATGGAAATGGATTAATTTGGTATGTGATGAATTTATATTGATTGAATTAAATTGAATTATATATGTGTGTGTGTGTGTGTGTGTGTGTTTGTGTGTGTGTGTGAATGAGATATTATGCAATTATGATAATTGAATTTTGGATAAATATTATGATAAATAATTAAGATGGGAATTATTTGTATTGTGTCTTTATAATTGAAATGAATTGATTTAGTGTGTGATAAATTTATATTGAATTAATTTATGAATATCTATTTTATTGAATTTATATTGATTGAATTATATAATATATATGATTTATGTAGAAATTTGAATATTGAATGAATGTTATATTGAAAATATATTGATTGGAAATATGAGGAAATTGGTATGAATATATGAGATTGTGATATTTGAATATTTGATATTGAAAAACGAATTGAATTGTATTGAATTATGAATTAATGTGAATAATTGAAATATATTGTTGAATTGAATGAAATTGTATGAATTGTGAAAATGGGTAAATATGTGTAATTATCGGAATGAGATATTGATGAAAGAATTATTAAATTGAGAAAGTGAATGAAATACCCTATTAACTAGTCGGGCTGAGTCGGATATAATTGGCATGCCATAGGATCTGAAAGTATACGGGATTTGCCGGCTTTATTGATCAGGCACTTTATGTGTCGTATTTCAGGCACCACTTGTGTCGTATTTCAGGCACCTCGTGTGTCGTATCAGACACCTCGTGTGTCGTATCAGGCACCTCGTGTGTCGTTTTAGGCACTTTATGTGTCGTATATTGATCAGGTACTATGTACCGTTTTAGGCACAATGTGCCGTACTGGTGTGTTTGGGTTGGAATCCGTGTATCCGTCAAAGTCCGGATTTGTTAATAGGGGTAAATAAGTGAAAGATAAATCGAATAAATTTGATTGATCAAGCTATTGAAATGAAACGAGAAATTGAATTGAGAATTGAAAATTTAGATATGAAATTGAAAATATGAACCAAAGGTTCATGAAATGATTGGAGTTCGAATTGATGATATATGATGCCACTTGATGAATTGAAATGTGATTTGAGATATATGAATCGTATGTATATACTGAAAGCTATTAGGGATGTAAGTTGATACGATATAAATGAAATTGACTGTTATTGAAATGAATTAAAATGGAATATGATTGATAAGTGTATAGTTGAATATAGTTTAATGATATTGAATTGTGAGTAAATTAAGGAAAGCTATACCGAGTAGTAAGTGAAAGAATGGAGTAAATAATAATGGATTTAGTTAAGAATTGAACAATTATGTTATTGTGTTTATTATATGATTTGTATAAAATTTATATGGTAAGTAGTTGAAATTTATCTATGAATAAATAATTGAATAATTGTAATTATTATTATGATCTTAAGTATTTGTTATATTATTAAATGTTCGGATTATAGAAATACCACTGAGTATACCATACTCAGCGTACGGTTTGTTTCCGTGCGCAGGTTAAGTAAAGATAGTACATTGAATCAGTATCCCAGGACGATCCCGAATTCATTAAGGTAAAGTATGTTGAGTATTGATAATGGCATGTACCCAGGATGTTTAATGAGAGTCATTTAGGTTGTAAAAGTATTGATGAAATGAGTAAATTATGGTTGGCAACGGTATGTTATATGAATTTTTAAATTTACTAAAAATTCATAGTGATTCTAAATTAGTCCCGAATTGAAATTACTGTTCATATTGGACCGCGAGGGCCCATTAAAGGGACGACATCTTAAAACTAGGATGTGTGTGAATATTTATTTTAATTAATGACCGGAATTGGACTGTACTGACTGGTAATGTCTCATAACCCTATTTCAGTGACGGTATAGGGTTAGGGGACGTTACAAAATCGTTCACAAGGACTCCTGCTCAAGGAGAGGAGGTAAATGGTGATGATGCTGTGATAGGTAAAACAAAAGCTAAATTAAATTCTAATGAGTCCTCGCTGAGATAGAAGAATTATAAGGGTATTGAGGTAAACAATGAATTAAAATTAAAACCCTCTATTGAAGAACCTCCTAAATTAGAATTAAAGCAATTACCAAAACAGTTAGAGTATGCGCTACATTACCAGTGACTATTGCTTCAGATTTTCAGCCAAATGAAAAAGATGAGTTACTTCAAGTGTTGATGGAGCATAAAAGAGCCATAGCTTGGAAGATTCTAACATTAGAGGGACTAGTCCCTCTTTTTGCACCCATAAAATTTTAATGGAAGATGAATATAAATCTTGTGTGCAAGCTCAAAGACGACTGAATCCTAACATGAAAGAAGTCGTAAAAGCTAAGGTAATCAAACTTTTAGATGCTGGAGTTATTTATCCTATTTCTGATAGTTCTTGGGTGAGTCATGTGTAGGTTGTTCCTAAGAAAGGAGGCATGACTATTGTGGCTAACGAGAAGAACGAATTAATCCCAACACGAACAGTCACAGGATAGAGAGTTTGCATTGACTATAGGAAGTTGAACAATGCCACGAGAAAGGATCACTTTCCCTTACCATTCATTGATCAGATGTTGGAAAGATGATCTGGGCATATGTATCATTGCTTCCTAGATGGACTCTCTGGTTACTTCCAAACCCCAATAGCTCTTGAAGACCAAGAGAAAAAAACATATACATGTCTATAAGGTACGTTTGTTTATCGACGAATGCCTTTTAGATTATGTAATGCTCCTGGTACCTTTCAGCGCTGCATGTTGGCCATTTTTGATGAACTCATAGAAGACATTATGGAGGTATTTATGGATGACTTCTGAATATTCGATAATTCTTTCCATCTTTGCCTTAAAATTTTAAAACGAGTTCTAATGAGATGTGAGGAAACGACTTAATTGGGAAAAATGTCACTTCATGGTTCATAAAGGGATTGTGCTAGGCCACAAAATTTCTAGTAAAGGGATTGAGGTTGATAAAGCAAAAATTGAAACTATTGAAAAATTACCTCCCCCAAGTTCAATTAAGGCTTTTCGAAGCTTTTTAGGACATGCTAGGTTTTATAGAAGATTTATTAAGATTTTTCTAAAATAGCTAAGCCTTTAACAAATTTTCTAGAAAAAGATGTGCCTTTTGATTTCAATTAGGAATGTTTAGAAGCATTTAATATTCTTAAAGATAAATTAATTAATGCTCCAATTGTAGTTGCACCTGATTGGAATTTACCCTTTGAACTAATGTGTGATGCGACTGATTTTGCAGTAGGTGCGGTTCTTGGACAGCGAAGAGATAAGTATTTCCAACCGATTTATTATGCTAGCATGACATTGACAGCCGCACAAGAAAATTACACAACTACTGAGAAAGAATTATTGGTTGTGGTTTTTGCATTCGATATATTTAGACCATCTTTAATATTATCTAAAGTTGTCGTCTACACTGACCATTCAGCTCTTCGTTATCTCCTTACTAAATTAGATGCAAAGCCTCGACTAATAAGATGGATTTTATTGTTGCAGGAATTCGATTTAGAAATCCAAGATAAGAAGGGAGTCGAAAAGCTTGCAGCAGATCACTTATCTAGGTTAGAAAACCTACATCTAAAGGAGATTCATGAAAATGAGATAAATGATTCGTTTCTTGAAGAACAACTCTTGGTTATAACTGACTCTAAAAGCCCTTGGTTTGCGGATATTGCGAATTATCTACCTGCTAACATCCTTCCAAAAAGGTTGACACATCATCAAAAGAAGCGATTCTTTGCCAAAGTGAAAATTTATTTTTGGGAGGATCCTTTTCTTTTTCGCGTATGCGCAGATCAAGTAATTCGGAGATGTGTTACAAAATCAAAAGTGAGTAAGATCTTGGAACACTGCCACTCAAGGCCAACAGAGATACATTAAAATGGGACTAGGATAGCACATAAAGCACTCGAATTAGGTTTTTATTGGCCCACACTATTCAAAGACGCTAACGGGTATGTTATTTCTTGTGATAAATGCCAGAGAACAGGTAATATCTCTAAACATAATGAAATGCCTCAAACAAATATGCTCTCATGTGAAATATTTGATGTTTGGGGTATTGATTTTATGGGCACATTCCCTAGTTCGTATGGAAATAAATATATCCTAGTAGTAGCCGATTATATGTTGAAGTGGGTAGAAGCTTAAGCTTTACCTACTAATGGTGCTAGAGTGATAGTTAGATTCCTTAAAAAGCTATTTTCTGGATTTGAAACACCTAGAACAATTGTTAGTGACAGGGGTAGACATTTTGTAATGCTCAATTTCATAAAATACTTAAGAAATATAGAGTATATCATAGGACAACTACCCCTTATCACCCTCGAACTAGTGGACAAGTCGAAGTTGCTAATCAATAACTTAAACACATACTAGAGAAAACCATAGAATCAGATAGAATGACTAGGCGACAAAAGTAGATGGCGCTTTATGGGCCTATAAAACTACTTTTAAAACTCCCATAGGAGCCTCTCTTTATAAACTTGTTTATGGGAAAAGTTGTCATCTACCATTCAAATTAGAGCATAAAACATTTTGGGCTATAAAATTTCTGAACTTTGATGTCAAACTCGCAGGTGAGAAGAGATTGATGCAGCTGAAAGAGTTAGATGAATGGCGAGCAAATGCTTATGAGAACTCATGATTATACAAAGAAGTGACAAAGCGACGCCACGATGCTCGTTTAAAGTAGCCAAACAATTCAAAGTTGGAGATCTTGTCCTCTTGTATAATTCAAGGCTCAAATTGTTTCCTGGAAAGCTGAAATCAAGATGGTCAGGTCCATTCGTAGTGCAAACCGTTTTCCCATACGATATGATAGAGGTAACTCACCTAAAATATGACACATTCAAGGTAAATAGTCATCAACTTAAACTCTAAAATGGTGAGGATTTTAGGAATGATAGAAAGAAGCTTCAGCTCCACGAACCTTTATAATCATGCGCGTAAGGTAAGTCTAATAAGCGCTTCTCGGAATGCAACCCGAGTACTAACCCTACTAATTTTCTTATTTTTATTTTATATTATACCGGTTTTTTGACACGGCCTGGACACATGGGCGTGTCCTAGGCCATATGGCTTAACATGGAGGAATAATGACATACACAGTCGTGCGAGATGACCGTGTGACCCACACGGTCTGGACACACGGGCTTGTCTGTGGCCGTGTGGACTTTGAAACATAGCTTTTAAATTTCAAGAGAATTGACAGAGAGGTACATGGCTAGGCGATACGGCCGTGTAATCCACACGGACTGGACACACGGGCGTGTCCTAGGTTGTGTAAGCCCTGAATCTTAAAACCCCAAAAAATCAACAGAGACACGGGTTTAAAGTAGACCACACGGGCGTGCAACATGACTGTGTGGACCACACAGCTTGAACACATGGGCATGTCCTAGGTCGTGTGAAAACTGGAGCTAAATTTTCAAATTTTAAACAAGTCAGAGAGCTACACGGGTGAGGCGCACGGTCGTGCGTTCGAACACACGGGCGTGGAAGAGGCAAACAACGTAAAACACAGCTGTGATATGGCCATGTGAACTACACGGCTGCGATACGGCTGTGTGAACCACACAGCCTAGACACACGGGCATGTCCAAGGCTATGTGATGAGTGGGCTATTATTTTCCTCGACGAACACGAGCTGGATTTCGAGACACACGGGCATGTGACACGACCGTGTGACCCATCACGGGCCTCACACGACCGTGTCCATTTTTAAACCCCCAACCCTAATTTCTTTTTCTTTTTACTTTTTCCCTCTTTATCTTCCAAATGTAACACCCCTAACCCGTATTCGTCGCTGGAAAAGACTTACGAGGTATTACTAGACGAAACATAACTTTCGAATAATCATATGCATAATTTTATTGAAACTCTTAAAACAATAATTATTAATATAATTAAAACAAAATTAATCTCTTTGCAAATCATATTGTGGTACTTTCTAAACACATAATCAGATTTACAATTCATAAGCAATAAGCACCGAACATATCATTTTATCACATTGCATTTGTTCATACCATAAATATAATATAAGACTAAAATATATAAACACATATATAAGACATAATAAATAAAGATATTCAAACACATCTCATTTTTTTGGCAAGTTCCATTTGGCACCATTTATAAAATAACAAACTTAATTACTTATAACTTAAAGTACTATTCATTTAGTCACTTTACAAAACCTCAGCCGTATATAGTAATGCATATTTCAATGTCCACTTTTAACTTACAAAATCCCTTTACAAGCGTATATTCTTACATAGAACTAATTCCAAACATTATCCAGAATTTTCATATCACATTAATAACAATACAACTATGTATTTGCAATGTAACAAACTTCATATTTAAGACCGATTCAACAAATACATAGTCAACTAAGCACATAAAATTATATATAAATCAACCCATCACTTCATATACTTATATGTAAATATATATATGAATACCAAATCATGATTAATTTACCAACATAATTCTTATCCATTTCTTTACTTAACGAAAGAATTTTAATAAGCTAACACATCCATTATATATAAATGTCATGTCTTAAACATATATCTCTTACGCGGCAATAATTATTAATAAACTAACATAATTTGAAAACACACAACAAAGCATCCAAATTTACTATTCAAATGGTCAAAACCCAAATACAATTGCCGAATATAAACAAGTTAAATTCATATGCTTTAAAATACATATAGGAATTATACTTTTTTCAAATCACAAGACCATATTAAGTCATTTTATATTCGGCTATTCAATGAAAGTACACTATGAATCAATTTTATACCTATCATTATAAAACCAAAGTTTTAGCCATATATGCACAAAATCCCATTTCTCAATAAAACCAAATACAAGACATATTTGAATCAATAAACTCATGAGTAAAATATCAAACATAACCATACTTATATATACAAAAACCAAATCAACCAAAACCACAACCAAACATAATCATCAAGCCAAAGCATAAATTCCAAGATTAACAAAATAGACAAGCCATTTTCGCATGGCTTATACATATATATACAACTTCAACCATATTCGAAAAGTAGTATAGCCTATACATGCCATAGGTTTCTAATTCAACTTTTAAAAGTACCGAAAGCAGTCGATAGTATGATAGACTTCGCTGACGATCCCCGAGCCTGCAACTAGTCTCCAAAATCTATAAATAGAAGTAAAAATACACACACACAGTAAGCTATCTTAGCTTAGCAAGTCATAAGCAAATATTAACTCAATAACAATGATAATTTAATAAGACATAACCAAACCATACTTGTAAATTCAAATATCCACATATAACTAAACATGAATTAAGTTTTGTCCAAGCACGCATTCGTTCTTTGTCCAAAATCATCTTTCATACTCAATATCAATAAAAAATTCACTTGACCGAATACATACTATCATAATACATTTATACAATTCACATTTCCTTAGTCATAATTTCACATTCAATTACCATATAGACAAATGCACATATAAACTTTGGCATAAGAATGAAATTCACATTTCCATATCATACATATATATATCGTTAAACCGAATATAACCAATCATATACTTAAACATATGGTTTCATTCACTTCATTCATAGTTCAATTCTTAATTCAAATATTATCTTAATGGCATTGATAATTTATTAAGGCATAACCAAGCCATACTTATGAAATTTAATTACCAAACATTTATCTATACATAAATTATAACATTTCTAGACACATATTGATTCATTAACATATTTAATATCACATAGACCTTATTGTGCCAAATATATATACTTCCCATTAAACACGTTCAAGGTTCACATTTCAAATACTTACTAATCGAATGCACATAAATCCTTTAATATCAAAATGAATTTCACATTTCAATTTATTCCTCATGTAACATTAGGCCGAATATAAGCTCAAAAATCAAACATTAATATCACATACTTATACATTAATCCACATATAGATTTTCATATACACAATCACTACCATTAACGTCATTTATAACTTGTATCACATATCAAATAATCAACTTACCTTATTTTCGAAAAGGTAATAAATTGTCACACACCTGTTCACTTTAACTTGTTTCCACATTCATTCATAACTTATCCTTACGGGTTGAACTATTCGAAATTAAAAAGGATACTCGAATTATAACACATATCGTACAATGCTAACGTCTCAGACGTGGTCTTACATGTAATCACATGTCGATGCCACTGTCCCAGACATGGTCTTACACGAATCACAATTACGATGCCGATGTCCCAGACATGGTCTTACTCGAAATCACATATCGATGCCAACGTCCCAGACATGGTCTTACATGGGAATACATATCAGAATTCCTATGTCATGACATATGTATCCTAGCTATTCCTAAGGTATGGGGCTTTTCGAATCGTAAACATAGTTCCCAAGTGTACACATATTTGGCTATCATTTATACATTCTCCAATATATCAATTCATTACATGTAACTTATTTTTATTAAAAAAATAACTATGTTTATTTGCTTATAAACTTACCTCAGACAATAGTAATCGGAATGGGAAGATTAATCGACGATTTTAGTTTTCCTCCGATCCAAATCTGATTTCTTTGGTTCTTGATCTAAATGTATTTAAAATAAACTAATTCAATATAATTTCATTCAATTTAGTCCAAAAACAAATAAATGGGAAAATTACCATTTTACCCCTAACATTTACACTTTTTACAAATTAGTCCCTATTGCACAAAACACAAAATTTCAGCATACCCGTGTTGAGCCAAATTTTACCCACACTCAAAAAAATCCATATATTTCATTTATTTTACATTTTAGTCCTTCAAATTATTATTTTTACAATTTAGTCCTAATTACTCAAAATAATCAAAAACTCCAATACAAAACATGTTAATCTAAAACATATCTTTCATATTTCATCATCAAACAACAAAAATCACAAGCTTCAACAATGGCATAACTCAAAATATTCACCAAAATCAAAAATTCAAGCATGGGTCTTGTAGATAACTTAGCAACGATCTAAAAAACGTAAAAATTATCAAAAACTGAGCTAGTTACATACCTTGATTGAGCTTAGCAATGGCCGAACATGAGAAAACCTTTTTCTTTCTCTTTTATTTTGACATTCGGTGTTGAAGAAATAAAATACAAATGCTTGTTTAATGTTATTATTACATATATTATTATAATAACATTTTATTATTTATTTACTAATATAACCTTAATGATTTAATATAACAACTTAATAATGCATGCCATTACCATCCATTCATTTTTTAAATGGCATAATTGCAACATAAATACGACAAATTATAAAGAAACATTCAATTTGGTCCTTATACATTAAACCATCAAATTTTCATTTTACGCGATTAAGTCCTTTATTTAATTGGGCACTCTAACGACCAAATTAAATCACGAAAATTTCACACATATAAATTCACACCTAATAAACATTGAAAATAATTTTTAAATATTTTTCTGACTCAGATTCGTGGTACCAAAACCACCGTTTCGAATAGGGTCTCAATCTGGCTGTTACACTAAATACTAGCCGCCATTTCCCTTTCCCTTATTTTCGACCACCACCTAGCTCTTTCCCCTTTTCCCTTTTCCTTCTTCTTTCTCTTTCTCCCCCTCTCCTTTTCTCTCATCTATCTTTCTCTCCCCTATTCTTTCTTTCCCACTGACCCCCTTTCTCAGCCGAACCCATTTTCCCTCCCTTCTTCACTCATCTTTCCTCTCATTTCTCTCGACTAGCCACACCAACTACTGCCGCCCCTTATGCCAACCACCAAGCACCTTTGCACCCCCAAACACCAAACTAGCACATAGCCCCCACAACCACCACAAACTCAACCACATGTCCCCTCGTCCCATCACTGTCCGACCACCAGCCATCATCGCGTGCTCCAAATCTGACTCTCACCCTAGCCCTTGCATAACCAACGCTCGTACTGCCAGCCAACCCTCTGCCACCACCAACCGTCGGTTCCCATGTTCTTTAACTTCTTTATTCTCTAATTTACCCTATTTTATTTTTATTCTTTTAATTTTGGTTATTATTCTGTTAGCTTTAGTTTTATTATTAGTATTCATTCTTATTGGAAATTTATGTCTATTGTTATTACATTCATTCTAACCATAGTATAGACTAGTTTGATTTTTATTTTATTATTTTGATTCTTAAATTCATTCACTGTTCTAAATAATAGGTTCTTTTGATAGTTTTCTGTTTAGTTAGTAGTTAATTATATTAAGATTTTCTTTCTTATTCTTTACCATTAGGTGTATTGGATGGTTTCAATTAGTTTGGTATACACTTAGTTTCGATTCCCATACTGTGAATTTTTGCATTTGTGAGCATTAGTGCATATAAGAGTAAATGTTACATGATTTACTTATAACCTTCTCGATGCGTTTGATTGATGCTGTGTTGGTTTCCATTTTACTGATATTGAAATATTTTATTTTTTAGGCTCATTATGACGAACACTCGAGGCAAGTCCAAAGTCACCGTCCCCACTTCGAAAAAGTGGAAGGGCCCTGGTGGGACCTCATCCTCGAGTGCATTTACCGAGGCTCGCCACCCTTATCTCCGATTTTCAACAGGTCTCCAGGAGGAATTGTACCAGCTTCATCGAGTACGACCTCTCGGTGTGGGTCGCTGCATTGGTTGTGCCGCGTTAGAACAGCACCGTTTGGCTTATGATGTGCGCACGATTATTACCACAGCCCCATGAGATAGGTTCGTCACCATCATCGAGCCCACCTACTCGAAGCTTGCCTTAGAGTTCGGTGCCACATTTTTTGTCCAGCAGGTCATGTCAGTCCATAACGAGCCAGGCACCATCACCTTTCGCCTTGGCTATTTGGTGCGACACATGAGCGTCCTAAAGTTCATTGATGCTTTCGGACTTTACACAGAGGATTTTATGAGCGCTGAGGACTTTCTTCAACTTCATCGACATATTCATTACGCATCTTCGCGATGTTGGACTGAGCTCACGGGCAGCCTGACTAACTATGACGCGAGTCGCTCGAAGGCGACGCACCTTTCTCTGGCCCTATGGTATATTCACACCCTCCTAGCTCACACTTTGACAGGTCAGAGAGAGAGCACAGGAGTGGTTAGTACTTATAACGCCTATTTCCTGTGGACCATGACTACCGAACATGTGTTTGATTTGGTGTATTTCATCGCACTCGCTTGCCACAATCAAACTGAATGCCATAAGAAGGGCCCTATCTGTCTCGGCCCTTATGTGACTCGCCTCGCTCGACACTTCAATTTACTCGACACATCGGAGAAGTCCTCGACACTTACCCTAGTCGATCAGATGTCCCATCAGGGCATCTCGAGCATGATCCACATGAGAATGATCGAGCGGCGACATGGAGTGGACCCCCCTCAGTATAGACTAGTCCAGTTTCACATTCAGCATGACCGAGAGGACTTCACTGATGATGTTCCTCCCTATCACGAGGACCCACCACAGCCTCCACCATCGAGTCACCGACATGCTTCCTCTGCTGCTAGTTCTCGAGGAGTGTCCTATAAGGAGTTCATGAGTTTCTGTCAGTATTGTACTGAGCAGTTCGACAGTCTTGATGCGACTTTGCAGCAGATCTGTCAGCATCTACATATTACTCCTCCAGAGCCAATGACACACGCATCTGATGATGAGCACCATTGAGTCCATTTATCTTTCTGTTTATTTTTATATTTATTTTTTTTCTTTTTATGTTTATTTTGTCTTTATATTTTGACCTCTATTTTAATTATTATGGTTGTTTCTAATTAAGTAACCCTCTTAATCTTCTTCAATTTTTTGTTTCTCTTCTTATCAGTTGCTCAAAAATTTGCACTACCCCTATATTTATCTACAATTTCGCTTTTCACTATTTTGGGAATTTCATCCAAAAATTTAGGGCAGTTTCAATTCTCTTCCTCTCTTATGATATTTATGTTTTTACTTTGATTATCTATTTTCGTATATTGAGGATAATGTACATCTTAAGTTTGGGGAGGTTATTTATATAGTTATTTGAAAATCCCTGAATTATGCCTTGTGTTTAAGTAATTTTCTCATATTACTTTTAGAATGAACTTTTATTGATTTGTGATTTTCATTGATATGTTTTAGATTAAATCCATAGATACTTGTGCATTGATGGTTTAAACTTTAAGATACCGGAGAATCAAGCATGACAAGTCTATTTTTCAAAATAAATTTTTTTAGGATGTTTCCTTAAATTGAGGTATTACCTTGAAGTTTGAAATTTACAAGATTGACATTAAAAGCCATAATTTTAGTGAGACTTTGAGCCTTTAGAGCATACATTTTTTCTTGCTCACTACATTATTGGTTATGAGCGTGTCAATATTGATTTGTTATTCTAGAACTTGCTTCGATTACACATGTCGAGACTACACCTTTAATTTGATATACTGAGATGATAAAGGTGCCTAGGTTTTAACCCACCTTCCTCACAAAAAGCCTACATTCACAATTAACCCTTAGTAAACCCCTTTGAGTGTAACACCCCAAACTCGGCCTAGACGTTATGGCCAAATCTGGTGATGTCACATTGAAGTGTTTTTTGCAAAGTATGATCTCGTTGAAAAACCCGTTCTTTATTTTTAACCTCTTTGTGTATTTCTGAGTCATGTCATTCATTTCAAAACTTGCGTCACCATCCAAAAAGTATTTACTTTAAAAATTATTTCCAAAAATATCATTTTATAGCAGAAGCTTTTTTAAACAGTTATGTACTTGCGTTTACTTTGTAAAAACATCGTTTCTTTTGAAAACTTGTGTTTTCCTATCTCTAGCAGTTATAAACCAAAGCATATAAAACCCCAAAATTAAATGTTAAAAATTAAAGACGTCTTATTATAAAACAAATTACCCCAAATAAAACTACTTATAATTTAAACCCAATAAGAAAGTCTGTACAGTTGTGTGGCCACCTTTGAGTCCCTTGCAGCACCGACCCACCTAAGTCTGGGATTACCTGTACAGATAAACAGATGGGCGAGTTTACAAAAACTCAATGTGTAATCCCATATAAGCAAACAGTCAGAAAAGAAGCATAGTCTGGGCCTAAGCCCTTTTCAGAAATAGTGACAATATCAATTTGGGCTTTAGCCCAATTCAATACAAAAACAGTCAGGTGTTCGGGCCTTGGCCCATTGCAGTAGCAATAAACAGTGCAGTAACAGTAATCAAGTCTTACCCATCCAGTTTCTACACTCCATCTCCGTCCAACCCTACACTCCATGTAGGGATATAATCAACCCACCCATCCCTACAGTCCAGAATTAGCATCGTTGTGGCACTAAATAGTAATATGCAGCTGGGCTGCCAATAATTTGGGCACAAGGCCTTTCAGTAAACTACCTCCAATCAGTGTAAACCCACTCCTATACAATGCATCATACAGTCATGTCATGTAATATCATAGAATCATACATGTATCCATTACATTTTAAATAACATGCTAAAATACGGTCATACATGCATATATATATATACCTCACATAGGGGCAAAACAATCATCTTACCATATAAGGGCAAAATAGTCATTTTACCATATAAGGGCAAAACAGTCATTTTACCACATAAGGGAAAAATAATCATTTTATCATTAAGGGTCCAGGTACGCTTACTAACCCAAAAGAAGGTCCATAGTCATCTTGGGCGACCCGTGCCACCTTAACAGTCAAACAGTAAAAATGGGCCTAAGGCCCATATTGTGGGCCCATGTGCGCCCCCACACTCGTATGGACCAAATAGCCCAGAAATGGCCTTTAACACGTATATTACATGGCCTGGCCTAATATTCTCCACACGTTCGTGCGGTTTACCCATGTGGGGCCTACATGCCCATGGGGCCTACACGACCCATTTTGGCCCGAAACTGCCTATGCCCATGAAATCGTTCATGGTCAGCCTCCACAATCTGACACCCACATTTAGGCATACGAATTACCACACGAGCGAGCACACACTCGTGTAGCATCAACGGTCACCTATTTTGGCTTTTGTCGATTTACGAGTAGGGGTAGTGTTTTACACACCTATTTGCGAAAGTGTGTGACTAATCCACGAGCACTCCAACCTATCACAATTAGAAACTTTAGTTAATCCTTTATCAAGTGAATTGAAAAGAACCCTAGCCAACACTTGTTCGAGAGACTACCTATTACTCACCTTGATCAATTACACTAAACCGCTGCAAGGGATCGCTTAGAATCCTTAAAGACTACCTGCATCCAAATCGTAACTTGTTAACTAATACCATACACGCAAATAGATGAACCAAGTGTATAGCAACTTACTGAAGGAGCAAACTAAGAATAGAAGACAGTAGTATTCGGCCTACCTCTAGAAACACCCACTCAAATCGAGGCACAAGATGTAACAGTCGCACTTCCTAACAGTAATCGACAGAGAAAAGAGTTGTTAGATGGAAAACTATTACAGTAGAGAAAAAAGTGAAGAGAAAGAGCATAACTGAATAGTTGTACTACCACCAAAGACGATAGAGAGCACAAGAAAATCAACACAGAGAGGGTGAAAGAATGAGTATTATTCGATCAAGAAGAAATCGATTGGGGGAATAGGAAAAGTGAGGTATTCAATCAAAGTAACAGTATGAGAAAGAGGGAGATCCATTAATCACAGAAAAATTGAAGGAGGAGGAGAAGAGAAGATGATATTCACCTTTAACAATGCAAGAAGAGAACTCTATAAAAGCCGAAGGAATAAAGAGAAGAGAGAAAAGGGAACTCGGCAAATGACAAAAGGAGAAGGTAACTGATCAGAACCAATTGAAAGAGGGAGTAAGCATAGAAAATAGAAGTAGAAAACAACAAAAAGTAGGGCACCAAAGTAGAAATATCGAAAGATGAAGTAGAGAGAAAACTCCAAAAACCGAAAACATCAAAACTAGGAGAAAATTGTCGAAATGATAGATGGTAGTCGAATTCTCTTGAGAAAGAGTTTAATTTTTGCACCGCTACTTCTTTCCCTTGATCTACTCCTCAAAAATCTCCTCACATCTCTCCACCAACTAGTTTGAACTCCACACAACCTCTTATATCCAAATTTTCCTCCCCAAATCTCCCTAACAACCAAAATTCCTCAATCCACTCCCCAAAAACATCCACCCCTTCCTTAACCACCAATTTCAAATTCCAATCCAACTCTTCAGTAATTCGGTTGAGCTAGGACACTTCCACGATACTAGCAGCAAAATAAAACTCCCTATTGTGCATACCAGAACTCAAACCTCAAACCTCAGGTTACAGTAACACGCCACTTATCCCCTAGACCAGCTGGCTCTTTTTGTCATAAAATACCCACATTTATTTAAAAGCCTACTAACTAGAGACAGAGGTTTATCCATTTAAAACAAAACTTTTGCTCAAGGTAAGGCTTGAACCCAAGACTTCTCAGACACTTCCCAGTACACTTAAACACTGAAGCAAACATAAAATTTTGTCACTTTCTTGCATGACTAAACATTTATTTGCAGCCTCCTAACTATTCCCATGCTCAAGACCCAATACTTCTGGGCCCAAAATTCGAGGCGTTACAATTCACCCCTCCTTAAATAAATTTTATCCCCGAAATTTCCAACTATCAAATCAGTCGTATAACACAGACTACACCACTACGCTCTCACTGCGCACTTTAGTTCGAAAACACTATCACATTTAACTTATGTGTTTTCAGTACAGTCTATAGATAGGCTGGGATAGTGCGTCATCCCTAGCCACACAATCATGAGACCCAATCTCAGTCACAAGTGAAGCCAGTGCCTCTCTAGCTTCAATGTTAGGCATATGGCCCGATGACGAAGGTCCAGCCTGAGCACCTCCACGGTCTCTGCCACGACCCATTGTACCCCTTCTACGAGTACCCCTGGTGCTCATTATCGAATTATATTTTATATTTATTAACAGTTTTATGCATCAGTTTATAGTTCCAGTGTTTATTAACGGATGTTTTATGCAAAACAGTATCAGTATTTCAAAGTTCGTTTTCACGAATCACAATTTTACTACAGTTTTAGTTTACCCTAAGTATAGTATTTCAGTATAGTCTACTACCTACAGTGGTTTCAGTAATCCTACATATGGCAGTTTCAGTCAAAATCAAAATGCAGTTTTAAGAGAGAACTTACAGGATCGGCGCGAAGAGTCGGGGTACCATACATTCAATAAAAATATTTCAAAATACCTCCAAATCATTTGGAACAGTTTGTAACGCCCTAAAAATTTAGTGTTTGTAATTTTGTCAGTTTTAGCACAAATTTCATGTTTGCTTTAATGGTTAGTTGATTTGGGTGTGTTTGGGGAGTCTGAGGAGTCTTGGGGGTTAAGCTTTGATTTTTGCAATATTTTTGTTTTGCTCTTAAATGAACTAGTTACTGGCACTTGTGTCTTATAAATAATCGTGGTTGATTGATGACACAAGAAGCCTTGTAGCTTAGTGGCAAGTGGTGTGTGGAGCATCTAAGGAGGGCATGAGTTCAAATCCCATGACAAGCAAAGGAGTATTTATTTTTGCTAGGAGGGGCGGCAAGAGTTAGTGTTGGAGTTGGACACTAAGGATGAAGGGTTTGAATTGGTCTTAAGGGTTGTTGCAGAGGATTTCAAGGAAGGATAAGGGGAGAAATTGTGGAGATTATCATGGAATTTGAATTGGGGAGGAGTTTTAGCCGAATGGGTGTGTGTGAGGGTGCAAATTGGGCCAAGGGGTTTTGGGTTAGGCATTTTTGGCAATTGATGTTTAGGAGTAGGTGTCGAATCCTTCTTTGCAACTTTTGGTTTTTCTTTGTGTTACCTTTTTGTGCTGAATTGATTGTGACTCTTACCTCTTCTCAATTTCTTCTCTTTTCGTCTTTGAGTCAAGCGTGCCAAATTCTCTTTAGCCGAACATTGGTAGCCTTTTTCCTTTTGTTGTCTTGAACATCTTTTCTCTTACTTCTAAAGTCTCATCTTTTTCATTGTTTCTTTCTCTCCTAAAGTTAGCCGCTTGCTTCTCTCCCTGTGTGACCGAAGTAGTGGAGGCCTAACCGATTCTTAATCTCTATTAATTGAAGGTAAGTGTTTTCTTTGGCTGAATGGTAGATGGCTCCTTTTGTGTTCATGTTCGATTTGGTATTCTTGAGCCAAATCCTCTTGACCGTTGTGAGGATAGGCTCATCTAATGTTTCTTTTACGTTCAAATGGTGCTAGAGGGTTGTAACGTTACTTAAGGGGGTGGGCCGAATGCTTTTGCTTTGCGTTTGTAGTTCATGTCTTGGTGAGAGGTGCACTTAGTTTTAGTAAAATATTATGAAGTTACTGAATAAATGGGCTATTGATGCAGATTGTGGTTTATAGAAGGGTGATCATTGGATAAGGGTGGTTTAAGCCCCATTGGTCTTAGCAAGGTAAGCGATGCATATTGTTGGGAATTTGTGAGTACATAGTTAGGGGTTAACCCAAGCGTTGGAGAACTGACTAAGGTTCATTATTTTGGATTTAGGTTGAGCGCGTAGGTTTCGACATCTTTCTTTCCAAAAAAAAGTGTGTAACCGTACACCACTCTATTACTGATTAAAAGCCAAAAGGGTGTGTACTCACACCACTGCGTAACTGTGAATCGGCAAAAGTCAAAGAGCCGAAAAGCCGAAGCTTAGGCATTTGTGATCGCACGAGCGCGCGAACGCTCTCAAGGTTAATCGAGCCACAAATCCTGGGCGACAGACTGTAGAGGCCAACGCGAGCGCTCTCGCGGGCTTGGGTCATTGTGGGCCTCTATGGGTCGAAATGGGCCGTATGGACCCAATGGGCTCGTGGGCCTACACAGATTAAAATTCACGAAAGATGATAAATATTGGACTGGGCTATGGAATTTGCATAGCCATGGCTAGAATTAGGCTAACGGGCCACACGAGCCTATGGGCCCACTTGGGCCGAATGTTGAGATAGGGGCCCATTACACCGTTTCACCTGAATGGGTTATCTGAGTCACCTAAGGTGACTGTAGACCTTCGATGAGGTCATTATCTGTACCGAGACTTTAAAATCTGTTAAATGACCGAAACACCCCTAAAGGGTAATAATTACTATTTTACCGCTAACTGATGATATAACCTATATAACGCTAGTGGTAGGTTAAATGATGTGCGTAATACTTTTAAATGACTGGTTTTGAGTATGACATACTGCATGCACGTATTATTTATGAAACGACATCTGCAAGGGGTTGGGCTTATGATATGGAGGAAGTACTGTATTGGTGACTTTGTCACATTTATGTTTTACTGGTGGCTTGCCACACTTACTGTTACGGGCAGCTATGCTGTGTTATTATTACTACTGGCAGATTTGTTGCGGTATTGGTGTGCTGGTTGGGTGGGTCGATTGATATCCTTACAAGTGTGCTGGTTGGTACGGGTGGTGTGCTGGATGGTTATGGGATGGGTTGCATTTTGCACTGTACTGATACTAAATAGGGCTTAGGCCCAGACTGTACTGATACTGAATAGGGCTTTGGCCTAGACTGTACTGATACTGTGTTATTCACTGTTTGTTTGATATTGGGGCTACACACTGAGTTTTCGTAAACTCACCCCGTTTCTAACTGTGCAGGTAATCTCTAAGCTTAGATGGTTTGGAGCTGCAAGGGACTCGGAGATGGCCATACTACTGCTTCTGTTTCTTTTATTTGCAATTAGATTTCATTTTGGGTTTTAATTTATGTAATAAAACTGTTGGTAGGTTTTAAATTTTAATTTGGATTTTGATTTCTTATACTAAACTGCTAGTCTAGGAAAACACGGGTTTTCAAAATAGCATGATTTTCTAAAGAACACGAGCTTTCAACAATGAAGTTTTCAAAATGCTTTCGCGGTTTAAAATGAAGTAATATACCAAAGGCAAAAAAATTGGTAAATGTTTTGACAAGAACTTTTGTTAAATAATAATTTTAAAAGGTTTTAAATTCAGTAGCGGATTCTCACCGAAAAAATCAATTTTTGAAAAACACCTTGATGTGACACGCCTGATTCGGCCATAACGTCTAGGCCAGGTTTGGGGTGTTACACAGTTTTTTTAAAAATTTTAAGTTTTAGAAGAAACCCAAATCCACAACCGAGTTTTTTAACTTGGCTCTGATACCACTAAATGTAACACCCCAAACCATACCTAGACGTTATGGCCGAATCTGGCGATGTCACATTGAAGTGTTTTTCGTAAAGTATGATCTCGTTGAAAAACCCGTTCTTTATTTTTAACCTCTTTGTGTGTTTCTGAGTCATGTCATTCATTTCAAAACTTGCGTCACCATCCAAAAAGTATTTACTTTAAAAAGCAACATTTATTTCCAAAAATATCATTTTATAGCAGAAGCTTTTTTAAACAGTTGCGTACTTGAATTTACTTTGTAAAAACATTATTTCTTTTGAAAACTCGTGTTTTCCTATCTCTAGCAGTTATAAGCCAAAGCAAATAAAACCCTAAATTAAAGGCTAAAAATTAAAGAGGCCTTATTACAAAACAAATTACCCCAAATAAAACTACTTATAATTTAAACCCAATAAGAAAGTCCGTGCAGTTGTGTGGCCACCTTTGAGTCCCTCACAGCACTGACCCACCTAAGCTTGGGGATTACCTGTACAGATAAACAGATGGGTGAGTTTACGAAAACTTAGTGTGTAATTTCATATAAGCAAACAGTCAGAAAACATGCACAGCCTGGACCTAAGCCCTTTTTAGAAACAGTAAGAATATCTGTTTGGGCTTTAGCCCAACTAAATACAAAAATAGTCAGGTGTTCGGACCTTGGCTCATTGCAGTAACAATAAATAGTGCAGTAACAGTAATCAAGTCCTACCCATCCAGCCTCTGCACTCCATCTCCGTCCAACCCTACACTCCATGTGGGGATATAATCAACCCACCCATCCCTACACTCTAGAATTAGCACCGGTTGCAGCACTAAACAGTAATATGTAGCTCGGCTGCCAGTAGTTTAGGCACGAGGCCTTTCAGTACACTTCCTCTGATCAGTATAAACCCATCCCCATGCAGTGCATCATACGGTCATGTCATTTCATATCATAGAATCATACATGTATTGATTACAGCTTAAATAACATGCTAAAATATGGTCATACATGCATATATATATACCTCACATAGGGGCAAAACAGTCATCTTATCATATAAGGGCAAAATAGTGATTTTACCACATAAGGGCAAAATAGTCATTTTATTGATTAAGGGTCTAGGTATGCTTACCTACCCAACAGAAAGTCCACAGTCGTCTCGGGTGACCCGTGAAAGCTTAACAGTCAAACAGTGAAAACGGGCCCAAGGCCCACATTACGGGCTCATGTGAGCTCACAAGCCTGTGTGGCCCAAATAGCCCAAAAATGGCCTTGACCATATAGATTACACAGCCTGGCCCAATATTCTCGACACATTCATGTGGTTTACCCGTGTGGGTCCCACATGCCCATGGGGCCCACACAGCCTATTTTGGCCAAACATGGCCCAAAACGACTTAAACCCATGAAATCGCTCACGGCCGGCCTCCACGATCTTATGCCCACATTTAGGCATTCAGATTACTACACGAGCGAGCACACGCTCGTGTAGCGTCGATGGTCACCTGTTTTGGCTTTTGTCGATTTATGAGTAAGGGTAGTATTTTACACATGTGTTTGTGAAAGTGTGTGACTAATCCACGAGCACTCCAACCTATCACAATTAGAAACTTCAGTTAATCCTTTATCAAGTGAATTGAAAAGAACCCTAGCCAACACTTGTTTGAGAGACTACCTATTGCTCATCTTGATCAATCACACTAAACCGCCGCAAGGGATCGCTTAGAATCCTTAAAGACTACCTGCACCCAATCGTAACTTGTTAAGTTATACCATACACGTAAATAGATGAACCAAGTGTATAGCAACTTACCGAAAGAGCAGGCTAAGAATAGAAGACAGTATTATTTGGCCAAACCCTAGAAACACCCACTCGAATCGAGGCACAAGATGTAACAGTCGCACTTCCTAACAGTAATCGGCAGAGAAAAGAGTTGTTAGATGGAAAACTATTACAGTAGAGAAAAAAGTGAAGAGAGAGAGCATAACTGAACAGTTGTACTACCACCAAAGACGATAGAGAGCACAGCAGAATCAACACAGAGAGGGTGAAAGAATGAGTATTATTCGATCAAGAGGAAATCGATTGAGGGAAGAGGAAAAATGAGGTATTCAGTCAAAGTAACAGTATGAGAAAGAAGGGAGACCTATTAATCACAGAAGAATCGAAGGAGTAGGAGAAGAGAAGATGATATTTGGCTTTAACAATGCAAGAGGAGAACTCGATAAAAGTCGAAGGAATAGAGAGAAGAGAGAAAAAGGTACTCGACAAATGACAAAAGGACAAGGTAACTGATCATAACTGATTGAAAGAAAGAGTTAGCATAGAAAACTGAAGTAGAAAACAATAGACGGGAGGGTGCCAAAGTAGAAATATCGAAAGATAAAGTAGAGAGAAAACTCCCAAAACCGAAAACATCAAAGCTAGAAGGAAAATGCTGAAATGATATATGGTATCCGAATTCTCTTGAGAAAGAGTTCAATTTCGGTACCACTACTTCATTCCCTTGATCCACTCCTCGAAAATCTCCTCACATCTCTTCACCAACTAGTTTGAACTCCACACAACCTCTTCTATCCAAATTTTCCTCCCCAAAACACTCCCCAAATCTCCCTAACAACCGAAATTCCTCAATCCACTCCCCAAAAACGTCCACCCCTTCCTCAACCTCCAATTTCAAATTCCAGCCCAACTCTTCAGTAATCGGTTGAGCTAGGACACTCCCATGATACTAGTAACAAAATAAAACTCCCTATTGCGCATACGAGGACTCGAACATCAGACCTCAGGTTACAATAACACGCCACTTATCCCCTAGACCAGCTGGCTCTTTTTGTCATAAAATATCCACATTTATTTAAAAGCCTGCTGACTAGAGACAGAGGTTTATCCATTTAAAACAAAACTTTTGCTCAAGGCAAGGCTTGAACCCAAGACTTCTCAGACACTTCCCAGTACACTTAACCACTGAAGCAAACATATAATTTTGTCACTTTCTTGCACGACTAAACATTTATGTGCAGCCTCCTAACTATTCCCATGCTCAAGACCCAATACTTCTAGGCCCAAAATTTGGGGCGTTGCATTGAGCCTAACAAACCGTTTCTTAATTTATCCTTAATATTAACCCATACAACATACTTTTTGATTCACTAAGAATTTTTCCTATTCTGTTGAAGCCATTTTTGTCGAGATTTGATTTGGTTAATTGCCTAACTATGTTATTTTATTTTAGTTGTATGATTTTCTCTTATTATTCATTTATTGTTAAAAAAAGTGAAAAAAATACATATGTGTTAATTATTATTAGTTCTTTGTTTTGAGCGTAAGTAGTTAATGTCATATTCTGAGAAGAAGCTCATGTTTGTCTTTAATAAATTAGATTGATGTAATTATTTAGTGTTAGTTTTTCTAGTTAGGTAATTTATCAAATTCGATCTCGATTCTAACCTTTTTTTTCAGCCTTTATCCACACCTTTAACCCAAGCCCCGTTACAACCCTTTAAAGACCTTTTGATTTGTGTATCATCTCATTTATAGTGGTGGAGATTTGATTTTCATGCAAGCTTAAGGTAATAATTTTTCATGTTTGACTTTCGAGTGCTTAATTTTTGAACCTTAAACACTTTGAGTATTGTTGATTTTTGAATTAAAGGTAATTATTTAGATAAGGGGAAATACCTATGTTTTCATGCTTTAAAAATGCTAGACTTTGATTGCTTATGCATTTAGTGCTCTTTTAGTTGAATTATCAATGTATGATTATTTGTGAAATTATGATAAAACATTATTGATGATAATTATGAATCGAGAAAGTTAATTTTAATTGTGAATTGAGGATTTTGCTTAAGGACAAGCAAACGCTTAAGTGCGGGGATATTTGATAAACCATAAAAGTAACACATTTTAATCCCATACTTAGCATATTTTTGGGTGATTTATCATATAATTTAGTGAATTAGATGCTCCTAAACCTTTAATTTCATGTTTTATACTTAGGAGAGCATAGGGGAACAAAAAGAGCAGAAAACAGGCCAAAAATAGACAAAGAAGGCTGATTTAAACATTCACATGGCCAAGACTACTTTCATAGGTCAGGACACATGCTCATGTGAGCCACACGGGTTAGCCACATGCCCATGTGGCAGCTCGTGTCGATATCGCTCCCAATTTATTAAATACGCGAAAAAGCCAATTTTTAGGGTTTTTGAGCATTCTAAAGTATATATAGACACATTAGAAGTAGACCTAAGGGGACACGCAGAGCAGAAAGCAAAAAATTACTCGAAGGAAGCCGTTGGAATCATCTCAGAAGCAGATCCACTTCAAGATTGAAGATCTCTATTCAAATTTTACTCGAAGTTTATTTGGGTTTTTTATGTCTTGTTGTTCTTCTAAATTTGAGATGTTTTCCTATTATATTATGAACTAAATTCCCTAGATACCTAGGGAAGATGAAACCTAAGACAGATCTTATTGTTTAATGTTCTGAATTTAATGATAAATACTTGTTCTTGTTCTTAATTATGTGTTCTTAATTCTTATTTTAGTATTTTCAGGATATTATTCCAAGTTTGATGTGCTTAATCAGTGGAGCAAAAGTTCCTATTTAAGAGTAGATATCACATAATTAAGCGGAGTTGCATGCAACCCTAGAAGTAGGGCGACATAAATCTGTCGGATTAGAGTCAAATCTAATAAGGGAATCCATAGGTCGAGTTAATATGATGATAGGGGTTTTAATTAGAAAGAGATTTCTATTAATCAATCTAGAGTCAGTTGTTCATAGTCTCAAAAGATGTATTGACATAATTTAGGGATTTTACGGATCAAGACAAGTGAATAAATCGTTTGATTCAGAGTCAGAATAATAAGTGAAGTCTAGGTGGATTCTTCATTGGGTATTGCCTTTATTATTTATCTATTCGATTATTTTCTTCACTCTCTGTTGCGTTCAATAGTTAATTAGTTGTTAATTTTAGATTAAAACAAATCCCTTATATTTTAGGCTAAATAATAGAAAGATAGCTAATACTAGTACCTTTAGTCCTTGTGGACACGATATTTTGGACTCACCATAACTATACTACCATTCGATAAGTGCGTTTGCCTTTGTTGTGATCGTCGTCTAGTGTAGTGAATCATAAAATGACCATCATCATTCTCTTGCATGCGTGCCCGGAGCTTCATTCTTCACATTCATATTGTCATGAAAATCAAAAGTGTCAGAGTTTACCTTCCTTCTCAACTTCTTATTCTATTTCAATAATACTAGAACCCATTTTTAGTGAAATCGAAACAGTAGTTTTGAGACCACAATTCTGACGAGTAGATTATTTTTTATTATTTTAATGTATGTGGGATTAAATTAAAGTCATATTAAAAATTCGTTAAAAAATTTTGATGTTTGTTTGATTAATTAGGTAAAAAGACTAAATCGTAAAAGGTGCAAAACTTGAGTTCTATTAGTTAAAAGGGTCAAATGGCTATGAAACTTTAAAGTAAATGGACTTAAATAGTAATTGTACTAATTTTTAGGTTAGTGGATAAATATGGACATAATTTAAGTGAATTCTAATGTTAATAACAAAGATTAAAGAGTAATTTTATAATTAAAATTAAACTAAAACAAAGAAAAGATGGTATTGTCTTTCTAAATATTTTTCCCCATCGAAATATTGAAGAGAAACACCATTTTTGGTGCTTTGAAGGTTTGGCTAACATTGTTCTTGCATGTTTGTATGTTTGAGATTAAGATAAACTACGTACGGACCTAGATCGAGGAAAAACAAAAGCTTTGAATTAGTTCGACCTAATTTCTATGCCCCTAGTCATCGAGGTAAGTTCGTATGAATGGTTAACGTATTAATATTATTTAAATTGAATTTTATTATGTTAATTATACTATGAATGGATTTATGTATAAACCTATCAATACTACGACGAATATGGAGTCCCGGTTGAACCGTAGGAATTCTTAGGATACGAATGACATGTCATTAGGGATTTCATGTTTTGGGTGTTGGTTTTGAATGCCCTACCGATGGCTAAGGTCCTGCATTTGTTGCAGATACTCCATAGCTCTTGTGAGTAGCATCGTGTAGCTTACATTCTGACCCACAACTCGTGTGAGCAGGCCCATTTCACAACTCGTGTGAGCAATAATGTAAAGGAAATGTTACAGTTATATGCAAGGCAAACTTCGTGTGAGCTTTCTTGTGTATCTGATAAAATTCTAGATGGTTCAATAGGAAAGAAATGGGATTGAAATGTTAAGTTCCCAAATCGAATTAAGCATAATCTTATGGAAAGAATGCATGAACTAAATGATGTATTTCATGTGGAAAACGACTTATCTTATGGTTAGTTCATTTGAATTATGTACAAGTACGCTAACTTGTGTATTGAATGGTGATGTATAGGCTTATGCCAAGCTTATGGTTAGATTATATTACACTTATGCTTTATATTATGCAAATGAAATAGTAAGTTAAGTTTTGATTTATACGAGTTTACTAAGCATTAATTGCTTACATAGTTTCTTTCTAATGATTTATCGATTATCGGAAGCTCGATTTGGTTGGAAGCTCATCAGAGATCTATCACACTATCCAGCAGACATTTCGGTAGTTTTTAAACATTTTGGCCAAGGTTTATCATGACATGTATAAGATGAATTGTATTTGTGCTTTGATAAATGTTTAGTTGGTATTTTTGGCATGTATAAGTTTTGGAAGTTAACTTAGTTGGGACCATTTGATGCCTTGTCAAATTGTGTCATTTTGGTTATCTTAATATGCATGTTTTTATGGCTCTTTTACAGTAAGTTTGGAATCGTACGTCAATGGTCATAATTGTGGTATGTTTTGGTAAGTATTGAACTAGACCATGATGCTTGGATTGTGGTCTTTTTGACATGTTTAGGTAGGTGACGTTTGTTATGATATGGACTTGGAAATGGTTTGATTTTAGGTAAATTTGGGTCCACACGGCCTTAGATATGAGCGTGTGACTCATTCATGTAAGACACACAGTCTAACACACGGCCTGACACACAGGCATGTGGGGCAACTCAGAGAGTTACATGGTCGTATGACCCTAGTCAAAGAGTTACACGAGTGAAGACACGGGCTTGGACACGACCGTGTGTTCCTAATTCGAGGCTACATGGTCTGAGACACGGGCGTGTGTCTCAGTCGTGTGACTCTTGTTTCTAAAATTTTGTGACTTTTTCCTAAACTTTGCAAATTATTTCAAATAGGTCCTAAATTGCTTTTAAGTTATTTTTAGGGCATCGAGGGCTCAATTTAGGGACAGTATTCATGATTAAGAACGATTATGATATGATTAAAGTGTTGAATGGTTTAAAGTTTAAATGTTTTTGATTGTACGGTAATGCTCCATAACCCTATTCTGGTGATGAAAACAAGTTAAAGGTGTTACAGTAGTGGACTTTATCTTATTCCTGATCATGTCCATTAGCAAATAGATCATTGAATGATTACCTTTCGTCCATTCTATCAACCTTCGTTTAGCCTTAATAGTTCCTCTGATTTTCTCGCTATTTCTGTGGACTCTATCTTTTCTTTACTTTGTATTCTTTATTCCATTTATTCCTAGTGTTGATTCTTCCTTTTACCATGTTTCTACAAGGTAGTTTTTTTACCTACCCTTTTACTGATCCTTGAATATTTCCCCTTAGATGACCATTTCAATTTTATTCAGTCCAGAGCGGGCTCTTCTTCTTACCATAGTCCCGAAGGAATTGCTGACATCCCAACTGTTGGCATAACTTATTGTGGTTTAGCCCTGATGGGTAACCTGACACGAATTTATGTTCAGCTCGAATGAGCAACAAATATGGTTAGTATTAGTGTATCCAAGTTCATTTATTGAGATTCATCCGATAATACTGTTACTATAAAAAGAGAAAATGAGATGACACAAGATGTATTTGATGTTCAAATATGGTATTAGTGAATGATTTGAATATAAAGCTTTGGTATACATGTAAAATTACTTATATGATTTGAATTGGTATTGTAACAGCCCATTTTTCAGTGGTGTCAGAAGCAGTGGTTTTAGGGCCACAAATCTGACAAGCAAGCTCGTAAATATTATTATTATTTGATATTTATGAGTCAATCATAGTATTAAAATAAATTTTAAATTGGCAAGTTATGTTATTTGAATGAATCATTAGGTTCAAGTGGTATGACCCTAAAGTTAAGTGGTTTTAGAAAATGAGGTATCGGGACCTCGTTTCTATAAACCGAGCCATAAATATTTTATTAAATATTTACAAAATGTTATTAAGGTTTTTTTAAAGTTTTGTTAAGAAATTTTAATGTTTAGATAGTTAATTAATTAAAAAGGACTAAATTGTAAAAGCTACAAAAGTTGATTTCTATTAATTAAATGGGTCAATTGGTTATGAAAAGGTGAATTGTTGGACTAAATTGGTAATTATACCTTATGGCTTAATGATGGACGGCTTTGGACATTATTAGATTATTTTAAAGGTTAATTTTTAATGGATAAAATTGTAATTAAACTAAATAATAACTAAAACAAATAAAAAGAAAAGAAAACATTAGTATCATCTTCCTTTGGTTTAGTAACAACCGAAATCACCATGGTTTTAAGCTTGAGAATCGGTCAAGCTTCTATTTCATGCATGTTAAGTATTTTGATTTCCGTTTTCAATGATTTGTATGTTTTTAGGCTTGTATGAGCTTAATCTGGCTAATCCAGGGGGTTAATTTGTTAAATTTTCAAATTTTATAGAATGTGCCATTAATGAATTTGAGATGTTCTTGAAAGCTTATGGTAGAATCTTAAGCTTTGGTTGCTAGATAGGAGTATTTTGTAAAGTAAATTTTGGTAATTTTAATGTTTGAAGACTAAAATGTGAAATTAGTAAAGGTGCAAGGACTTACTATAAATTAATAGTAAATATGGGCTATAATAGGGTTCCAAACAATTCGGCTAATCATGAAATTGAATAAAAATGATTAATTTGCAGGTTTTGGGCTTGGGGTCTAAATTGTAAAAAATAAAATATTGAGGGCAATTTTGTGAATTGAATGGAAATATTATTTTAGATTAAGAACGTGTGAAAAATCAAGGAGAAGAGAAAATTACAAATAGCCCTTGTACTTATTGTTGTTGCAATTTAGTCTGGTAAGTTCATATGAATTGTAATCATTATAATGTTAATTAAATTAAATGTTTACTATGTTGTTTTTAATGTAAATGAATCAATATATATTTGAACGTATCCATATTATGACGAATTAATAAATATCGAGTCCTAATTGAACCTTAAAAATTCTGAGGATATAAATGACATGTCATTAGGGATTTCATGTTCCGGGTGCTGGTCTTGAATGTCTTACTGGTGGCTGAAGTACTGCGTTTGTTGCAAATTCTCTACAGCTCATGTGAGCAACATTGTGTAGCTTATATTTCGACCCACAACTCATGTGAGCAAGCCCATTTCACAACTCGTGTGTGTAACACCCTGAATTTTAGGGCTAGAAGTTTTGGGCTCTATGGTTAGGGTCAGAGGCAGGGGTGTGCTATTGTGTATAGTTTCGCGTCTAAGTGACAGAATAGGCTTACTAGTTGGTGGTTTGGTTGTGTGTAGTTAATCTCAAGGTTCTGGGTTCGAGTCACTGGATGTGTATTTTGGGAGAACCTCTTTATTTTGTTTTGCTTTTAGTTAGTAATAATGATTTAGTGTTATTTATTTTTTATTTTATTTTTATTTTTTATTCTAAGTTTTCTTCTTTCTATTTTTTTCTTTTTTTTTCACGTTCTCCCTTTTCTATTTCGATTGGCTTTTCTTTTTCTTTCTTTTTGGTGGGGAACGGTTTTCGTGGAGCATACTTCGAAGATTATTACTCTCCGTCGTCATAACAGGTATGGGTTATGAAACTTTCCTATGTTTTTTTTTTGCAACATTAATTTTGTTAGAATGTGGCAATCTTGGTAACTTTTGGAAATTGATCTTCTAAGTATGGTAATACTATCGAATGGCATGGAAATTCACTTTGGTTAGTATGGTTCTAAGTTTCATCGGTTGTGGGTCGACGTAGGGACCGAAAAACTCATTTTTCAAGTTGTTTTAAGGTGGTTTCGTGGCCATTGGGGTTTCCACACGGGCATGTGTTAGTTCACACGGTCGTGTGCTTTTGGAAATTAGGATTTTTGGGCCAACTTTGGTGCCACACGGCCTAACCACATGGCCATGTGGCCGATTTGGGGATTTTGTTGATTCTCACACGGGCGTGTCCCTTAGGCACACATGCGTCAGTCACACAGGCGTGTCCCTCGGTCACACGGGTGTGTGAGTTTGGGGATTAGAGTTTAATTGATTAGGTGCCACACGACCATGTGGATAATTTGAGAATTTAGGGGTTCTACACAAGTGTGTATTTTGGACACACGGCCGTGTTTGGTGGGCACACGGGTGTGTGAGACCCTCACATAGTCGTGTCAGCCCTGTACTCGAATTTAGTGAAAATGGACAGAGAGTTACATGGCATGTTCCCACGACCATGTCCCTAGTCCACACGGGTGTGTGCTTCAGTCACACAGCCATGTGCCTCTCTTCACATGAGTGTGTGCCACAGTCACACAGCCGTGTACCTTTTTTCATAGGGGTGTGTGCCACAGTCACACGACCATGTGCCACAGTCACACAGCCATGTGCCTCTCTTCACACGGGCATGTGCCACAGTCACACGGCTGTGTGCCCCTTTTTACACAAGCTTGGGACTTCCCACAAGGCTAGGCATGTCCACATGGCCAGAGTACACGGGCGTGTGGTCCTAAGACACTTATATTGGTTCTGTAACACCCCAAACCCGGCCTAGAAGCTAGGCCCAAATCTGACGTGTCACATTGAAGTGTATTTCAAAAACCATGTTCTTATTGAAAACCCTTCTTACTACTCAAAACCTTTGGCCATTTTAAAACTTGTGAAACGTTAATTCCCTTAAAACCTTACTTGTTGCGGAAGCTTACTTTTAAACAGTTATGAAAACGAGATATTTTGAAAACCAGTTGTTGTTTTGGAAAATCGTGCCCTACTTCTAACAAATATTAAGCATACTAAATAAATTTCCTAAATAAAAGGTTCAAAAAATAAAGAGGCCTTAATACAACGCAAATCAAAAACCAAAGTGCTTAACTAAATAAACGAAATAGAAAAACATGTGTAGTTGTGTGCTCGTCTCCGAGTCCCTTTGCAACACCGATCCACCTAATGTTGGGGATTACCTGCACAGTTAATGAACGGGGTGAGTTTATGAAAACTCAGTGTGTAATCCCCTTACTAGAGTAACAGTCAGTAAGCAGACAAAATTTAGAATCAGTCTAGGCCAGAGCCTATTACAGTAACAGTACAGTCCACTTCAGAGCATACGTGGGCCATCGGTGGATCCACGATCGTCAAGCAACCATGCGATCCTCATATACTTCCTCCGTTCCATAATTCCCAACCCATGCAATATGTCGTGTATGTCATGCTCAATCATCACACGTGTATGCAGAATGGTCATATTCAGTAACAGTCTTTCAAACATATATTAAAAGCATATCAGTCATACAACCACAATCAAGTCAATTAACATGCAGTCATACATTCATAATCAAATCAGTCAAATTCGAAGTCTTAAGTCGGTCATTAATCCTCAAGGGAAAAATAGTCATTTTACCCTACAGGGGTATCTCGGTCATTTTACACTACAAGGGTATTTTGGTAATTTTACACTACAATGGTATTTCGATAATTTTACAAATCGAGGGTGTTTTGATAATTTTACAAATAGAGGGTGTTCTGGTAATTTTACAAATCGAGGGTGTTTCGGTAATTTTATAAATAGAGGGTTTTTCGATAATTTTACAAATCGAGGGTGTTTCAGTAATTTCACAAATAGGGGGTATTTCGATAATTTTACAAATCGGGGGTATTTCGATAATTTGACAATCGAGATACTTCGGTAATTTTACAAATCGAAGGTGTTTCGGTAATTTCACAAATCAGTGGTATTTTGGTAATTTTACAAATTAGGGGTATTTCGATAATTTTACAAATCGGGGGTATTTTGGTAATTTTACAAATCTAGGGTATTTTAGTAATTTCACAATCGAGGGTATTTCGGTAATTTTACAAATCGAGGGTATTTTAGTAGTTTTACAATCGAGGGTATTTCAGTAATTTCACAATCGAGGGTATTTTGATAATTTTACAAATCGAGAGTATTTCAATAATTCACAATCAATGGTATTTTGGTAATTTTACAAATCGGGGGTATTTCGATAATTTCACAATCGAGTGTATTTCGATAACTTTACAAATCGAGGGGATTTTAGTAATTTCACAATCGAGGGTATTTTAGTAATTTTATAAATCGAGGGTATTTTGGTAATTTTACAAATCAGGGGTATTTCAGTAATTTCATAATCGATGGTATTTTTGGTAATTTTACAAATCGGGGGTATTTCGATAATTTTACAAATCGAGGGATTTCAATAATTTCTCTTTATTATGGGTTTATTACTTACCTTGGCCCATAAGCAAGTCCTCGTCGGCTAAAGCGAACAGATACTATACACCAGGTAGGATTCCAGAAAAGAGGACGTGAGTCATTAAGACCGCTTAAGTACCAAGCTCTCCATAGATCCAATCCTAGACATGCATATACCCATTGCCACACCTTAACCTTATGACTTGTCCACGGTCGCGATTAATTAATTATTTAAGTTTTATGTCTGCTCGTGTAGTTACCAAAAACTAGGTCCACAACCTTTTTACTAAACACAAACAGATCTACACTTATTCATTTGGCCCCTTTAGGCCCAATCTCATTCACATGGCCCATCAGACCCAATCATATTCATATGGCCTATCAGGCCCAACTACTTCCCACCTAACAGTTAGATTTACACAAGTGGGCCCATAGGCCCATCGAGCCCATTCGACCCGTCAAGGCCCAGAACAGCCCCAACACACAAGAACGCTCGTGGCGACTTTTAACTTTTGCCGATTTCTAACAAAGAAGGGTGTGAATACACACTTGTTTTTGAGAACGAGCCGACGTCCACAATCACTTACCTCGGCACATCCTGTATTGGGTCTTAATCACCTTTTTTCTTTTTCACCAACTCATCTGGTTCGTTCTATTTAAAGCCAGCTTCTCACCAATTACCATGTTAGCTTCCCGATGTGGGATTACTTTCAACTATTAGGAAAATTCTTTATTTTCTTATGACCACCTCAACCACAGAGTTCCAGTCCAACTCCACCTCCTACACAACTCAAGCAGCAAAATAAATACTTCATTGCGCATTCCAAGACTTGAACCTTAGACCTCACAGTTACACAACACGCCACCTTGTCACTCCACTACAGGCTCTTTCTGTGTCATATTTTGTCCTCAATTAAATATAAGGTCTATAGGTCAAAGTCCAGGTTCCTTTAAAAGAAAAACCAAAATTAATTGCAAGAGCCAAGACTTGAACCTAGGCTCCCTTGCAACCTTAATGATGCCCACAACCATTAGACCACAAACTTCATTGTGTCATTTATATACCACAATAATTTAAAAGGCCTTCATCCAAGCACGCAGGGTTTTATTCACTTATTACCAAAATTTTTGCTAAAGCCTAGGTTTAAACCCAAGATTTCTCTAACACTTCTCAGGGCCATTAACCACTAAAGAAGACATTTAATTGTGTCATTTCCTTGTACAATTAAATGCTTATATATAACCTCCTTACGGATCCATACTCAAGGTCCAATACTTCTAGGCCCAAATTTGGGGCGTTACAATTCTACCCCCTTAAAGAAATTTCGTCCTCGAAATTTCCAACTATCTGAACAAGAGCTTAGCTCAATCTACACCACTACGCTCCCGCTGCGTACTCTAGTTCCAAACTACACTACTACACTTTTAACTTAATCTCAAAACCTCTCACACCCAACCAAAAATCTAACCACAGAAGCAAACAGATATTTACCACACATGCATACAATTTCTATATTCAAACATCACATCCAAACAAAACACACCTGACGTAAAAGGAACTGTGATCCCTTTTCCTGCTGCACTCCAAGTGTCTAACCTGAAATGTTTCAACATACGCCTTAACTCTTGCCTCGAACACTTCTTCTAGCACTTCCCTTACCAACCGAATCAGTGCCTCTATACCAAGCTTCGGGTTATTGTTACCTGAAGTTAGCGGACTTACCTTGACTACAGTTTCCTAAACCATCTCATGTTCCGGGTAGACGGGCAACTCTTCGCGACCTTGCTTGCCTTCGAAATCCATCACAGTATTGTTGCTAACTAAAAAAATAAATCTGATTTCCAGAACATACACTGAATAAATACAAAATCTAACTTTAAGTACAGTCTAACAGAAAACTTATAAATTCGGTGCCGGAGACTTGGTAACCATACTTTCAGGAAAATATTCAGAAAAACATTTCAAATACTTCAAATCTTTTCAAACCTTTTTGAAACAATTCTTTCGAAAATCTAATTTTAAAACCCATTCCACAACCGAGTATTGTAACCTGGCTCTGATACCACTAAATGTAACACCCCAAACCCAGCCTAGAAGTTAGGCCCGAATTTGGCATGTCACATTGAAGTGTTTTTCGAAAACCATGTTCTCATTAAAAACCCTTCTTACTACTCAAAACCTCTGGCCATTTTAAAACTTGTGAACCGTTAATTCCCTTAAAACCTTACTTGCTGCGGAAGCTTACTTTTTAATAGTTGCGAAAACGAGATATTTTGAAAACCAGTTGTTGTTTTGGAAAACTATGCCCTACTTCTAACAAATATTAAGCATACTAAATAAATTTCCTAAATAAAAGGTTCAGAAAATAAAGAGGCTTTAATACAACGCAAATCAAAAACCAAAGTGCTTAACTAAATAAACGAAAATAGAAAAACATGTGCAGTTGTGTGGTCGTCTCCGAGTCCCTCTGTGACACCGATCCACCTAACGCTGGGGATTACCTGCACAGTTAATAAACGAGGCGAGTTTACAAAAACTTAGTTTGTAATCCCCTTACTAGAGTAACAGTCAGTAAATAGACAGAATTTAGAATCAGTCTGGGCTCGAGCCCATTACAGTAACAATACAGTCCAGTTCAAGGCATACGTGGGCCAAAGCCCGTTACAATATCATTTGGGTCATAGCCCATAACAGAATCAATTGGGCCTAGCCTATCTTAGCCTCAGTTAGGCCGAAGCCCACATCGCAATAATATCACAATAATATCATACATGCAATGCTGTGCAACCCACCCCAATAATTCAACCGCTACACACCAACTCTGTCCCCTGGAACACATCATGTGAAGATATAAATATCGACCCACCCATCCGATACACATCAATGGTAGCCCGGTTGCGGTACTACCTTCATTGCAGCAAGCTGTTAATCAAATATTAGGCTTAATAGCCATCGGTGGATCCACGGTCGTCAAGCAACCATGCGATCCTCATATAATTCCTTCGTTCCATAATTCCCAAACCATGCAATATATCGTGTATGTCATGGTCAATCATCACACGTGTATGCAGAATGGCCATATTTAGTAATAGTCTTTCAAACATATATTAAGAGCATACCAGTCATACAACCACAGTCAAGTCAATTAACACGCAGTCATACATTCATAATCAAATCAGACAAATTCGAAGTCTAAGTCGGTCATTTACCCTCAAGGAAAAAATAGCCATTTTACCCTACAGGGTTATGTCGGTCATTTTACACTACAAGGGTATTTTGGTAATTTTACACTACAAGAGTATTTCGATAATTTTACAAATCAAAGGTGTTTTGATAATTTTACAAATCGGGGGTGTTTCGATAATTTTACAAATCAAGGGTGTTTCGGTAATTTTACAAATCGAGGGTGTCTCGGTAATTTTACAAATCGAGGGTGTTTCAGTAATTTCAAAAATCGGGGGTATTTTCATAATTTTACAAATTGGGGGTATTTCGATAATTTTACAATCGAGGGTATTTTGGTAATTTTACAAATCGAAGGTGTTTCGGTAATTTCACAAATCAAGGTTATTTCAGTAATTTTACAAATCGAGGGTATTTTGGTAATTTTAGAAATCAGGGGTATTTCATTAATTTTACAAATCGAGGGTATTTCAGTAATTTCACAATCGAGGGTATTTTGATAATTTTACAAATTGAGGGTATTTCGATAATTTTACAATCGAGGGTATTTTAGTAATTTCACAATCGAGGGTATTTCGATAATTTTACGAATAGAGGATATTTCAGTAATTTCACAATCGAGGGTATTTCGGTAATTTTATAAATCGGGGGTATTTCGATAATTTCACAATCAAGTGTATTTCGCTAATTTTACAAATCGAGGGTATTTCAGTAATTTCACAATCGAGGGTATTTTGGTAATTTTACAAATCAGGGGTATTTCGGTAATTTTACAAATTGAGGGTATTTCAGTAATTTCACAATCGAGGGTATTTCGGTAATTTTACAAATCGAGGGTATTTCAATAATTTCTTTTTATTATGGGTTTATTACTTACCTTAGCCCGTTAACAAGTCCTCGTTGGCTAAAGCGAATAGATACTATGCACCAGGTAGGATTCTAGAGAAGAAGACGTGAGTCATTAAGACCGCTTAAGTACCAAGCTCTCCCTAAGTCCAATCCTTGACATGCATATACCTATTGCTACACCTTAACCTTATGACTCGTCCACGGACGCGATTAATTAATTATTTAAGTTTTTCTGCTCAAGTAGTTACCAAAAACTAGGTCCACAACCCTTTTATTAAACACTAACAGATCCACACTTATTCATTTGGCCCCTTTAGGCCCAATCTCGTTCACATGGCCCATCAAGCCCAATCAAATTCATATGGCCCATCAGGCCCAACTACTTCCCACCTAACAGTTAGATTTACATAAGTGGGCCCACGGGCCCATCGAGGCCCCGAATAGCCCCAGCACACGAGAACGCTCGTGGCAACTTTCAGCTTTTGCCGATTTCTAACAAAGAAGGGCATGAATACACACCTGTTTATGAGAACGCATCGACGTCCACGATCACCAACCTTGGCACATCCTGCATTGGGTCTTAATCACCTTTTTCTTTTTCACCGACTCATCCGGTTCGCTCTATTTAAAGCCAGCTTCTTACCAATTACCATGTTAGCTTCCCGATTTTCATATGACCACCTCCTCAACAACAGAGTTCCAGTCCAACTCCACCTCCTACACAGCTCAAGCAACAAAATAAATACTCCATTGCGCATCCCAAGACTTGAACCTTAGACCTCACAGTTACACAACATGCCACATTGCCACTCCACCACAGGCTCTTTCTATGTCATATTTTTTCCTCAAGTAAATATAAGGTCTATAGGCCAAAGTCTAGGTTCCTTTAAAAGGAAAACCAAAATTAATTACAAGAGCCAAGACTTGAACCCAAGCTCCATTGCAACCTTAATGATGCCACAACCACTAGACCACAAGCTTCCTTGTGTCATTTATTTACCACAATAATTTAAAAGGCCTTCATCCAAGCATGCAGGGTTTTATTCACTTATTACCAAATTTTTTTCTAAAGCCCAAGTTTGAACCCAAGATTTCTCCAACACTTCTCAGGGCCATTAACCACTAAAGCAGACATTTAATTGTGTCATTTCCTTGTACAATTAAATGCTTATATACAACCTCCTTACGGACCCATACTTAAGGCCCAATACTTCTAGGCCCAAATTCGAGGCGTTACAGGTTCTATGTGCGGTTCTGATCTAAAAATGTGTTTGCATGCTTTAACCCTTAGCTAAGCTTAAACAAAGACAATTAAGGCTCTATTTTGGACTGCGGCTTAAGTGCTATTTGTGATTGATGTGTGTAATGTCTGACTCTGATCCCGATTAAGCAGGGTGTGCCTATACATCTTTGTTCTGTTTGAATGTCTGATACTGTATCACTATTCTGTGAGATTGACTGCATACATGCACTTGCATAAACTGTTTTGGGTTGGGTTGTGAAGAGAAGGGAGACTTGTTTTGATTTGACCTGGCGGTTCTACTGCAACTTATACGTACAGCGATTTATCACACTGTACCGCACATGCGTCAGCTTTGCTGCGTACTATTATCTGATCTGGTAGTTTAACTGCAACATCTCTGTATAGCGGATTACCGCATTGCACCATACTATATGTACGTCAGCACTGCTGCGTATCATTATCTGATATGGCAGTTTAAACTACAACTCGCATGTACAGTTGTCTACCGCATTACACAATACAGCACATACGCTAGCCCTACTGCGTGCTATTATCTGAGTGGTTTAGTCCACATATGTGGTGTGTAGGGTTGGATGGGCATTTCGAGGTCCTAATTAGTATGCTTGGTTCGATGAGCTTTAACAGCTCTTTTGGGGTATGATCGGGGGACGGAAAGGTGTGTTGGCTGGATGGGTGGGGTTTTATCTGACTGCATTTCATCTGCGTCTGTTTGTGGGTTCTGACTGTAAGGTTTGTTAACTGTATTATGTCGTCTGAACGGCTTGTGTGCTGGGTTTTTGTGTGAGTTTGGTGTGCTCTGGTTGATAAGTTCTATTGGAAATGGTAAATGAATCTACTAGCGCGTGAGCTTGATGATGCTTGAATAGCCTTATATTAAACTCATGGTATTGGAAATGGTAAGTAAACAAATGGAATTAAACATGATCGTATGGTAAGGATGATGAATTTAATGTTATGTTCATATATATATGGTTGATTTAATATGTATCATGAACAAGTATGTTAACTTGTGAGTTTGATGGTGTTATATAGGCTTTTATTAAGCTTATGACATTGGTAAAAGGTTTATACTTATTCTATAAGGTTCATTATTGAAATGGTATGTTAAGTTTAAAGTTTATACGGGCTTACCAAATATTCATTGCTTATGTAGTTATTTTCTTTTGCTTTACAGATTACCGGGAGCTCGACCGGTTGGAAGTTCATGAGAGATCTATCACACTATCTAGTGGCCAATTCGATAATTTTTGAGTAATTTGGCTAAGGTTTATAATGGTATATATAGGGCAATTTGTAATAGAATTATGGTGCATGTGATAATGGTGTTTGGGTATGTATAAGCTTTGGAAAGCTATGTTGGTTTGGTACACCTTGATGCCTTACCAAGTTATGTGATTTTGGTTACTTTAAAGTGCTTGTTGATATGGTTCTCTTGGCATGATGATGATGGTTTGAAAATGGTTACTTGTGACATGTTTTAGTTCATATTTGAACTAGGTTATTATGTTTGGAAAATGGCAATATTAACATGCATAAGGTGGTTATAATGGTGCTTTGATGAATATATAAATGGTAATTTGGTATGTTTGTTCCTTGATGTTTGAGTATGGTTGATAGACTTATAATGCTTGATTAGGTAAGTCCTTTTGGTCACTTTTTTCTAATTGATGTGTAAGGCATTTTGGTACAAGATGTTGATTTGGAAATGGTCGATTATGTTGTGTTTTAGGCATATAATAGAAAGAGGTCTTTATGCATGGAATTAGGTAATGTTTACATGTTTTGGTAAATGTTGTGTTGAAATAATTATGGTGCATTTGAATGGCATATTGGTTAGTTGAACTAGGATCTTGAAAATGACATTTTGCTGTATGTTTAGTTGATGTTTAGGTCCCTTTAAAGTGTGCACAAATGGATTGATTATTTATGCATGAAATGGTTTTGAAAAAGTTTGATTTTAAGTAAATTTTGGGTTCACACGGCCTGGCGACACAGTCGTATGTCATCTGATGTTTCCTTTAAGATGCAAGTCAGTAAATTACATGGCCTGGCACATGGGCCCAACTGTTTGGCGACGTCACGCGTCAACCTTAAATTTTCAAAACTTTACAATTTGGTCCTATTCCGTGCTCAAGTCAACAAAAAAGCTTTCTTAAGTTCGATTAAAGCTCAGATTCAATTGTGTATCATAATGAGAATGTGTTTGTGACATGATTGAATGTTTGATTGATTTATTTATAATTTATTTGACAATAGTTGCTCTGGCAATGACTATAGTATCCTGTAACTCGGACCCAACGAGGGGTGCTACAAGAAATATTAGTAGAGGTGAAAAAAAATTGATGAAAATCAACTAAATCGACCGAACCAATCAAATTTGTTATTTTTTTTATTCAGTTTTGGTTGGTTTCAACTTTAGCTCGGTTGCAGTGATCAGTTAACTCATGTAATTTTGGTTCGGTGTCGATTTTAGATTTTAATATCATTTTAACCGATTAAACTGACTTTAATACATATATTAAATCATATATCATATATATTATACAAAAGATGATAGCATATATGAAAACTTTGAATTATGATATAGTTCTTTGATGTCTAAAATATTTCCTTTTTTTATTATATTTAAAGTAGGTCTCATTTTTTAAATTAAGTTTTAAATATGATTTCCTTGCCATTAATAATAATAATAATAATAATAAAATAAATTTAAACTTCGTACATTAAATTATAATTAAAATTTAAAATTTAAATCTCAACATAAATCACAAAATAATATAATTACATGTAATAACCATATATATCATATCATATATCATATATATTATATATAAAAATGTTAGGGAGCATATATGGAAACATTGAGATGTGGGATAGTTTGAGACCCATTATTAACTTAATTTAATAACATTATATAATAATTTAATTTAATTTAATTTAATCACATTATATACTAATTAATTTAATTTAATTATCATATTATATACTTTTGTATTAATCACATCATATAATAATTTAATTTAAATTAATTTAAGAATCAAATATAAATATAACAATTATTTTTTATTGAATTCATCATTCGAGAAATGGGAAAAAGAAGTAATCTTGTTTAGTTCTTTTGTTTATTATATATACGATAGCATGCATGCATACATACATAATATCATATTATATATATATATATATATTTAAATAATTTTAGAAACAATTAGTTCTAAATTAGCTTTAAGACATTTGTCAATTATTACATTAATATGGTTTAATTTCACAATCAAATTATTAATAAAATATTATAAAAAATTTAAGTAGATTCATAAAAAATAATTAAGTGCATTTTAATAATGCATACAATTGGTCCCTGCATAATACGGGTATGCAGACTAGTATATTTATATTATATGGTATTAGTCTCTCAGCTAATAAGGACAACTTAATTCTTTTTCCACTTGTCATAACTATCCCATTGACACTTGGCAACAACATATTTTTACATATAATCTATTTTTAAAAATCAATACAAATTTTAAATAAAAAATACAAAATTATAATTTAAAATTAATAATAATATCTAAAAAGATAAACTTTAAACGTTTTGTTCTTAAAGAAACTTTAAACGTTTTTGTTTTAGATTTGTTTTAATATGTTTTAATTTAAGATTTTAAATTAATTTAAGTGATATATCGTTTTTAAAATAAATAAAAAATCATAGAAGAAATTTAAAATATATATTCTATTAAATTTAAATAATGATATGTTAATTAAAATATATACCTAATAAATAGTAATTTAATTTTAAAATTTGAATTTAAATAATTCACAGGTTACCCAATTATTGCCTATTTTATTTTTTATCACCCAACTATCAATTTTTTAATTTGGTCACTTAATTAATCAAAATTATTTTTTTGACCCATTTCCGTTAAGTGCCATTAAATGTCTGATGGGAGGTAACATGACAGTTAAAAAATTGATATAATAATAAATTTAGCCCTCGACTTTTACATATTATATCGACTTGGTCATAATTTTTTAAAAGATTAACCCTCAAATTACAAAGGGTCTCAATTTGATCCTCAAAATTATCCAAACAAACAAAAATTAGTGAACTGTTTTTATTTTTATTTTTTTCATAAGTCAAATTTATGTTTTTACATTATTTAAAACTTTATTTCGTACCGAAAGAAATTATTTAAAGCTTTATTTCTAAAATTAAAAAGTATTAAATATATAGATTTCTAAAAAATATTATTATTTTTAAAATTAAAAATCATTTTAAACTTTATTATAATAGTTGTATTTTTCAACTTTTCTTTCTTATAATTCATAATATTACAAATATAGTTTCTTTCAAAAAAAATTTATATTTTTTAAATAATATTAATCAATATATCTATTTAAATAATAAGAAATTCATAAAAGGCATGAACAATATATATACATACACCAAACTCAAATCCAAAATATTAGTCAGCCAAACCCAAATCCAAAATAAACAATACAATTTATTCAAAGTCCAAACCCAAACAAAATAACAAGCACAACCCAAATTCACTTACCCTATTAAAAAAAAATCTAAGGCTAAGCCCTACCAAGCCTTCGTCGGTTTCTCTCATTTCCACTTTGCCTTTCCTAAATCAATGGACATAATTTCCCAACCTCCATCTCGCTTCCAGCTTTCTCCCCGCACGGTAGCGCCGTTACTGTCTATCAGCTTCTCTTGTCAATTGTTTCTCTCAGCATCAACAAATACTGACCCTCTCCTGTTCTATTTTTCCTCCATATGTACACCATTGGTTTCATATTATTTGGGTGATTGATTCAATATTGCAAAGTGAAATCTAATTGATCTTGATGAATATCAATTAAACAGATCACAATGTTGATCTTGGCTGTTGTTCAGTCACTAATTTGCCTCAAAATTACTATTTTCGATTTATATAGTTTAAATTTGTATGCTTTAAGCACCAACTTATCTACTTTTTTTTTTAATCCATTTTCATTGTATGTTGATTATATCGTGATTTTATTTTGTTGGTGTCTGGCATTCTGGGTCATTAGCAGGTGAACAATAGGTACCCTTCGTGATCTTCAGCAATATCTAAGATTCTCATTTCAACTCATCCAAAGTTGTAATGTTTCTTTTGAATGTTAAAATGTGTCGTGTACCTAGTTGTTGAAGTCTATTAAGCTAAACTATGTTTTCTGATAATGTCTCATCATTACAACTATTAGTTGTTGAAGTCTATTAGGCTAAACTATGTTCATATAAATTTCTTTAGAATCCCGCACAGTTTTTTTTATAAGAAAAATGTTTTATTATTGATTTGACATGATTGCTTTCATGTTGCCATCTGGATGTCATTTTCCCAAGTTGTTTTCTTGGATGTCATTTTCTCAAGTAGCTTCTTTTGTTTTCACTTGGATGTTGTTTTACCAAGTTGCTTTCTTGATATTTTAATTGATTTTTTCCAATTGGCTTTTATTCTTCCTGAATATTAACTAGATTCATTTTCTTCATTTTATCTAGCTATAATGAATTTTTCGACATATTCTTGATTTCTTCTATTATGTGTGATGAAAAATTATCAATCTCCATGTTAGCTTTCTTTTTTAATAGTTGCACGAATACTTCGTCTCTGTCAACCTAAGTGTTTCTAGGATCATATGTCAATATTCTTCTTTCATCAATCCATAGGCTATAAGTTTTTTGTTGAAGTAACTATTGGGCCTTGGTCAGCAAATCTATTCCTGTTTGGATATGATAATAACTAGGATTATTATAACACTTGTCAATATTTTTTGTTAAGTGTTTTTTTTTCTTCCTTTGCTGCTGAAAGGTTGAGACCTCCAATCATTGTTTTAATGATCCAAATTTGATATGGCTAATAATTTTTTTTCTTTTTTCAGCTATACCAATAAGACTACTGATTTCAATATGAAAATACTAATAAAAATCATCTTTATATATCATTCGTAATAATATAGATTTAATAAATGCAGAATTTTTTTTTAATAAATGTAAAGAAAAATTTTGAAATGTTATTTTTTTAACAAAACCTCATTCAATACTACTTATATCAAATGGTTCATGACCAAGTTTAAATTTATAGTAGGGAAATTTTCATTTAAATCATTTGTAAAAACATAGGCTTCTAAAAAATATTCTAAAAAAGCTTTTTGAAATTGAACTTACTGTTTGCAGATAGCTCCATTTATTTTTGTAAATATTTCCACTAATAAAAGTTTTCTAGCCTTAGTATATAAACATAACCTAAACATTTTATTCATAACAGGGCTACAAAACTGAAAATAAGGAATAAGATATACTCATCAACAAAAATATGATTTTCAATCCTATAAACAACTTATAGAACATTGGAAGAACAAATTTACTAAGACATCTGATAAAAATGAAAGAATAGAATAGTTAAAACTAATAGAACAACTTTATGAAAAACATAAAGATTTATTTACATTATTTAATTATCATTATATGTTAAATTATGACTCTACAGACAGTAGTAGTTCTAATAATTCTGCTAATAATTCTATAAACTTAGAAGACATAAAGGTTACAAGTTACAATTCTAATGAAGAAAATACTTCAATAGATAAGGAAGAAAATATAGAAATACTAGAACCAATGAATACTGATCAAATAGATCCTCATAGAAAAAGAAAAATAGAGCCAGATCTTCAAAAAGATTATTATTTAATATCTTTTAATAAAAGCTATGAACAAGTTGAAAATACAACTAGAGTTTTTGGTAATCAAACTGAAAATATAGCTACAAATGAAACAAATTTTGAAAATTTAGGAGAATCATCTACTCAACCAGTCCCACATAGAATAGATTATTTAAATAAAAGAAATGTGGCTCAAGGAAGAATATATTTAGATCTAACTAATATTCCTATAGCAGACTATGAAAACTCATTGATCATTGGGCACAATCTATGACTATAGTTGTTAACAATAACATGTGGTCAAAAGAAAAAAATTTTAACTACTTTTTTGGAACATTTCAAGGAGATGTTTTACAATTCGTAAGAAAATGGGAAGAATCAGAAAAAGGAAAAGAACAGAAACAATAGTAAATCAACCAAATTGAAACTCCCAAAGATTTATTAAAAGGGTTAACTTTTATTCTAGAAACAAAATTTTGTGGAAATAATGATAAAAAAGATCAGGATTGTCTGTCTAGTTATGTATTGTCAAAAATAAAATTATGTGACATAAGATATCTAGAAGAATTTTCTAAAAAAATTTCTTCATGAATATCAAAAACTGAAAAATGAAAATATAAATTTCTAGAAAAACCAATATTTTCATAAATTACCACCACCATGGGATGAAATTTGTATAAAAAAGTACAATTCTTATTTAGAAAAGCATAGTAAAATAGCTGGTGCAGAACCAGAAAGTATAGATTCTATAGGAAATAGAACTAATTTTGCAAAAGAAAGAATAACTATGTATTGTTTATAAAGTAAGGCTTCTAAACAAGTTAAGCATAAACTAAGTAATAAGCATTGTACAAAAAATTTAGAAAATGAATGGGAATTTGGATGTAAATTAGTACGTCCTAATACTTATAAGAAAAATAAAAAGAAAAATAGAAGATATAAGTTGGTTAGATGGAAACCAGGAAATAAGAAAAATTTTGGTTATAATAAAAAGAATAGATTTATTAGAAGAAAAACTTCTAAAAAACCTAAAAACCAAGTATGTAAATGTTTTATATGTGATGAAAAATGACATTTAGAATCAAATTGTCCTAATAAAAGAAAAAGTGCAAGACAAATGATTAAAACACTAAAAGAACAAAATTTAGAAATATATTCAGAAAAGGAAATAAATCCTGAGGAAATATTATACGAATTAATATCAGAAACAGATTCTGATACAGATGAAGAAGAATATATATTTATGTTTAATATAAGAAGTAGTTCTAATAATCAATTAGAAGAAATTCCTAAGAATGAACAACAAGACATAAAATTAGGAAATATAATCAGAGAAGAAAAATACTTTCTAATGAAATGATAGAAAAAAATTAAAAAATCATATTTCTAAAGAAGAAATTTATAAAATATCTAAATATAAGATCTGGAGTCAAAAACATATAGAAAAAATAAGTGGTAATACAGTAGCTAAAGATACAAGAGGTGGATTAACAGAAATCCCACTATTTAATAAAGATCAAATTAAGAGGATTAAAAAGAAATATCACCAAGTTAGATATATACACATTTAGGAATAATTATGATAACTATAAGAGCTTTGTTTAGAAAAGGTCATGATATACCAATAATAGCAGTTTTATTAGATCAAAGATTTGAAAATCCAATAAACGCACTTATTGGAGGAATTCAATTAAATTTACATGCAGGAGTAATAGGATTTAAAGTTAAACTAAATTACTTTATATCTATTACAGATCCTTAGATAGAAGAATGTTTATGTCTTAGAATTTAGACAAAAAATTCTAAAATTAATGATTTAGCAGAAGATCTAGCAATCAGTTGGACTTCTATTAATAAATATACTAATACAGCAGAGGTAGAAATCAAAGAAATTAATAACAAAATTATTGAACTCTTTGAGCCCAATAAAATCACTACTGAAATACAACCAAAATCATTACATTTAAGAGATTTATCAATACCAAGAGATTGGATGATAGAAAAGATAAGTAGTGCAATACTTATAAACCAGTAAGTAAAATAGAATATATGTTATTCAATGATAAATTATATTTTAAAAATACAGTTATAACAAATACAAATGATAATTTGGTTTTACCCTCAAATGCTCAAATAAAGGAAGATGAGGAAAATCCAAGTATAAGTTCTATATCTTCAACACCGATAGGAATGAAAATAGTTCATATTCCTATTTTTCCCACAAAACCAAGTAGAAATTATATATCTTATAGAAACACCAGAATGGAAGAAATACAAACTTCGATAATAATCCAACAAATGAAACTTGAAACAAGTGATGTAATTACATTTCCAAATTTCCAATCTAGGAAATATTACACATATATTGAAATTACATTTCAATTTAGAGAATATAAAACATATTATTTACATGCTTTAATAGATACTGGAGCTACAACTAATAGTTGCAGAAAGAATGTCATTCCTTTAGAAAAATAGGAACCTATGAAACATCCAATAAAAGCCATAGGAATAGATGGTAATGAAACCATAAATCAATATAAAGCTAGAAATATACCAATCTACATAAATAATGTAAGATTTGTGATACCTAAAATATTATGCTTTCTAGCAATGCATGGAGATATATTATTAGGTAATAATTTTATATATCAACATTTACCATTTTCTATTGATAAAAATTTAATTATGCTATCTATAGAAAAAACTTCGGTAGAAATACCATTGGTAGAAAATCATAAATTTGTTTATGATAAAAACTTTACACTACCAAGAAAAGAACAAATTAAACAACTTGAAACAAATCATTGGTTGTTTAAAATATTAGAAAATAATTTTAGTGAAGAACCATTAAAATTATGACAAAATAGCACTAGATATTGTGAAATTAAATTAAAAAATCCCAATAAAATTATTAGAATTAAACCAATGATCTATACTAAATAAGATATAGATGAATTTAATATACAAATTAAAGAATTATTAGAAACAACTAATAGTCCACATTCTAGTCCAGCCTTTATGGTTAGAAATCATACCGAAATAAAAAGAGAAAAAGATAGAATGGTTATTAATTATAAAAGATTAAATCAAAATATTGTTTTTTATGGTTATTTTATTCCAAGAAATGATGTTTTAATTAATCAAGCTAAACAAGCAAAATATTTTAGTAAATTTGATTGTAAATCAAGATTCTGGCAAATCATGCTAACAGAAGAGTCCAAGCCTTTGATAGCTTTTAATGCACCTAATGGACATTATCAATGGAAAGTAATGTCATTTCAATTATGTAATGCACCACAAATTTTTCAAAGATGGATGGATTATATATTTAATAAATATAAAATATTTTGTGTAGTTTATATAGATGATATTTTAATATTTTCAGATACATTAGAATTACATAGAAAACATTTAAATATCATTTCTCAAGAATTCATATTATAGAATTCTTAGGATTAAAACTAAATAGCTTCGAAAATAAAGCTAGAACAATAAATAAAGCTAGAAAAAACAGAAATAGAATTCTTAGGATTAAAATTATTTGCAGATGGTTTTAAACTACAAGATTATATTATAGTAAAAATAAAATAATTCCCTAAAAAAAATTGAAGATAAAAAGCAGCTTCAACAATTTTTAGGAATTATTAATTATGGAAGAAATTTCTTTCCTAACTTATCTGAAAAAATAGGTAGGTTATATGAAAAATTAAAAAAGGATAAACCTTTATTTGGTCTAAAACAAACTTGGAAATCATAAAAAATTTAAAATCAGAAATTAATCAAATGCCAAAAGTTTATTTACCTAAACAAAGTAAAATATTAATTTTAGAAACAGATGCCTCACAAAATTATTGGGGTTGTATTTTAAAAGCTAGAACAATAAATAAAGAAGAATTAATATGTGGATATAGTTCGGGAAAATTTAAATCAAATGAAATTAATTATGTCATATATGAAAAAGAATTATTAGCAATAAAGAGAGGAATAAAAAACTTTCTTATATATTTAGCACCTAAAAAATTTATTTTAAAAACTGATAATCAGGCAGTTAATCATTTCCTTACTAATAAAAGTTTGGAAACGATACTTAGAAGAATTAGTTGGTATAATGAATTATGTACTTTTAATTTTGAAGTTTTATATGTAAAAGGAACTAACAGTATTGTTGCTGATTATTTTAGTAGGCCATATGGATAGAGGTAAAAAACCTTTAGAAAAAGTCGGTGAATGGACAACTGTTCATAAAAGGCCCAACAAAGGGAAAACATTCAAATCGACAAATCCTAATCAAGGATTTGTGACAATACCTTCTCAACTATCTTTTTATCCTAACCAAGGATATTATATTCCATATCCAATGGTACAACAACCAGTTGGAACTCCTTTATCATTTACACCACAACAGGCAAGTCAATTCCCTTGGTTTCAAGATCCAAATTCAGTACACCAAACCAGTTATGTTGAAATCATAAAAAGAGTAGAAAAATTTTGTGCATCATAAAATTTGTTGAAGCTGCAACAAATTCAAGAAATAAAAGATTTTTATAATCCAGGCTTACCATCAGAATTATATAATTTTATTAATGATATATGGAAAACCCATATTACTGAACAAAGAGCTAATTTCAAGAGAGCTCTTACTAAACTTTCACAATTTTTAGTTGAAAAACAACTAAAGAACAAGAAGCTCATGATTTATTATTAAAATCTATTTTGTATCGAGATTGGGAAGAACTAGAAATCAATTATTTAGATATTAAAGAGATAAATAATTTTCTTGATATATTTTAGTATTTTATTAATAAAGGAACAAATAGCCCTATTATGAATAAAATGTTTAGGTTATGTTTATAGAATAAGGCTAGAAAAATTTTATGAGAGAAAATATTTACAAAAATAAATGGAGCTATTTGCAAACAGCAAGTTCAACTTCAAAAAGCTTCAAAATATTTTTTACAAGCATATGTTTTTACAAACGATTTAAATGAAAAATTTCCTACTATAAAATTTAGACTTGATCATGAATCATTTGATATAAGTAGTATTGAATGGGGTTTTGTTAAAGAAATAACAGTTCAAAATTTTTCTTTCTATTTATTAAAAGATTTTTTCTGCATTTATTAAATCTATATTATTACGAATGATATATGAAAATGATTTTTATTATTATTTTCATCTTGAAATTAGTAGTTTTATTGGTATAGCTAAAAAAGAAAAATTTTATCAGCCATATCAAATTTGGATCATTAAAAAAATGATTGGAGGTCCCAACCTTTCAACAGCTAAAGAAGAAAAAAGACACTTGATAAAAAATATTGACAACTGTTATAATAATCTCAGTTATTATCAGATCCAAACAGGAATAGATTTAATGACCAAAGCCCAATATTTACTTCAACAAAAAACTTATAGCCTATGGACTAATGGAAGAAGAATATTGGCATATGATTCTGGAAACACTCAGGATGGTAGAGACGAAGAATTCGTGCAACTATTAAAAAAGATAGCTGGCATGGAGATTGATTATTTTCCATCACACATAATAGAAGAAATCAAGAATACTGGGAAAATTGGAACTTACCAAGACTGTCAATAGATTTATTATAGCTAGATGAAATGGAGAAAATGAATCTAGTTAATATTTAGGAAGGATAAAAGCCAATTAGAAAAAACCAATTAAAATATCAATGAAGCAACTTGGGAAGACGACATCCAGGTAAAAACAAAAAAAGAAGCTACGTAGGAAAATGACATCTAAGAAAGCAACTTGGGAAAACAACATCCAGATGCAGAAAAAAAAGGAAGCAACGTAGAAGCAACCATGTAAAATCAATGATGAGACATTATCCTTATCAGAAAAACTGTGCGGGATTCAAAGGAAATTAAATAGAGTTCAAAAATTCTCCTATAAAAGAGAGATGAAGGAAGCCTAAGGGGGTATTGAAAAAATTTTAGAAAACCTCTCTCTATCCACTTCTAATCCACCAACCTCTCTTCATAACTTTTATCCACCAACCTCTCTTTCCTTGTAAAAAAACCTTTTCCATTCTACTACTTTTATGTTGTAAATTTGTAATATTATCTATTGATCGCGAGGTTTCATGATAGGTTTTAAATATTTATAATTACTCGTTCTTGAACTAACTATTATAGCGATGTAGGCAAATGTACCTATCGAACAGTAGTATAGTTTTAGCAAGACCGGATTGTCAAACCCAAAGAAACTAAAAGTACTAATAATGACTGTCTTTTTATTATCTAGCCTAAGAATAATGGGGTTTTGTTTTAATTAACTAATTATCTAAACTAAGAACACACAGAGAAAAGAATTGGGGAATTACTTTTAGGAAAATCGATTGAATGAAGACAATACCTAAGGAAAAATCCACCTAGACTTTACTTGTTATTCTAGCTCCGAATTAGACGATTTATTCATTCAACTTGTTCTGTAGAGATCCTTAAGTTATGTTATTATCCCTATTCAAGACTAGTAACGTCTAATCCCTAGATTGAATGACCGAGACTTTTCTCTAATTAACACTCTAGGGTTGCATTAACTCGATCTATGGATCCCCTTATTAGGTTTTACCCTAATCCAGTAAAATCTTGTCACCCTATTTCTAGGCGCGCAATCAACTCCGCTTAATTATGATAAATGTACTCTTAGACAGGGTTTATTCCTCCTCTGAATAAGAGCTTATCTTGAATCAGTATCCTCGGATATCAAAACAATAATTAAGAACACATAATTAAGAACAAGTTAAATATTTATCATACGATTCAGAAAATAATAACAAGATTCGTCTTAGGTTTCATTCCCCTTAGGTATTTAGGGGATTTAGTTCATAACTAAATAAGAAAACATCTCAAAAAAAAAAAATAAAGAATACAAAACATAAAGAAAACCCAAAACTCCTGAAGGGAAATTGAGGAGAGATCTTCAATCTTGATGATGAATCCGGCTTCTAAGATGGATCAATCAGCTTCCTTGGAGTAATTCCTTACTCCCCCTTCTTTGCCTCATTTTTCTTCCTCCTCTAGGGTGTATTTATAGGCTTTGGAATGCCTAGAAGCCCTCAAAAGTGGCCTTTTCTGAATTGGACTTAACTTGGGCTCGGCAGGGACACGCCTGTGTTCGATTACTTCAGGCCGTGCTTGAGCTTGTCAAATTGACACGGCCGTGTAGTCTACCTGTGTGAGGAGTTCCAGGCCATGTTGATTTGGTACCTTGGCCAATTTTCTCCGTTTTTGGCCCGTTTCTCGTTCCTTTCGCTCTCCTATGCTCTCCTAAGTATAAAACATGAAATTAAAGCATTAGAAGCATCGAATTCACTAATTCTTATGGAAAGTCATCCATAAAATACGTTAAACATGGGGTAAAAATATGTATAAATTACGGTTTATCAAATACCCCCACACTTAAGCGTTTGCTTGTCCTCAAGCAAAATCGTCAACTCATAATCAAAATAAATTCTTTTCAACTTATAATTCTTATCGATAATATCTCAAAATAATCCATAGGTAATCATACATTGAGAATTCAACTAAAAGGGCATAAAAGTTTCAAACATTCCAAGTTGAGTATTTAATCATGCAAACATAGGTGTCTCTCCGCATCTAAGTAATTACCTTTAATTCAGAATAATACAGAGTTTCACATCCTCATTAAAGATTCACTCAAATCACTCGAGGTGTTTAAGGACAATAAATGAAGCACTAAATAGTCAATAATGAAAAGTCATTACCATAGGCTTGCATGAAAATCAAATCTCCACCACTATAATTTAAGATGATACATCAATCAAAAGGTCTTTAGAGGGTTGTAGTGAGGCTTGGTTAGGGGGTGTGGTCACAAGCTGAAAGAAATGGTTAGAATCGAGATTGAATTGAAAAATTGCCTAACTAGAAAAAGAGTTAATCTTCACTTTCGTACAACAGAGCTTCTTCTCAGAATATGAAATTACAGATATGTATACATAATTTTTTTTAAGAACAAGTTAATAAATATAAACTAACTATTAAGAGCAAAACATAGCTAAGCAATCCATTCAACTCAAATCCCGACAAAAATAGGGATTAATTTAGGGGATTTCAACAATAATGGGTTAAAGGTTAATATTAAGGGTAATACAAGAAATGGCTTGTTAGGCTCAAGGGGATTTAATAGGGGTTAATCATGGAAGTAGGCTTTTCATGGCATGATTGGGTTAATCCTAAGTGCCTTAATCATTTTGATATATCAAATCAAATGGTGTGGTCTCGACATGCATAATCAAGCAAGTTCTAGAATAACAGTTCAATACTGACGCACTCAAAGCAATAATAAAAGTGAGCATGAAAGGATTAAGAGATGCTCAAAAGGCTCAAAAATCTTACAAAAATTATGGCTTTTAATGTTTAGACTTGTGAATTCCAATTCAAGGTAATACCTAGACTTGGGGAAACAATCTATAATTTTAAATTCTTAAAAATCAACTTATCATGCTTGATTCTCTAATGTCTTAAAGTTTAAACAATCAATGCATAAATGCCTATGTTTTAATTCAAGAAATATCAATCAAAATCATAAATCAATTAAAATTTATCCTAAATATGATATGAGTGTTTTTCAAGAGAACAAGGTGATTATTCAGGGATTTTTCTGATAATGAATGAATGCCCCCTCACTTAAGATGTACATTACCCTCAATGCACAAAAATAGATATTAGAGTATAAAAATAAGATAGGGACAGAAGTGAAACTTCCTGTATGATGAATTCCTCGAACTAGAGTTTTGGAGAGTGATTGGTTCGAGAGTGGAGGAGGATACTCCGGTGGTCGTAGAGGTTCATTAGGCCATAAGTCCTGTGCCAAAAGAATATTATATCTAGTGGTAGCTATGGTCGTGGTTGAGCAGGAAATGACAGTCATGGAGAACCTTTCCCGGTGGAGTTTTAGTTCCTATATGATGATGAGCTTAAGAGCTCTATATAACTGTGATAAAATTAGGAACTTTTTAGGGGATATTAGGAAAAATAATTACTCAAAAAGAAAAATCAAAATTGATAATTAAAAATAAAATTTTTAAAATCTAATAAAAATAAAGAGTAGTTTCAATAAAAATTAAAGACATAAAATAATAAATAAATATTTCTAAACATCTTCATTGCTGGATGGTTTGCGAGGTGGGACTGGCGATGAGATGTGGAGGTGCTGACAAATCTACTGTAGGGTAGCATCAATGTTGTCAAATCGTTGAAAACACTGATGCTCGAATTGGGTGAGGCGTTCAGAGATGTCAGCATATGAAGTCGCCGCATGAACTGGACGAGAGGGTGGTGGTGGCTGAGTCGATGGGTCCTCGTGCTGTGGGAGGACATCATCAGAAATGTCCTTGTAGGGCTCCTCCTCGGTAGATTGGGCGAGACAATACTGGAGAGGGTAGGTTCCTCGGCGCCTCTCAATCATCCTCATGCTAAGAAACATCTGGCCGATTAGGGTGAGGGATAATTCTTGGGCGCGGTGTTGAGGAGCCTGAAGTGTCGCGCCAGCCTAGTCACGTAGGGGCCAATGGAGATAACCCCCTTCCGATGCTGCTCCATCTGGTGCTGAATCGCAAAGGCAATGAAATAGGCAAGGTCGATGACGTGCCCTTGCGACATGCACCATAAGAAGTAGACGTCATGGGTGTTGACGATGCTAATGCTCTCTTGCCTCCCTGTAATCGTGTGAGCTAAAACAGCATGTAAGTACCTCAAGGATGGTGGGAGAACTGATGCCTTGGAGGGGATAGGATTGTACGAGGCCATGCTAGGGCCCAAAGTGTGCCAGTACTTCGAGGGAGAGAAATGTATGTGGCAACTGAGAGCATATAGTTCATTCTCCTCTTTGAACTCCTTTGTATATAAGCCTAGTGCAGCACCAAACTCTAGGACGCTTAGCTAGCAGATTAATCCGCCTAGGCGAAATTAAACCGTGCTGGGATTATCGTACCTTGTCATTACGATCTGAAGATGGAATGTTGAGCATAGTTCCATCGTGAGCTTGAGGTATGTCGACTTGATAATTCCGAAGAACAGCTCCCAAGGGTCGGTGGTAAGAAGAGCCCAGATTGCGTCAGCCAATTGGACTTGTTCGACAGCAACCCAATCGATACAGCGGCCGGCTGTTAAAGGTCGGGCCCGTAGTATTTGAAATAGTTTTTCTTGGGGCCCGTTGGGGAATTGAGGGAAAGGGTGACGAATTTCCACAGTAGGACCCGAGGAAGATGACTCCCCCTTCCTTTTCTTTGAAGTGGGGACAGGGGATTTCTTTCCTCGTGAAGACGATATCGTATACCTATAATTTGTAAATAAGAATAATAATAAATACACAAATTTGGAAAGCCATGAATTTAAACTACTAATTTCAACCAAAATATGAACCAAACTCAACCAACAAAATTCTTGTTGACAGCATAATTTCGTGACATTGTAAGGGCATGAGGATGGGCATAATAATGGCATATGAATGACAAAGGAATGAAGCTTTCCTAACAACCTATATTAACATAAAATGCATGATAAATAATCTAATAATATAGGAAATAATGAACAAAATGAACATAGTATGATAAGAATAACAATCATTTTAAGAATAAGCATTAAAAATAAGTAGAATAGAGGTGAAAAGAGTGGACAAATGCTAAGGGAGAGAGATTGGGCGTCAAAAATGGAGTGAGAAGCAGAGCACGGGCATGGCAAGGAGGCCGTGTGGACTTGCAGCGGCTAGGGTTAAGGTTTTTGAGTGGGGAAGATAATGACTAGTTTAACCTATTTATAGATTTTGGGACACACGGCAATGGGAAACATCCCTGTGCCCCAATTTCAGCCCGTGTGTTTCACATTTTTCCTATTTTGGCACATCTAAAATTTGACACACACCCGTGTGCCTCAGGTGTGTTGGTGAATACGGCCGTGTCGTATAGCCGTGTCTAGCTTCGTTCACTTCTCCCACGCCCGTGTTAATTTGACAGGTTCGACAACGGGTGTTAGACATGGGCGTGTCACATGCCCGTGCTATTTTAACAGGTTCGTCCATGGTTCTTCCACAAGGACGTGTCGCACGTCCGTGTTGTTTTGGCATGTTCAACCACATCAATGTCGCACGGTCGTGGCATTTTATCGCAGCCCGTGTTGGGGAAATCTTTTGCCCTATTTTCACACGGCCTTAAGCACACTCGTGTGATTGGCCGTGTCTCTGTGGAAACACCTGTATTCAAGATTTCTATTAGTAGGTTAGGAGTTAAATACCAAAATTTAAAGAAATTAATAATGTTAGTGCTCGGGTTACCTCCCGAGAAATGCTTATTTATAGTCTAAGCTCGACTTACCTCTTCGTTGAATGGTCATGGTGGTTCAAGGAGTTCGTACTCCTCGTTCCTGTTATCAGCCTTGACAAAATAAGGTTTTAATCAGGTGTTGTTTACCTTAAAAGTGCCGAACTTGGGATGACCCACCTCCACCATACCGAATGGAAAAATACTGAGTACCGTAAGAGGGATTTCCTCATTTGGTGTGGTAGTGACAATGTGGGGGTCTGCGGCATTTAATAAGACCTTATCACCAACCTTAAGTTGATTTTGAGAGGTAGCGGGCTATTTTTGGCGTAGTTTCGGTTTGTCGGGTGTTCTTGGTTTGTGCGTCCGCCATTCATCGAATTCCTCAATTTGTAGTCTTCGATCTTCATGAATAGATCCTCTACTATTGCTTGAGAACGACTCGTATGCTTCCTTCAGACTCATTTTCTATAAAGTAGGTTGCACCATATTGTTAGGTTTAGTAGAATGGTGTGGACCATTACCTTCAATGTTCGATGTAATGCCAGGATTACGAGCTTGAAGGGTGATCGTTTCGTCTCCCACATGAAGTGTAAGCTCACCTGTGCCAACATCAATAATTGTTTTAGCAATTGCTAAAAAGGGCCTCCCTAAAATCAAAGGGGTGTCATTATCCTCCTTTATGTCTAGAACAACGAAATCAACGGGAAATATGAACTTATCTACTTTCACGAGTACATCTTCAATAATACCCCTAGGAAATCTTATAGTTTTATCTGCTAATTGAATGTTCATCCTAGTTTGTTTAGGTTTCCCAAGACCTAGTTGCTTAAACATTTTGTAAGGCATGACGTTAATACTAACCCCTAAATCAGCTAATGCATGATTTATATCTAAACTACCAATTAAGCAAGGAATTGTAAAACTCCCTAGATCTTTCAATTTGTGAGGTAGCTTATTCTGTAGAATAGCTTAGCAAACTGCGTTTAGCTCCACATGCGACGCTTCGTCCAACTTCCACTTATTTACTAAAAGCTCTTTTAAAAATTTCATTGCATTCGGCATCTGCGACAGAGCTTCAATAAACGGTAAGTTAATACGTAATTTTTTCAAAAGTTTAAGGAATTTACCGAATTGTTCATCTAAGCGGTCTTTCCTTGTCGCGTTAGGATATGGGACATGATGTTTATATTCTTCATTCACCGTTTTGTTATGACTTACCTTACTTTTACCTTTGCTCACCATAGTTTCTTGAATCATTTCTGGCTCAGGCGCAATGAATCATTCCTTATCTTGAGTACTAATTGCATTAAGGTGTTCCCTTGGGTTAGGTTCAATATTACTTGGTAAGCTACCTTGTGGTCGTTCAGAAATTAGTTTGGATAGCTGGCCTATCTGATTTTTGAGTCCTTGGATCGATGCTTGTTGATTCTTAAGTGTTGTCTCGGTATTTTGGAAATAGGTTTCTGATACCAAGATAAATTTAGAGAGCATCTTTTTAAGGTTCGGTTTCTTCTCTTGTTGATAAGGTGGCTGTTGAAAACCCTGAGGATTTTGTGGCTTTTGATTCCCTTGACCACCCCAGAAGAAATTTGGGTGGTTCCTCCAACCTGTATTATAAGTATTATTGTATGGTTTATTTTGAGATCTAAAGTTATTGTTACCCATATAGTTGACTTGTTCCTCTTCGGTTGTAGGATTGAATGATTGATATTCTGTATACACACCTCCTCCACTTGGGTCACACTTCATTACTAGATGTACCTACGTAGAACCAAGTAAACCATCAATCTTTTTATTGAGAAGTTCTACCTGATTTGACAGTATAGTAACTGAGTCGACGTTATAAACGCCAGCTGTTTTTGTTGGCTTAGTCCTCATGACTTGCCACCGATAACTATTCAGTGACATTTCTTCAATGAATTCATAAGCCTCTTCAGGTGTTTTGTTGTTGATGGTTCCTCCAGCAGCTGCGTCAATCATCTGTCTTGTCGAGGGATTCACATCATTATAAAATGTTTGAACTTGCAGCAATAGAGGTAACCCATGGTGAGGGCACCTTCGCAATAGATCCCTGCATCTCTCCTATTGTAATACCCTAAAAATTTTTACAGTAAGATATTATCCTTGATATAGTAAAATAAGGAAATAAAGTAACAAAAAGGGAAATTTTGAGTTATGTCAATATTGAGAAGTATATTATGATATATTAATTCAAGAAAGGACTAAATTATAAAAGTGAGAAAAGTTTTGTTGTACAAGAGTAAATACTCAAAATTTAAGGGGTTAAAGTATAAATATGAAAAAGTTGAAGGACCAATAAAGTAAATATTTTAAGAGTGGAATGATCTAGAAACTAAGAAAAATGGATGAATTAGGACCAAATTGAATAAGTGAAGAACTATGAGGGACTAAATTGCAATTTTACCAAATTAAATAATGACTCAATAATGAAATTTTAAAAGATAATAAAGGGCAAAATGGTCAATTGGAAGAGAGAGAAATCTAGAAAGTAATGATGATGTTGATGATATTTTATGATTATTTAATTAGATATATATTATTTTAATGAGATATTTTATTATTTTATTATTATTTTATTATTAATTATTTAGTATAAAAGGAAGGAAAGATGAAGAATTTTCATCATCTTTCCATGCATGCAACCAACATTAGAAGAGAAGGAAAAGAAAAAAATTTCTTTTCTTTACAATTTGGTCCTTCCACCAAAAATTCACCATTTTCACCTAGAAATCAAAAGAATTTCCATAGCTACTAAGAGAGAAAAATGTTAAGGAGACCATGGGGAGTTAGAATATCAAGTTAGATTCAAGAAATAGAAGCTGGAGGAGAGAGAAAATCAAGTTAAAGATTAGTATCAATAGAACAAGGTAAGTATATCAAGATTTCGATATGTTTTTAAGTTTGTTATTATTGACAAAGCATGGAAATAATCTTATAGTAGAGTTTTCTTACATAAGGTCCTATGTTATTGATATGTTAGTGAAGATAAAATAAGAAAAAGTGATGAGAAATGGTGTAGAAAAAGAAAATAAGGGTGTTATAACATGGTAATTAATATCTTGGGCTAAAACAGTTTTGGACAGCAGCAGTAGTCTAACTTTGAAAAATCATCAAAAATTGTATAAATCTAATTATAGCATTAATAAAATATTAAATTAAATCTTATTAAGTCGAGTTTCTTATAGAAGAAATGATGTAAGCAATAGAATTGTAAATCATGAGATATGATGAATTTCGTGAGACAAGATCAGAATGATTTCGGTTTCTCCTGTTCTGTCTTTGTAAAATCATAAAAAATTGGATAAAAATAATTATGGGCTTAAATTTATATTTTTAGAATTCTGAATGAGTCTATTTCAATAGAAACAAACGAGAACATCATTTGAATTCTGTATGAGGAGATAATTAATTTTTAGTGAAGAAGGGTCAGAACTGTCAGACAGCAGAATAGGGGAGAATTCAATGAATAAACTGCATTAATTGGCCCAACCAAAAATTATAAAATTTCTATGGTAAGAATAAATATGAGTCTAGTTTCTGGGAAAATTTATTTATTTTAATTTGGAGTTATATAGCTCCAGATATAAATAATTTAGTGACTATGACACAGATGGACAGCTTGAATATTCATAAAAGTAAATAATAAAGATTATAGATAATGTTACTTACAAGTGTGTTATATACATTAAGGATGTGGAATGGAGAGGAGGAGGAGGAAAATATGTATGAATATTCATCTAGCATGGCTAATTTGTATATTTTAGGCTCAGGGACTAAATTGAATAAAAGTAAAAATTTATGGGCAATTTTGTAAAAATGTCAGAAATGACCAAATTGCATGAAATGGACTATTTTATTATTTAAATTACAAAATTGAATGAAATTATTAATTTAGTTCAAGATAGGGGGAAAACATGTTTTAGGGATTAAATTGAAAAGTGTTGAAATTATGGAAAATTCTGATATTTTATAGAATTCATGGACTGTTATCAATACATATGAGAATAATAGCTGGAAATAAGGATTAAATTGCAAGAATTTTATTTTCCTGACCCTAAGGATGAAATCGTCATTAATTAAAAGTTTAGGGGCAAATGGTAATTTTACCTAGAGCATTAATTAAATGCATTAGAATATGAAATGAATGAAAATGATGATCAAATTTATTTATAAAGATCTGGACGACTCAAATATGAGACTTGATCATGGAAAAGAAAAGATATCGGATTAATGAAATTATAAACACAAACAAGCAATGAGGTAAGTTCGTGTAACTTGAATTATATTCTTAAATGCTTGAGATTGCATGTTATTGATGTGAATATGATTTGAATGTTCATTGTATAAAAATTAATGAAACATTGATATATTGATAAAAAAGGGGAAGAAATCCTGGTTGAATGAAAGGAAAATTCGATGGATCTCTGAAAAGGAATCGACGGTAAAAAGGATCTAGCCCGGACGGGTGATCCTATCCTGATATAGCCCTCCCGAAGAATACGTGTAAATGGATTTAGCCCGGACGAGTAATCCGAATTAGGGTTTGAATATAGCCTGGACTGGTAATTCAGATCCAAGCTCATTAGAGTAATTGTCGTTGCAGGGGATTTAGCATGGACTGGTAATCCCGACAATACTCTATGAGTTTATATTACAAGGGATTTATCCTAGACTGGTAATCCCACTGTAAGGATGAGGTTCACAGGAGTGTGCTCTCTGATACAAAATGTGTAAGACCATGGTTGAAAGATACCATGGCAACATGATATGAAATGAACAAGACCATGGTTGAAAGATACCATGGCAACCTGATATGAAATGTGTAAGACCATGGTTGAAAGATACCATGACAACGTGATATGAAATGAACAAGACCATGGTTGAAAGATACCATGGCAACATGACAGAAAATGAGTAAGACCATAGTTGAAAGACACTATGGCATCATGTCAAAGATAAATAAGGCCGTGGATGGGAGACGCTATGACATCTGTTGAACAATTGATATTCAGGTAATATGTATCAGATAACGAATGATTATATGAAATGGTTGTGTGAAATGTTTACAAGAACTGGTCATATGGAAATATATGTACAAAATAGTTGTATGAAATAATTATGAAGATAGATAAATGAAATAAGTATAAGTACATGGAATATAATATATGTTAAGATATAAGCTATTATCGGAATAAATATACATAAAATATATGGAAATGATGGAGCATGAAATATTGATATAATGAAATGAATGATATATGCTTATGAAGAAACGGTAAGAGCATGATATGTTTCATGAAATGTACATATATGATTATCTTTGATATGTTGATACAAGGAAATTATGTAAGTTGAGACTATTATTAAACTCAAGTGCGATATGTCGAGAAAATAGTTATATCAATGTTGAATTTATATGAGATATGTGTAAGTATACTAACAATGTTGTTGTTTATACAAGTGTCAAACTGTTGATTGAATGGTAATATATTTATTTATATGATGCATTGAATCTGTAAGTATTTAATTTTTTTTAAGTGATTTGCAAATGGTAGTAATGCTCCGAAACCCTGTTCTGGCAGCGGATAAGGGTTAGGGGTGTTACACCCATGCATCGTAAAGTGTTTCTAAGTCCATCTGCACAAAAGAAGAGATATCATTATGTAACTTAACCGTTTTAGCCGGCGAAAAATATTTTAGTAGAAATTTTTCTGTCATTTGTTCCCAACCCTCGTGGTAACGAGTTCAACCACTGTTTAGTTTTTTTTCAGTAAAAAAGGGAATAACTGAAGGCGAATGGCATAATTAGAAATGCCATTAATTTTGAAAGTGTCGTAAAACTCCAGAAAATTCGCCAAATGAGTGTTGGGATCCTCATCCTGCAAAACCATCAAACTGAACAAACTGTTGTATCATCTGAATTGTGTTAGGTTTCAGCTCAAAATTATTCGCAGCAATAGCAGGACTAACTATACTTGACTTAGTTCCTGTTAAAGAAGGTTTAGCATAGTCATACATAGTACGTGGAGTAGGATTTTGATTAGCCGCAATCGCAGGAGGTAGCTGATTGCCTTGGTTTTCAGCCATCTCTTCGGTTGGGGGTTGAGTATCGTCTTCTTGCTCATTCTCTATATATCTTAAGCTTCGCCTTATTTCTCTTTGGTTTCTACGAACTGTGCGATCGATTTCTTCGTCAAAAAGTAATGGTCCCGACGGGTTTCTTCTAGTCATAAACTATAAAAACCTATCAAGAGAAAAAAAAACAAATTAATTAATAATAATAATAATTAAATTAAATTAAATTAAATTGCAAGAAAAATAAATGGCTAAAGTAATAAAAATTGAGTGTTCTTAATATTTTAGTTCCCCGGCAGCGGCACCAAAAACTTGATCGCGAGGTTTCGTGATAGGTTTTAAATATTTATAATTACTCGTTCTTGAACTAACTATTATCGCAATGTAGGAAAGTGTACCTATCGAACAGTAGTATAGTTTTAGCAAGACCGGATTGTCAAACCCAAAGGAACTAAAAGTACTAGTAATAACTGTCTTTTTATTATCTAGCCTAAGAATAATGGGGTTTTGTTTTAATTAACTAATTATCTAAACTAAGAACGCACAGAGAAAAGAATTGGGGAATTTCTTTTGGGAAAATTGATTGAATGAAGACAATACCTAAGGAAAAATCCACCTAGACTTTACTTGTTATTCTGGCTCTGAATCAGACGATTTATTCATTCAACTTGTTCTGTAGAGATCCCTAAGTTATGTTATTATCCCTATTCAAGACTAATAACGTCTAATCCCTAGATTTAATAACCGAGACTTTTCTTTAATTAACACTCTAGGGTTGCATTAACTCGATCTATGGATCCCCTTATTAGGTTTCACCCTAATTCGGCAAAATCTTGTCACCCTATTTCTAGGCGCGCAATCAACTCCTCTTAATTATGATAAATGTACTATTAGATAGGGTTTATTCCTCCTCTGAATAAGAGCTTATCTTGAATCAGTATCTTGGGATATCAAAACAAGAATTAAGAACAAGTTAAATATTTATCATATGATTCAAAAAATAATAACAAGATTCATCTTAGGTTTCATTTCCCTTAAGTATTTAGGGGATTTAGTTCATAACTAAATAAGAAAACATCTCAGAAAAATAAAGAATACAAAACATAAAGAAAACCCAAAACTTCTGAGGGGAAACTGAGGAGAGATTTTCAGTCTTGATGATGAATCCGGCTTCTGAGATGGATCAATCGGCTTCCTTGATGTAATTCCTTACTCCCCCTTCTCCGCCTCCTTTTTCTTCCTCCTCTAGGGTGTATTTATAGCTTTGGAATGCCTAGAAGAACTCAAAAGTGGCCTTTTCTAAATTGGACTTAACTTGGGCTCGACAGGGACACGCCTGTGGCACACGCCCGTGTTCGATTACTTCAGGCTGTGCTCGAGCCTGCCAAATTGACACGACCGTGTGGTCTGCCCGTGTGAGGAGGTCTAGGCCGTGTCGATTTCGTACCTTGGCCCATTTTCTTCGTTTTTAGCCCATTTCTCGTTCTTTTCGCTCTCTTATGCTCTCCTAAGTATAAAACATGAAATTAAAGCATTAGGAGCATCGAATTCACCAATTTTTATGGAAAATCATCCATAAAATACATAGGGTAAAAATATGTATAAATTACAGTTTATCATCTACTGTCTCCCGTATCCCTTATAATTGGTACCAGAGCTTCACTGTAACATTATCTAAAGAAATAATATCGTAGTATTCATTGTAAGATCTTATTCCTTATTTTCAGTTCTTTTTATTTCAATAAATCAAAACACTTATAAAGGATACATTACCGTATCCCAACTTTATATTCTTCTAAACTTTTTTTTTGATACCCCTTTAGGCTTCCTTCATCTCTCTTTTATAGGTCTTATCTAATGTGAAAAAAATAGAATAACTGAATATTTAATATGGCTACTTGTGCTCTGTATTTGCATGGGTTGGGATATTGTAAGGAATGAAGTAAACTGTTTTGAATTAGTAGTTATGCCATAATACGTATAAATCTGATTCTGGCTCTTCATCCCAATCTGGTCTAGCAGCTATGCTGTGTATCTGTAAAGTGTCAAACGAACACTCTAAGGTGTGCAGGGTTGGTTAGGCATTGAATGTCCTTAACGGTGTGTTGGGATGGCCAAAGATGATGTGTAGCGGATGGAGGTTAGGAATATTACATCTAAATCTGATTTGCACTGTATTTGGAACTGAATTTGCATATATATATATGTGTGTGTGTGACAAATTTTCTCTCAATCTGAATTAAACATTTCATCTGTATCGAAGTAAATCTTTGAACTTGAAAATATTCTATAAGTAAGCATTAATTGAAGAAAAAATTTTACGCACTGATTTCACAACTCATATTTTTTATTAATTGGATTTTAAGTGGTTCTCAGTTTTGAACAAGTCAGTGCCGCGGGAGCTCAATCAAGCTTTTACCTTTCTTTCAAGTGTTATGTTAGGATTTTTGGTAATTTATGATAGTAAAACTTTGGGAGATTATGTACTAACTAAATAACTAATCTTTATGATGATGAATAATATATCAAACATGGTTTAGTATTATTATGTTACTTGTGTGGCATGTGAGTATTGTCAATGTAACTCTCTAAACTTGGACTAGACTTGTAAACCGAGTGTAAGGTGTTACATTTAGTAGGATCAAAGTCAGGTTTGTCAACACTCGGACTGTGTTTGGGCTTACAATGTGTGAGAAAAATAGCTTAGTGATAATTTAGTATCTGAATAAACATAGAAACACTGAAACTTTAGTGAACAACCGAGCCTCCGACACTACCTTGTAAGTATTTCTGTTCTGTTATAAAGATTACAATATTTAAACTATTGTGGGTAAAATGTTTTGATGTGAACTGGTGAAATCATCCTGTTGGATGTCTGAACTGATCTATGTACTCTAACATTGTAGCTAAATTGTCATAATGAGTTCGTGCGGTAGTCATGGACATGGTATGCGGGGGCGTCAAGGACGCCAAAGAGGAGCTCGAGTAGAGTCATCCTCTATGGGTAGTATGCCCAATTTGGGGACTAGTGAGATTGTTGGTACTCTCACTACTGAGACGAAGTCCCAGACTCCAACGGCTAGGGACAACACATTATCCCAAGCCATGATTCAAGCATTGGAGAGGGTCGCAAGGACCTATTTGGGATTGGGATATCGATGGTCAGTTACTGAACGACTCCAGTCGAATGGGCTGAAATTATTCAAAGGTGTCATAGGAGTCGCTCCTACTGTTGCGGAATATTGGCTCGAAGCTACTGAGCGTATAATGACAGATCTTAGTTGCACTCTTACTCAGAAATTGAGGGGTGCTGTGTCCCTACTCCAGGATAAAGCTTATTAGTGGTGGCTGACCGTTGAGTAAGGTGCTCAGCCTGAACAAGTGAACTGAGTCTATTTCAAGAATACCTTCCAAGGTAAGTATGTGGGAGTAAGTTATATTGAGGCTCGCCGACACGAGTTTATGAGCCTAGTTCAGGCGGTCAGTCTATGGCTAAGTATGAAGTCAAGTTTTTGCGACTGAGTAGGTATATATGGACTTTGATAGGGTCTGACTATGAAAAATACGTGAGGTTCGAGGAAAGACTAAGATATGATCTACGGGTTCTGATATCTCCTTAGAGGGAACAGGTTTTTATGGTTTTAGTTGACAAAGCAAAATAGTGGAAGAAGTGAAACGCACTGAGCATGAGCAGCGTGATGGTGAGAGGGATCAGAATAAGATTAAAAACGATTCGAGTCCCTTTGGTTCTAGTCAGTGTCCTAAGAAGCAGACGAGATTTTATAAGCCTCCGAAGGCTGAAGCACCAGCTGTAGTGACAGAGATTCAGCTATGCAATGATTGTGGGAAGCGCCATTCGGGCGAGTACTGGAGGACGTTAGGAGCATGCCTCCGTTGCAGTTCGATAGAGCATCGAGCTAGGGATTGCCTCCGTTGACCTGATTCAATGTTAGCTCTGGTACAGACTCGGCTCCTAATTCTGTTCAGCCTCCGAGAAAGGTTCAACAACCATTCAGAGATCGTGGTAGTGGTAGGGATGGTGATGGATCTGGAAGAGAACAGAGAGTACCGATTAGAGGTGCAGGTCAGGTTGAGACTCGTCAGCCGGTATTGGTTTATGCGACGAGACGCAGCGATGAGAGCGATGATGCTGATGTCATTGAAAGTACCTTCTTTATTTATTTTGTTCCATATTATGCTCTCATTAATATTGGCTCTACTCACTCGTACATAGCTAGTGTTGTTTTTGTAAATTTGGGATTAACCGCTGAGAATACTGTTAGAGAGTTTTCTGTGATTAGTCCTTTGGGTCAATCAATTCAGGTTAATAGAGTATACAGGCGAGTACCCCTAGAGCTCCAGGGTATGGTATTTCTGATTGATTTAATGGAATTTCCCTTTAATGAGTTTGATTTAATTCTAGGAATGGTTTGACTCGTTAAGTATCGGGTTAGTCTAAACTGTGCAACCAAGAGAGTTTCTTTAAGATTGAGTGAGAATGATGAGGTGGTCATGGTGGGTGAGTGTCGAGATTATCTCTTTAATGTAATCTCTACTCTTGTAGTAGATAAGTTAGTCCGAAAGGGGTGTGAGGCATACCATGCTTACCTATACGATTTTGTTCCTGTAAAACTTTCAGTAAGAGATATTCGCACCATGAGAGAGTTCCCGAACATTTTTACCAAGGAATTACCTGGAGTACCTATGGATATGAAAGTGGAATTTGGAATTGATCTACTACTAGGTACTACTCCAGTGTCTATTGTGCCCTACCGCATGGCATCAAAAGAGTTGGCTGAACTAAAAGTACTACTTCAGGAACTCTTTGATAGGGGATTCATTCGATCGAGTGTGTTTCTGTGAAGGGCACAGGTATTGTTTGTTAAGAAGAAAGATGGGTTGATGAGAATGTGCATAGATTATCGGTAGTTAAACAAGTTGACAATCAAGAATAAGTATACATTACTAAGGAGTCACGACTTGTTCAACCAATTTCGAGGAGCATCTGTTTTCTCCAAAATTGATTTACGCTCCGGTTACCATCAACTCAAAGTCAATGAGGCTGATGTGTACAAAACCACCTTCAGAACTCATTACGGACATTATGAGTTCCTGGTGATGCCTTTTGGTTTAACGAATGCCCCAACAACATTTATAGATTTAATGAATCAGGTGTTTCAACTGTACTTGGATCAATTTGTAGTGGTTTTTATCGATGATATCTTGGTCTACTCTAAAACTGAGATTAAGCATGATGACCATCTTCGCATTGTACTCTAGATACTTCAAGAAAAACTGTTGTATGCCAAGTTCAATAAGTGTGAGTTTTGGTTGCAAGAAGTCACTTTTCTGAGTCATTTGGTGATGGTGGAAGGGATCTGAGTTGATCCCAAGAAAATAGAAGCGATTGTTGAGTGGAAACAACCAAAAAATATATTTGAGCTTTGTAGTTTCCTGGGTTTAGCCAGTTACTACCGAAGGTTCATCGAACGGTTTTCTCTAATTGCGTCACCTCTGATGAAGCTGCTACGTAAGAATGCTCCATTCATGTGGTCTAAGGTGCAACAGTCTAGTTTCGATAAGCTCAAGTCCGTTATGACACAAGCTCTTGTCTTAGTTCAACTGGAATCGGGTCGGGAGTTTGTGGTATACAGTGATGCTTTACATGTGGGTTATGATGTGTGCTTATGCAATACGATAAGGTGGTCGCTTACGCATCACGGTAGCTTAAGACACGCGAGGGTAACTACCCTACGCACGATCTTGAGCTGGTTACGGTTGTGTTTGCTTTAAAGTTCTGGATGCATTATCTGTATGGTGAAAGGTGTATTATTTACATTGATCACAAGAGTCTCAAATATTTGTTAACCCAAAAAGAGTTAAATCTTCGACAGCGCAGATGGGTAGAATTACTTAAAGATTACAATTGCACGATAGAATACCACCTCGGTAAGGCTAATATGGTAGTTGACACCCTTAACCATAGAACAATGACTAATTTGAGAGCAATGTTAGCTCGTCTGAGGTTAGGTAAGGATGGGGGACTATTGGTAGAATTACAGGTTAAACCGATTTGGGTGGAGCATATTCCAGCTAAGAAATTAAGCGATGAGTCCTTAGTTCAACGATTGCAACATGTTGGTTCAAACGAGACTTTCGATTTTAGCTTGAATAGTGATAATGTGCTATGCTTCAAAGGTAGGATTTGTGTACCCAATGATAAGGAGCTGAGGCATTCGATCCTACAGGAGGCACATAATAATCCCTATGCTATGCATCCTGGTGGGAATAAAATGTATCAGGATCTCCGAGAGCTCTATTGGTGGCCCAGACTGAAATGGGAGGCAGTCACTTTTGTATCCCACTGTCAGACTTGTCAAAAGGTTAAGGTTGAACATCAGTTGCCCTCTGGATTGCTTCAGCCAATTAAGATTCCACAATGGAAATAGAAGTGGGTAATAATGGATTTTGTTATGTGGTTGCCTTTAACCCCCAGTAAGAAAGATTCAATTTGGTTCATTGTTGATCAGTTGACCAAATCAGCCCATTTCATTTCTATCTGAACAGATTACTCTTTACAGAAGTTAGCTAAATTGAATATCGCCAAAATTGTGAGATTACATAAAATTTCGGTCTTGATCATCTCTGACAGAGATCTGCGATTTATGTCTAAGTTTTGGAAAAAACTTCATGAGGCCTTAGGCACCTGACTTAATTTCAGTACTGCGTACCACCCTCAGACCAATGGACAGTGGGAGCGGATTATTTAGTTCCTAGAGGATATGCTTCGGGGTTGTGTGATAGACTTCAGGGGGTAGTTGGGAGGAGTACCTACTGTTGGCTAAATTTGCATACAATAACAGCTTTCAGTAAAGTATTCAAATAGCACCCTACGAAGCCTTATATGGTCATAAGTATCATACTCCGTTATGTTAGACAAAATTAAGTGAATGCCGGATATTGGGTCTTGAACTAGTTTCTGAAACTGATAGTAGTACTGTGAAAGTGATTCATGATCGCCTGAAAGCAGTCTCTAAATGCCAGAAGTCTTATGCGGATTTTAAAAGAAAGGATATTGAGTTTTCGGTAGGTGATTAAGTGTTCATGTATCACCTTGGAAAAAAGTTCTCCGATTCGGACGCAAGGGTAAGCTAAGTTCGAGGTTCATTAGACTTTACCGTATTTTGAAGCATGTCAGACCTGTTGCATATCAGTTGGAGTTACCGTCAGAATTAGAACGAATTCATGATGTGCTTCATGTTTCGATGCTGAGACGGTATTGGTCAGATCCGTCGCATATTGTTACTATCGACGAGATCAAATTGCGACTGGACTTAACATTCGAAGAATAGCCAGTCCAAATCTTGGAACGTGATGTTAAGGTATTGAAGAAGAAAACTGCTCCTCTAGTAAAGGTTCTGTGGCAGAACCACGATATTGAGGAAGCTACGTGGGAACCTGAAGAATCAATTAGCTGGCTGTATCAGTATCTGTTTGACTCAGGTAAAATTTCAAGGCCAAAATTTCTTTTAGGGGGAGAGAGTTGTAATGCCCAAAATTTTAAGAATTTAATTGTGAGAGTCTGCAGTAATTAGAATTCTGTATCTCTAGTTCTATGTTTTGCTTTTGTGTTTAAGGTATTGGGTTCAAGTTACATCGTTAAAAGTTTTGTTGTTTTCGAAATTAACCTATAGTCATGCGTTACCCAGTTAAGTTTAATTCAGTGTGGAATTGTGCCGAAAATAAGCTTGTTGGTTCACCGGTTAAGTATCTGTCTGTATTCTGTTAGGTCCCGTGCTCGAGTCTCGAAGGTTTCCAATAAGGAAAATTTTTGTCAAATGCTAAAAATCTACTTGGAAGTTAGGAAATTAATTAATGATAGTTCTTTCTTCAAATTTTTTTATTTCTTTTTTCTATTTCTTTTTTCTTTTTCTTTTCTATCTTCTTTTTCGTTTTATTTATTTTGCTAATCAAAGTCGTGGGGGAATAGGGATTAACGAAAATTCTGTTGTTAGTCACTAGTCAGAAGGCTATTGGGTAAGTAACTATCAATGTGAGTGTTTCTGCAATTTTTCTTCATTTTGTAAATTGCTTGGAATGGGGTATTTTTGTGGGTTCTGAGAATATCTGATTAACGATCATTTGTTAACCTTGCAGGCTAGAATATTAACAACAAGGAATAGCAACAAGACAGTCTCTATGATTGTTGCTAGACTGTCTTGTTGCTGAAGTTTTGAGAAGTTTAGGTAGGTTGAAGAGTTCATGTCGAAACTTTCGACATAGACATTAAGTGAGTAATCGAGAAATTCTACTGATTAAATGGATAAATTGTGTTACTGAATGATTGTTTTAGGCTTCGAGGATCTTTTGTGTTGTTGCAGGCCGTGTGATTGGCCGTGTAACTCACTGTTCATCAATTTGGGATCACATGGGCAAGGCACATGCCCGTGTGTGGCCATGTTAGTGTAGAGTTCACATGGGCAACAGACACGGGCATGTGTTTGGGCGTGTAACTCACTATTTGTGGTACAAAACCACATTGCCAGTGACATGGGTGTGTACCCAGGCCGTGTGAGTCACACAGGAAGGGACATGAGCGTGTGTCTGAGCCGTGTAACTCACTATTTATGCTTCAGAACCACACAGGCAAGGCACATGGGCATGTGGCTAGGCCGTGTGTCATGTTGTAAGGGCCTGAAACCTTTTTTTAGGCCATGAATATTGTTTAACACTGTTACTGACTTCCTCATTATACAAATGGTGGAACTTAATTGTATGAGAGCTATCTGATATTCTGAGACTAATGTGTGAATAACATATTTGTATGTATACTATGACACTTGTTCTGAAATTGAACTGTCTTATCTGATGTGGAATAAAATAGAATAACCGAATACTCAATATCGCTACTTGTGCTCTGCATTTGCATGGATTGGGATATTGTGAAGAAAAAGTAATATGTTTTGAATTAGTGGCTATGCCACAATACGTATAAATCTGATTCTAACGCTTTGTCGCAATCTAGTCTAGAAGCTAAGTTGCGTATTTGTAAAGTGTCAAACGGACACTCTAAGGTGTGTAGGGTTGGTTGGGCATTAAATGTCTTTAACGGTGTGTTGGGATGGCCGAAGACGGTGTATAGCAGATGGGGGTTAGGAATATTGCATCTGAATCTGACCTGTACTGTATTTGGAACTGAATTTGCATATATATATTGTAACACCCCTAACCCGTATCCACTGCCAGAACAGGGTTTCAGAGCATTACTACCATTTACAGATCACTAAAAAAAACTTAAATACTTACCGATTCAATGCATCATATAAATAAATATATTACCATTCAATCAATAGTTTTGACACTTGTATAAGCATCAAACAGCAACATTGTTAGTATACTTGCACATATCTCATATAAATTCAACATTGATATATCTATTTTCTCGACATATCGCACTTGAGTTTAATAATAGTCTCAACTTACATAATTTCCTTGTATCAACATATCAAAGATAATCATATATGTACATGTCATGAAACATATCATGCTCTTACCGTTTCTTCATAAGCATATATCATTCATTTCATTATATCAATATTTCATGCTCTATCATTTCCATATATTTTATGTATATTTATTCCGGTAATAGTTTATATCAAACTTAACATAAATTATATTCCATGTACTTATACTTATTTCGTTTATCTATCTTTATAATTATTTCATATAACCATTCGTCAACTGATACATATTACCTGAATATCAATTGTTCAACAGATGTCATAGCGTCTCCCATCCACGGTCTTATTTATCTTTGACATGATGCCATAGTGTCTTTCAATTATGGTCTTACTCATTTTCTGTCATGTTGCCATGGTATCTTTCAACCATGATCTTATTCATTTCATGTCACGTTGCCATGGTATCTTTCAACCATGGTCTTATTTATTTCCCGTCATGTTGCCATGGTATCTTTCAACCATGGTCTTACACGTTTCATATCAGGTGCCATGGTATCTTTCAACCATGGTTTTACACGTTTCATATCAGGCTGCCATGGTATCTTTCAACCATGGTCTTACACATTTCATATCAGGTTGCCATCGTATCTTTCAACCATGGTCTTACACATTTCATATCAGAGAGCACACTCCCGCGAACCTCATCCTTACAGTGGGATTACCAGTCCAGGCTAAATCCCCTGTAATATAAACTCATAGAGTATTGTCGGGATTACCAGTCCAGGCTAAATCCCCTACAACGACAATTACTCTAATGAGCTTGGATCTAAATTACCAGTCCAGGCTAAATTTAGACCCTAATTCGGATTACCCGTCTGAGCTAAATCCATTTACATGTATTCTTCGAGAGGGCTATATCAGGATAGGATCACCCGTCCGGGCTAGATCCTTTTTACCGTCAATTCCTTTTCAGAGATCCATCGAATTTTCCTTTCATTCAACCGGGATTTATTTTCAATTTATATCGAGTATTATCAATATTTTATCAAATATCATGAATTGAACATTCAAATCATATTTTCATCACATAATCACATATTTCAAGTATTTAAAATAAAATTCAAGTTACACAAACTTACCTCATTGCTTGTTTGTGTTTATAATTTCATTAATCCAATATATTTTCTTTTCCACGATCAAGTCTCATATTTGAGTCGTCTGGATCTTTATAAATAAATTTGATCATCATTTTCATTCATTTCATATTCTAATGCATTTAATTAATGCTCTAGGTAAAATTATCATTTTGCCCCTAACTTTTAATTAATGACGATTTCGTCCTTAGGGTCAGGAAAATAAAATTCTTGCAATTTAATCCTTATTTCCAGCTATTATTCTCATATATATATATTGATAACAGTCCATGAATTCTATAAAATATCAGAATTTTCCATAATTTCAACACTTTTCAATTTAATCCCTAAAACATGTTTTCCCCCGATCTTGAACTAAATTAATAATTTCATTCAATTTTGTAATTTAAATAATAAAATAATCCATTTCATGTAATTTGGTCATTTTTGACATTTTTACAAAATTGCCCATAAAGTTTTATTTTTATTCAATTTAGTCCCTGAGCCTAAAATATGCAAATTAGCCATGCTAGATGAATATTCATACATATTTTTCCTCCTCTTCCTCTCCATTCCACATCCTTAATGTAGATAACACACTTGTAAGTAACATTATCCATAATTTTTATTATTTACTTTTATGAATATTCAAGCTGTCCATCTATGTCATAGTTACTAAATTATTTATATCTGGAGCTCTAGAACTCTAAATTAAGATCTGATAATTTTCCCTGAAACTAGACTCATAAATCTTCTTATCATAAATTTTTTATAATTTTTTGTTCAGTCAATAAGTACAGTTTATTCTTTAAAGTTACCCCTATTCTGCTGTCTGACAGTTGTGACCCTTCTTCACTAAAAATTAATTATATTCTTGTACAAAATTCTAATGATGTTCCCGTTTATTTATATTGAAACTAGACTCATTCAAGATTCTAAAAATATAAATTTAATCCCATAATTATGATTATACAATTTTTTATGAGTTTTCAAAGTCAGAACAGGGGAACCCGAAATCATTCTGATGTTGTCTCACAAAATTTATTATATCTCATGATTTACAAATCTATTGCTTACACCGTTTCTTCTATGAGAAACTAGACTCAGTGAGATTTAATTTCATATTTTTTTCATCTTCTAATTCGATTTATAAAATTTATGGTGATTTTTCAAAGTTAGTCTACTGCTGCTGTCCAATACTGTTTTAGTACAAGATATTAATTACCATGTTATAACATCCTTATTTTCTTTTTCTACACCATTTCTCATCACTTTCTCTTATTTTCTCTTCACTAACATTTCAAGAACATAAGACCTTATGTAAGAAAACTCTACTATAACATTATTTCCATGTTTTATCAATAATAACAAACTTAAAAACATATTGAAATCTTGATATACTTACCTTGTTCTATTGATACTAATCTTTAACTTGATTTTCTCTCTCCTCCAGCTTCTATTTCTTGAATCCAACTTGATATTCTAACTCCCCATGGACTCCTTAACATTTCTCTCTCTTAGTAGCAATGGAAATTCTTTTGATTTCTAGGTGAAAATGGTGAATTTTTGGTGGAAGGACCAAATTGTAAAGAAAAGAAAATTTCTTTCTTTTCCTTCTCTTCTAACGTTGGCTGCATGCATGGAAAGATGATGAAAATTCTTCATCTTTCCTTCCTTTCATACTAAATAATTAATAATAAAATAATAATAAAATATCTCATTAAAATAATATATATCTAATTAAATAATCATAAAATATCATCAACATCATCATTACTTTCTAGATTTCTCTCTCTTCCAATTGACCATTTTGCCCTTTATTATCTTTTAAAATTCCATCCTTGAGTCATCATTTAATTTTGGTAAAATTGCAATTTAGTCCCTCATAGTTCTTTACCTATTCAATTTGGTCCTAATTCATCCATTTTCCTTAGTTTCTAGATCATTCCACTCTTAAAATATTTACACTATTGGTCCTTCAACTTTTTCATATTTACACTTTAACCCCTTAAATTTTGAGTATTTACTCTTGTGCAACAAAACTTTTCTCACTTTTACAATTTAGTCCTTTCTTGAATTAATATATCATAATATACTTCTTAATATTGACATAACTCAAAATTTCCCTTTATGTCACTTTATTTCCTTATTTTACTATATCAAGGATAATATCTTACTGTAAAAATTTTCAGGGTATTACATATATATATGTAACAAATTTGCTCTGAATCTGAATTAAACATTTTGTATGTATCGAAGTAAATCTTTGAACTTGGAAATATTCTATAAGTAAGCATTAATTGAACAAATTTCTTTTACGCACTGAGTTCACAACTCATATTTGTTATTAATTAGATTTCAGGTAGTTTTCAATCTTGAACAGGTCAGTGCCGTGGGAGCTCGGTCAAGCTTTTACCTTTCTTTCAAATGTTATGTTAAGATTTTCGGTAATTTATGATAGTAGAACATTGGGAGATTATATACTAACTAAATAACTAATCTTTATGATGATGAATATTATATGAAACATGGTTTAGTATTATTATGTTACTTGTGTGGTATGTAAGTATTGTCAATGCAACTCTCTAAGCTTGGACTGGACTTCTAGACCGAGTGTATGGTGTTACATAGAATGTGGACTATTAGTTGTTTCTATTAACCCTTTTTCTAATAATTTTTTAATTTGTATATGAAATTCATCTGTATCTTGTTTAGTATAGATCATTGGTTTAACTCTAATAATTTTATTGGGATTTTCTAATGCATATTATATGTTTAGGTTTAATGCCTTAGATGAAGTATGAAGTAAATATAAGAAGGTTATGTACTTTAATGATTGGTTTCTTGCTTGCCAAATAAACTAGCTTGGTGGATAAGTAGGATAACTTTGTACTGTGTATGTGTATGATATTATGGTTTGATGTGGTGATATTAAAGGTCAAATTAGGTAAATTTTGAAATGATTTTATAGTGTATCAGTACGTATAGTCAAATGTATCATATCAAGTAAGTCAGTATGTCCACTGCTATAGTACAAGGTACTTGTATCGATACACGTCCTCACTTGTAATGATACATCTATGCTAGACAAGGTGTCTCTTGTTGCTCTCAAAAATCTATATTTGGTATTGTTTTAAAATGTTTTCATCTTGATTTTAAAGTTTTAAAAACGAATTGGATTATTTGAAATGGTTTAATCTAAATGATCTCATATTTGATTTCTTAATGTATTCAATAAAGTAGGAAGTTATTTTTTGTTACTTCGATAACAAATGTAATATGTCGTATTTCAATCAAGCAATCGGCAATGAAAACACGGAGGGATTGATGAGAAATTTTTCCGTTCAATCACCTATGAAAGTTCAAAAAATTCTAAATTAAATCATTTATTCATTTTATTTTCTTCAAAATAATTATTCTTTTTTTCCTTATTCTTCCTTCTTTATGTTTTGGCCCTGCTTGTTTGCTCTCTGTACCATTTTTTTCTCCGGCCAAGTTCCTCCAACCTTCATCGTCAAAGACCTGCCCATAATGGCCAGTAAACTAAAAGACTCTTTGCCTTCTCTTTTTCGAAATTTTTTGAAATTTTCTTATTTTCTTTCAGATCTGGAACTTATCGATCTGCTTTGCGTCACTTCTCTTTTCTTTTTCATTTTTTTAAAAAATTATTCAACATTTTATTTTTGAAAGAAACAACGAAAAACAACAACAAAACAAAAAAAAAGAAAAAAGAGAGAGAGAAAAGGAAAGTAAAAATAAATCACCCAAATTAAAAAAAGAAGAAGAAGAAGCTGATTTGGGCTTTGAGGCTCAAAATACTTTTATTAAAAAACTTCTTTTAATATTTTAAAGACAAAACTTTATTTTATTTTAAACAAAATTTTGATTATTATTTTTATATAATTATTTAAGAAACATTTGGATATCCAAATGTTCACTCATTTCATGTCAAAGTTTCGAAGAATTAAAATGGATTAAATTAGACATAACTGAAAATTAATTTCAAAATAATTGAAATAAAATTTAATTAAATTATAAATATTTGAAATTTAACTGAGTTTAATCTTGACTCAATTTCATTTTAAAAATAAAAATTAAAATAAAAAAGGAAACACGTGTCCCATCAAAAACCTTGTAACCCAAGTTAAAAAAAAAATGAAGTTGGGGACAAAATTAGGTGGTAGAATAAAAGAAATGATCTGACGTGGAATAGTTGAGCATTAGCTGATAAGCAGTTCCAACTCCCAAATGAAGAACGTTTTACTAGATTTGGAGGTCAACAAATAAAAGAAGCCAAAGCCGAAACCAGACGCAGCTGGGCTGAGCCACCCACCGTTTTTCCATCAAATCCACTAGGGAATAGTAGTGGGAACCCTCCTAAAAACATGGAGCTGCATGATGTCCACGTGGCCATTTAGTTCCACTTTTACGCCAGAAAGTGGCTTCCACGCGCTTCTACCCCATTCTGCATGTGCTTTTGGACTCTTTCCCAAACTAGCACTCTTTGGAATTATCGCTACTTTTCTTTGGAATTATTCCATAATCTTATAAATTGACTTAAATTTTTGAACAATTTAAAGTAATAAAAATAATTCAAACTTTTATAATAATTGATATGGTATAAAATGTTCAATTACTAATGTCTAATAATCGATATAAAATTATGGGAAAAGTAACAGCAATTATTCAATTTTGATCAAAATAATATCAAATTTTGAAAAGTTATAATTTAACCACTAAATTTTATGAAAGCAATAAATCAATCACCTGAATCCATTTTTTGTTATAGACATAACTAGCAGCTAACGTGACCTATTAGGGTGCCACATTAAATATGATCCCACCATCAAAATTTTTTTTAATTTTTATTATTAATTTTCTAAACAAATACAACCAAAACTCTTTTTTGTTTAATATTCTCTTCTCCCTTCTCTGTACTATCAAAATTTTTTCTGTTCTAATGCAACCTAAAAACAACAACAAAAAACCCAAAAATCAACGTTGGACTATTGCGCCGATTTGCCAACGGTGGTCGAAAAACTCTAAATTCTTAACTAGTCTCTTTTGACCCTTTGAACATGAATTTGGAGTCATATTCTCCAAAAATCACCTCGAACTACTCGAATCTATGCTTAAACGTTCAAATTTCTCCTTACCTGATCTCGAAATCTGACTATCGAATCAGTCTGATTCCAAGGTATGTTGTTTTTTGCGAGCTCTTTTACATTCCTACCATTCAAATTTCTGAGATGACTACCCCAGACCTCAAAACTAGCCTCAACGTTCCTCTTATTTCTTTTTTTTTTCTTTATATTTTTTTCTTCTTTCTTTGACTTTGTTTCCTTTCTCTCCGTTGCAGGCTTCCACTTGGTTTTCCTTTGGAGTTATTTTTATTGTTCATTTTTTATTTTTTGTGTTGTTTGTGTGAATTTTTTAGTTGTTGAAGGTGTGGTGAAGATGTGTTTATGGTGGCGATGGTAAATGGAGTGATTATGAGGGTGTTTGGATTTGACAATAGTGGCAATGTATGGCGATTGGTTAATTGGATAGTGGCGGTGATTAGTGTTGAGAGAGGTTGATGATAGTATGATTAAGAGAAAAACAAATTCAAAGTTTTTAATCTTTCTGGAAAAAAAGAAAAAGAAAAAGAGGAGTTGAAAAAGGTTGAAGCGGGAAGTGAAGTTAACAGGGACGATATGGTTGAAGTAGGAAGCGAACATGGCCAGTTTGAAGAGGTTAGTATAATGAGTTCTGAGGCACCCACTGTGATCTCCCTTTCTTCTTATTCTTCTTCTTTTTCTTCTGGCTGGTCATGTCCAATGTGGTTAGTTAACGGAACATGTCACCTGTTCCGTTAGGCCTGTAATGGAAAATGTTAGTGGGTGACTGATTTGTCACTTTTCAATAATGTTAATGATTGTTTTGTTATTTTCGTAAAGTTTAGTGACTAGTTGTAACTTTTCAAAGTTTAGTATCTGTTTTGTTATTTTAATCAGAGTTGAATGACTGTTGGTGTACTTTACCCTAAAATTAAAATAGTAAAATATTAATATTAATTTTTTATTTTTTAAAATTTATTTAATCAATACCAACACAATATCAAATTTCTTGATACAATGTCAAAACTACCCAAAATCTCTCATCAACTCTTATATAGGAGAATAAAGGTGCTTCAACGCTCTCGAATTGACATCTTCCTGTACTAGCAACAATACTGATGCCAATCGAGCTATAGACTTAATCGATAACACATTATCAAATTACCAATTATACTATTTCTTTATATGGTTCAGACTTAATCTTGTAACAATGTTATGTGCTTGTAACTTTTTTTTATACAATATTGAAATGAGATGGGGTAGTATGATTTGAACCCGTGTTAAGCAGATGTCTGATAAGAACTTTAATCAACATATCATACAAGTAAAGACAACATTTTTTTGAAGTTGTAATCTTTTATTTTTCCATGAGAAACTATTGTAATCATAATAATAGCAACAATAAATTACATTAGTAGTCACCCAACTATTAGTAAATTTCTTTTTTAGTAACTTAACTATGAAAAGTTATAAAATGATTATCCAACTATTAGTAAATTTTTGGTCATCCAACTAGGAAAAGTTACAAAATTATCACCCAAACATTCAATTTTGTCTTTTTTTTCTTTGTCATTAGCTGGCCAATAGTGAAAACTTTTAAAATTAGAATAATAACAACTTTAACTCTAAACATTTATAAATTATGTCAATTAATCTTGATTCTAAAAATATTTAAGCCTCAACATTTATAGATTGTGTAAGTTGATCCTTTTTTTTTGGTAGTTTTACTTTTATTTTTGAAGGTTAATTTTAAAAGAATAAAAAAATGAAAATTATTATCTTTTATTTTTGGGAATTTTTCATTTTTTTTTTGTATATTTCCAATCAAATTAGCTGATACATTAATATTTTTTTAGCTTTTTAGGTGAAAGGGCCACAAAGAAAAGCAAAAGTAAAAAATTAAAAAAAAAACACAATATGTAAATGTTGAGGATTAGATTTTTACAATCAAGACTAAATTGGCACTATGATATCCCTAACTAACTATTGAGCTCGGAACAATACCAAGTCGGGTTAGATATACTTGAAAATTTTAGAAATGGATAAAATAAGAATTTTTGAGTGTTAGTATAGAAAGTAGTTAGAGCCGATAGAAAATTAAAAATACTCTTGAAATAAGATAAATAAATTTAGGGTATAGGCTTACTAGTAAGAGAATAAAAAATATTGGGGCAAAAGTAAGAAAATTAAAAAATTGAAATGATTGCATTGAGTTGAAGGAAAAAGGAGGAATGACAATAAGTGAAATTTTACCAAAATAAAGTATGATTCATGGATGGTATTATAGAGAAAGTTTGAGGATTAAATGGTAATTACTCAAACAAGATAATTATGGAAAATGCAATGATTAAGGACTAAAATGTGTACAAATATGATTGGAGGGTCATTTTGATAATTATCATTTAATTATTAAATGAATTAAATATTTTTATTTGACCATCCTTTCAACTTTTTTATTGCAAATAGGTCATTTCCACCAATTTTAAGCCTTTTAAGCTTAATTTCTCCAATTTCTTTCATGAAAACTTAGTGGAATCAATAGAGAAGCCTAGTATTCACCATAGGGTGAGTTTGGATAGACGACGCATTTAGCTGTATTTAGTGTAAAAACAACGATGGTAGTGAGATTAGATACTATAACGATATTGTAGCTTGAGACAAATAGTAAGCTAAATGCACTGCACCGCACCTCATCTCACCACCCATCCAAACCCACCCTTAATTTCATGAAAAATGTATCAATAATTGTCTTGAAGAAGAGAGAAAATAAGAACTAGGGTTTGATTACAAGTGATTAAGGTAAGAATGGTAAGTTTCATTATGAAATTCATGTTAGTTTCATTTAAATAGTATAGATATGTTATTTGATTATGATTTTAACAAGTAAATGTTATATGTTTTGGTATGGAAATGAAGAAAAAGAGAAGAAAAGTGAAGGATTAGTTAGGAAAAAAAAAAGCAAGGAAGTAACCAAAGAGTGAAGGATGAAGAAAATATTTCATCCAAGACTTAGTTGTAAGTACTTCAAGAATTTTAATTTATTTAATTTTAATCTAAGTATAAATTATGTTAAAATAGTTAAATTAATTAAAATATTTTAGTATTAAGTGCAAAAAAAGAATAAAAATAATAATAAATTAAGTAGTGATAAATATAGTTTGAATTTTGATTATGTGATGAATTAATTTGATATATTGAAATAATAGTAAAAGGATTAAATTGTGAAGTTTCAAACTGGTTATGAAAACTGAATTTATGATAAATTGGAATGTGAATGAAGTGGAAAGAATTAATGAATGTATGAGTAGTGAAAATGGGGTTGAATTACAAAGTATAGTGAATTTTTTGATAATAAGGACTAAATTGTAAAAAGTGAAAATTTTAAATTGCTTTCATTTGAATGAGTGGATGAGATGGAATAAATGTATTAAAAATCCATGTAGACAAGATGAGAACTAATAAGATATGAATGAAATGTCATTAGGAAATCCTATGCACGCAAATGAAAGTGGCACTTCGATGCAATCAAAATATGGCACTTCTGTTGAATACTATGATTGTTTAGTATATCTTATATGTTTTATTTAGTCTACAATGGGCAATACCAATAAAACATGGTAAGAGAAAATTTTCAATAGATCCAATAAGTGATTTAAGCCTTGTGAATTGATCATTATTTATTAGTATTGCCTTTATGAAATTATACATATTCTACATTAATTATACTTTAAATAGAAAGTTTAATTCTTTTGGTATTTAATAAACATCGATAATGGCAGTAGAATGACTACAAAAAAATAAGAAAAGAAAAATAAGAACACACAGATTTTACGTAGAAAACCCTTTTGGAAAAAACCCACAGGCAGAGGAGGAGAAATTCACTAATGTTGAAAAACGAATGATACAAGAGAAATTCCGACTACATCTATTTAAGAGTTGAAAAATCCTGTTGCAATCAAAATCAAATAGAAGAAGAATAGTTCTATACGAATTCAACTTGTTTTGTATGGCCTGTATCACAAACCCTAGTCCAATTTTGTGCTTAATGGGGATCTGTGGCAGGCTACGGCCTCGGGCTCGGTAGATGTTTTTCTTTGGTGAAGATTGATTAGTTGGGTGAGAGACTATATTCAGAATTTAATCACGAATTTTGCCTAGTGGTGTGTATGGATGCGGATATGAACGTTTGTGTTTATGGATTATCATTATTGTTATGTTTGAATATGAGTTTATATTACTAAACATGCTGACCTTGGTATGAGTCTAAATAAAGCAATGGAGTATGTGTGGTATATCACACAATAAAAGCAATCACCCACAACCATATAATTCGAGATATTATTGGTATAGAATAGGAAATTGTCTTTATTTCATCAAAATAAAGGAACTAAACCAAGTGTTATAGTAGGAATATGAGTTGTGGTTATTCTGGGGTAGGAAGTGTAAGAGTAATAAGGAATTGTGGAGCAAAGCATCGGATGCATGGTAAAAAGTTGGGCTTTTGGTTATCAAATATAATGAAGAGTTTATGAAAGAACTTGTGCAAAGAAGACAGTAGACTAAATTTAGATGGTTAATTTTATTGAGATTTTAGTGTAAGGTGTTGCTGACTTTAGCAACTCTTCTTTAAGTGGTTGTATTCTGAAACTTAAAGTTCTTTGGATGAGTCACTACTTTATGCAATTTTTGGTGTCTTGGGACATTAGGGGTGTTGGCTTTTGATTGATCTTGGTTTGATAAGATGTTTAAAGTTATTTCTTTTAAGGTGTTTGTGAGTCAAGCTCGTGTGATGTTACTAGAGAGTATGTTTTTGGTGATTTTTTTTGGTTTTGTCTGTTTCCATTTTGGGAGATTTTTGTAACACCCCTTACCCGAGTTCGAGGCCAGGACTGAGTGCGAGGCATTATGAAACTTAAACACATCTATTCCAACATTTAAAAATCATAAAAAAAAACTTGATTAAATTTAAAACTTTTCAAACCTTGTCCAAAATTTCTTATTACGGGCTACGAGGCCCAAAACAAACTTTAAGGACGATTCAGAACCAAACCAGGTCCTTTAAAGAACTCTGGAAATTGACTCGTGAAATAGGGGCACACGTCCGTGTGGAAGGGGCGACATGCCTGTGTGGCCTTCTTAACATGGCCGCGTTAAAGGCCCGTGTAGTTCACATGGCCTAAACATATCGAGACACGCCCATGTCCCTAACCCGTGGGGAATTAATTCCTAATTCAAACTTACAGGGGTTTTCACATGGCCTGGCACACTCCCATGTCTCTCACACGGCCATGACACGCTCGTGTCTCAGCCCGTGTCCAAAAACCTTGACATTCTGTTTTTGATGTCAGCAACCATTTAGGGGCACACGGCCAAGGCACACGCCCGTGTGTTAGGCTATGTGGTGAATTTAATTCGACACTTAAGGTGCAGACTTCACACGGTTCAGACACACGGCTGTGTCTCTGCCCGTATGTTTACTACTGTGCATACTAACTTGAAATTTTAAGGTGCAGGGGACACACGACCGGACAACACGCCTATAGGGCTGACCGTGTGTCGCACACGGCCTAGACAAACTCCCGTGTGTCTACCAGTGTGGACAAAAGAAGGCTATCTACCAAGACTTTTTGCCACCCTTTCTTGCACCAACCTACACAACAACAAATATCTCCAATTTACACAACAATATAAGACTAAATCAACCACAACATGACATTCAAATGCAAACCTTATCACACTCTAACAACCGAACATGCTCTTGATCATTCATACATTTGTAATTATTAGTAATGAATATTAACCATTAACCATGGCCTTATACAAAAAGAGGGTTTTCGTCCCATGCCAACACAATTGACTAACTTAACAATATGACACATAACAAAAAGACTCAATCCCTATACATGCCATACCTAAGTTAATAAAACTAACTATACCAATAGCTTAGAGTGATAGTGTGAGTAATGCCTCCAACATTCTTTGATCCACGGGCTGATTTGGCGGCACTACAAGAAATGGAAAGGAAAAGGGTAAGTATAAAGCTTAGTAAGTTGCATATAAATATTGAAATAACAACTATGTTACCACATGTGATCACACTCACAATATATCTTAATTCGCAGAAGGAGTAAATGTTCATTACAATTCTTACTCATGTTCATTCCTTGTTATTTATACAACAAGAATAGAGTTCACATATCATCAATTTCATCTAAGTACTTGTACCACTCATAACATGGTCATAAGCGTTATCATTTTGACATAAACCATAAATTTCCCGTTGAACCATTTGGATTACTACAGGATAATCACCAAGTCTAAAACATAGGGTATGATGCTGACGCCATGTTCCAAACATGGTCTTACACTGGCTCTCACATCTAAGTCGATGCCATGTCCCAGACAGGTCTTACACTGACTTACATACATCAAAACCGATGCCATGTCCTAGACAGGTCTTACACTGGCTCTCACTTATCTGTGTCGATGCCATGTCCCAGATAGGTCTTACACTAATACACCTCAAGCCGATGCCATGTCCTAGATAGGTCTTACACTAGCTTACATATATTGAGGCCGATGCTGTGTCCCAAACAAGTCTTACACTGGCTCTCATCTATCGGTGCCGATGCCATGTCCCAGACAGGTCTTACACTAGCACACAGATCACCCAAATGTCATGGCATGGGTATCCAAATTATTCCTAAGGTTCAACCGAGAGTCTCTACTACATTGATACTCATCATGTACATTCACAGCAATAGTCCACAATTTATGCCATATTAATTATACAATACATAAATATAGATAAGTTACATTATTTACTACAACTTACCTCAGTACACAAAATGTAGGCGACTAATTGTATTTAATCCGCTCACTTGGCTTTTCCCTGATCTAGGTTCGGATTGCATTTTTATTGATCTATTATAATAAAATTTCACCCATTTAATCATCACATTAATAAAAACATACTACAATTCACAATTCTGCAAAATGACTGTTTTGCCCTTAGACTTTGTAAAATTACGATTTTTCCCTTAGGCTCGTAAATCAATTTTTATCGAGTTTCCTCATTAACCAAGCCTAGATGAACTCTTTTTATACCAATAGCAACTCACAATTTCAAACATTTCACACAATTACCACCTATTTTACTAGCTTTACAAAATAGCTCATTTAGGTGTTTTCATGAAAACCCTTTTCACAAAAGTTGTTTATTTAACAGCCATGATTCATTTTCTTCCATGAAAATTCAGAAAACAACATGAAAACTCTCATGGAAAATCCGTAGTCTCTTAACCATTTTGCAAAATAGTCTCCCATTAGTTAGCTTAAGCTACAAGGGCTCCACTAGTACAAAAATCATTAAGAAAGACCACCAAAAGCACTTACTTGCAAGGGTGAAAAGTTGCTGAAATTTCAAGCTTCCAAAACCCTTATTTTGCTGAAAAGTTTGGTGGAGAGGAGAAAGATGAAAGATGATATCTTTTTCTCTTTATTTTATTTTATTTTATTTCAAGTCAAATTAGTCACCAAATTTTACCTAATCTTTGACCATTTCATTTTCTTTGCCCCTATGGCCTGCCACCCTTATTAGAATGGGAATATTTTCCCTTTAAAGACCCCTAATTATGATTCTCTAGCTATTTAACACCATTTTCTAGTAAAACAAAACTTTTTCCTTTATGCGATTTAGTCTTTTTTCGTAATTAAGCTCACAATCGCTAAAATTGATTCACCAAAATTTTCATGCACTCATATAATCACGCTACAACACATAAATTGATATTAAAAATAATTTCTCTAACCTCGAGTTATGTAGTTGTTGTGTGTCTCTGGGTGATGGTTGTTTTCATCTTTTGTTTGGATTAATAAAACTGATTTTGTCTGAGCCAAAAAAAAATGAAAACAATAGAGCACTTGAGTGTGATAGTTTATGGATTTTTTCACTTTTTTTTTTACTTTCATATGTATTGCCAAAATGATATGGTAGGAGCCAAAACATACATTGAATTTGTAATGCATGGTAATGCTTGCATGTTTTGCAAGTGCTAAACTAGGTAATAACCAAACAGAACATAAAGATAGGAACAATAAAGCCTTGAAAATGGCTGATGATGTTAGAGCATAAATCATATCTATGTTTTTTTTCAATTTTTTTTAGTTGATAGTTAAAATTGCAATAATAACAGAAATAATAAAACCTTGATTGCTAATGTATTGGAACAATTTACTACAGATAAGACACCACATCTTTACGGAGAAGTGATGTCGATGGAGGTGGAAGGATTTGATGACAACTTCTTTTGTAGTGTATTTGATTATCTTGTGGGTTGTGAATCCGAGACCAAAGCTTTGTTGGCTGAAAGTATGAAACATAGAAAAAAAATGGCTTCAAAATTTTTCTCAAGATTGAAGATATTGCTGTTTTAATGTGGAGTAATACTAATTATGTGATGTAATACTAATAATGCACTTGGAAAATTATACACGTGAACTATATTGTAGTTATCATATGGTGTACTGCTAATTATGTACTTGGATAACATTATTAATTTGTAGTATTAATTGTGGTTTGGAAGCTAATTTATTATTATTTAATCTTTGATTTTTATTTTTTTATAACACAATTAGGAATCATCTATTCGCTTTGGTTGTTTTCAATTTATTATTGTTAATATTCTAGCTTAACAATTGAGTACTATTATGTATTTAATTTGATGTATTTACTTATAAATAAATCATTGGAGTATATGTAAAAAATAGTGTAAAATATAAATTTAATAGATATAAAACAAACTCAATTAAACAACGAAAAGATAATAAATTCTCAAATGTATGATTGTTACATTTAAAACAACTTTTATGAAATATTTTTAGGAAATCTGCTGAACAAAAGAAAATATTTTACACAGATTCATCCAAACACTAGAAAATATTAACTTTTCTAGAAAAATAGATCATTTTTCGAAAACCATTTTTAATCAAACAAACGAGCCTAAGTCTGGAATCAATTTCATCCATGCTAACTAACTAATTTAATTATAACCGATACTAAAATTAAAAATTAAAGTTCTAAGTAGGACTGAGAATTGGCAAACATCATTCCTCTCTCTATATGTAAACAAACATCATATATTATAAAACTTCTTGCTTATAAAGATTCAAATAATTGTTAAATCAGTAAACAATGCAATTGAATAGCACAAAGCCACCTATAATTAATATTCTTAAATTTCATGTGAATGTCAATCTATTAAATTATTTTTAAATTAATCAAATCAATTAATCCTGTAACCTATTTTTAACTCAAACTAATTGAAGAACAATATCAAGATCAACATCGTAGACTAACATTAGTCCAATCTAAGCCATATGAAGAAGATTTACCATTATAATTAAATGAATAAAAACATGAATCTCATACAACCAATTAATAAAATTACAGTCTTAGCAACCAATAGACTTGATGTCATCTTTTCAAGTTCTTCTAAGAGACAATTAGTAGCAAAATTGAAGCTACAACTGGAGGCAAACAACAATGAATTGACGAGGAAGAACAACAAATTATTGAGGGGTAAATATGGGAGTGAAACGGTGCAAATTATTGCTCATGGCAACAAATTGGAAGGATTCGATGCAAAGGAAATTGAGCCAAATGGCCATAAATAACATTAAAAAGAACATAAGCAAAAAATGAATAACAACTATCCTAAAACCTCAAACTCAATCTAGAAGTTATGATCGAATTTAGAGAAATAACATCGACTCATTTGGAAAATTGATCTCAATAATATTTAGCAAACACGACTATAGCATACAGTCATTAAAAGTTATTTGTTCGTTTTTAGAAAACACTTAAGAAGTTACTTAATTTGTAGCAAAAAACCTTTTCCAAAGTTTTAGTTTTGAAAATCGAAATCCATTTTTTCGACTTAAGTAATTTTGCAACCTCACGTTAGAAAATATCAATTACTGATGAATTAAGCAAAAACCCAAAATGAGTTTAGAAACAGATTACAAACCCTAAAAGATCAAAACAAATAATTACAAAATTCACCATATTTACATTAAGTGCAAAAACAATCCAAGCTCCCACACGCCATCCAATCCTAAGTCAGAGGTTTACCTGAATAAACAAAGAAAAAACAAAAAAGAGTGAGCTATGAAGCTTAGTGTATAACTAAACTCAAACAAAGATCAAACAAAACACAATATACAATGTACGACCCCTTACTCATATCCAAAGCCGGAATAGGGTTTGACGCATTACCAGACTTTAACACAAGCACATATACAAAACCGGGCCATAAAATTTTCATTCAAATCAATTTCATTCATACATTTGTAAATTTTCCCTTATATGGGCTTACGAGGCCCTAAACATACATCGAATGTGGTTCGGGACTAAACTGAGAACTTTAGAAAACTTTAGGATAACTTACAATTTTTCATACTTTAGAGAGTCACACGCATATGTGGGTAGGCCGTGTAGTCTTGCACGCCCGTGTTGGCTTGGGACACACCCATGTCCTTAGCCCATGTAACTCCCTGACTATGACGCCATCAACCAAATAAGGTCACACGGCCAAGTCACACGCCCATGTGCTTGGGCGGTGTGACTAATTAAATTCCAAAAATTAAGTGCAGACTTTACACGGCCTGGGTACATGCCCATGTCCTAAGGCCGTGTCCTTCACACGGCTGAGATATGAGATACATGGTCATATCTCAGCCTATGTGTTTACTACTGGGCAATTTGTTTTGCATAATTGGGGTGCAGGGGACACACGGCCGGATCACAAGCCCATAGGGTAGACCGTGTGTCACACACGGTCAAGACACATGCTCATGTGTCTAACTGTGTGGACAATTTCTAGGCTATTTTCCAAGCCATTTGTCACCCTTAAACACTCACATACTTACACTCACCTTATGGCATGCAACATGGCACATTTGATTACTTAAGCAATCATATTCATGGTTAAATTATGACTTGGTAGTGTCAACATATCACCTATTCAAACTATCATGTTTTCATATGGCATTCCACACCAATTTCATATTTATCTATCATCTTTACTAACCTACTTTCAAGTTATCCACTTACATCACCTTTATTGACATACACATTAATCATATCTCATACACCAAACATACATACCATCCATCACACTCATTATCCATAAGTAACCATAACCACATTAAAGCATAAGCACATTTGCATACATGCACCAATAATTAGGGTTACAACCCAAATAATCAATATGAGCCACCTCTCATGGCCATATATAAAATAATCATAATGCTTTCATGAGCCAACTCATTTAGCTAATCAATATGACATATAACAAAAGACCAAGTCCTTGTACATGCCATACTCAAAATGATAATACTAGCTATACCCAAATATTCAATGGATAGTGTGACCGAGTTTCCGACTTCTTTTGATACCCGAGCTAACTTGGCGGCGCTATAAGAATAGGAAAGGAAAGGAAAGGGGGTAAGCTTTAAAGCTTAGTAAGTTCACATGAAAATAAAATACAACTTAAATAAGCGTTAATCATACATTTACGACAATGAGCATAATCTTGCATTTTTATCAATTTCTCTTAAACCCATTCTTCATATATATATAAATATATATATTCTTACCACAAGTTTATCATATCTCATGTCATTCTCATGAGTTCGATGTACATACCTGTGCCCCTTGCACATAATAACTTACTTTCTCGTCTTTGACGTATTTATCAAGATTACTCATTAAAATTCTTTGAGAACTACCCATTGAACACTCGGAATACTATCAGATACATCGAAATCTCATACCTAAGTGCCTCATTTGTAGCCAACGCTACCTCATATCACATATCGCATGTTGCTTAACTTTCGAGCTACTCACGGGTCTGCTCTCATAGGCTGTTAGGTATCCGCAACACTTGCCGGACTACCCAGCCACTTGTAGAATATGAGACCAGTACCCGGAAGCTGAAACATTGTCACATACATCATGAACTCAGACCACAACTAAATGAGTTCAGATGTCACATATATCATGAACTTAGACCACAATTCAATGAATTCAAATCACATAGTTCCTAGTGACATGTCATTTGTATCCTAAACTATTCCAAGGTTCAAACGGGATTCTTCGATACCACATTTCTGTTGAGCTTGCTCGTAATGCCGATTTCAGTATCCATAGCACCAATCGCATACTCATGGAATAATCAAGCATACTCATAATAGTAGTAAAGCATTAAAGTTCATTTGATATCAAAGTAATAGAAATATGACATAACATCTCATATGAACTTACCATACATGTAATATTAAAGCATTTAAAGTATGGTACATGTTGCATTATTTTCAAATGAACTTACCTCAGTAAAAAATGATAGAAATGAGCCTAATCCTCGTAAACCTTGTTTTTCCCCCGATCAAGACCCAAATCACGTTTTTCTTGATTTATAAGGTCAAATTCAACTTTTTCAATACTCACATTGTTCATATTGACCCATAACACATAATTTAGTAAAATTACCTTTTTAACCCTAACTTTTCACTTATTTACATTTTAGTCCCTAGGCCCGTAAAATGAAATGCATGCAATTTGTTGGTTACCCAAGCCTAGCCAATTCATATTCTAACTCATATCAGTTCACATTTTCCTTCACTTTACATTTCTACTACTCATTTTTACGCCTTTTACAAATAAGTCCTTTTTATGTGTTTCCACTAAAAATCACTTAGCAAAAGATGTTTATCACACATCAAACATTCATATTCCTCCATTAAACATCAAAATACAACCATGTCACACATGGGTCAAATTTCATACATGAACCCTAGCTCAAAATAATGGTAGAAATGGATAGATCGGTTGATGACAACTTCAAAAATGTAAAGAACATTAAAAACGAGATTTGGGAGCACTTACAATCAAGCTTGAAAATGTTGAAAACCCCAGATATGGAGACTCCCCAAATTTCAGCACCCTTAGAGAAGATGGACATCATTTTTGCTTGATTTTTCCCTTTTTATTCTTTTATTTACTAAATGACCAAAATGCCCTTAAGACATTTCTTTCAAATTTTTGCTATTCATGCCCATTTTTGTCCAAAATTTTAGAACTTGGTCAAATTGCTATTAAGGACCTCTAATTAATAATCTAATGTAATTCCATGCTTGAAGCTTCTAGAACACAAGTTTTACAACTTATTCAATTTAGTCCCTAAAGTCAAATTGGACACTTTAGGCGTAGAATTTCTTCATGAAAATTTCACATAAATATGAAATCATATCATGGATAATCAAATAATCATAAAATAATTATTTCTATTTCATATTTATGGTCTCGAAACCACTGTTCCGGCTAGACCCTAATTCGGGATGTTACATACAGATTAGAGCAATGCAGAAAGTTTCATAATGATCATATAACTAGAGCGGAATAAATTAGAGTATCACAGAGATTTTCATAACGATCGTATAACAGAACAGATGATGTATGGTTATGCCACTGCAGTGTTTTTCAGAAAATCATAATACAGATTTATCAGAAAACATCTTACCCAACTCCGCTACACATCAAAATAGAGTTTCCCATAGCTCATCCAAACAATTCAAACCAACAGATAATTGTGGACAGTGCCACCAGAATTGTAGTCAAAACTGCCAGATTAGATATATGTGGTCATACCACTATGTTGCAGCCAAGTTGCCAGAATAGATGTCTGTGGCTGAGCCACCATAATTGCAGACAAGCTGCTAGACAGAATTATGGATAAATCACTAGATGATGCAGATCATTGAACTGCTAAAAACTTCCTTCTTTCAGATCATGCCGAGCACCATCAATGTGTCATGGCATGCATATTCAGAATCACAATGATAAACATGTAGGACATTCTGTGGTACAACAATAGAAACAGAAGGCATGAAAATCCACGCTTTGCAGAACAGATTAACCAAATCTTAATGAATCATAATAGATTTTCCATGAAGTCACATGCATAGTTACATATCAAAATCAATATCAAACATAACAACTTATTCGGATATCACATGTTCAAAACCAACAAGGTAATACATAAATGAATCATCAAAATTAACGGAACACATATCATACTTGAATAAATCACATACCTTAAACACGTCTCAAACAAAAACACATTATATGCTAACAAGTCATACTTACTTAACTTATATCATATCAGACATACATACAGATAACGGATTATACATCAATAGATAATAAAAATTAGGTTTTATAGCTTTTTTCAAGTTAAACGGACCCCACGAAAGACCTATGTTTGATTCAAATGACGTTTACGGTCCTAGGGAAAGATTTTATTTTTTGGCCTACATGCCCGTGTGGATTCACACAACCTACATGGCTGGCTCGAGTGGCCCACATGGCCTGGCACACGTCTGTGTGGCTCATCATAGTGCCTCACATGGCCTGGTACATGGCCGTGTTGCTTAAGTTCCTCATATGGACTGGACACACACCCATGTGACCCAATTTAGTGCTTCATTCGACCGTGTGGCGTCAACAGCCTCAATTCTAACTTTCATAGATTGCAGATTACTCAGGTTTTCGTTACACACCTAATACGATTTTGATGTAGAAGCAATAGAGATAATCCTGGAACCTAAAAACGACGTTTAAACGTCCAATCAAACAATTTATTCTCAATCAAATCGCTAAACTAACATCCAAAATCGAAGCTACATCAAAGAAATTTTGACACAAAACCCCAAATTAAAACCTATTGGCAAACGAATCAACCAACACATAATGCTTAAATCATTGGAGGGACGTAAATCTCGAGATCTTCCCTAACAAAGATTTATGCAAGTCAAAATTTTACACTACATAAAAAGGAACGTAATTTCGTCCATCAACAAACTCAAACAAAAACTCAATAAGGAGAACTTACGCAGTTCGATTGAAAGATCGACGACACAATGGAACTTAGAGCAACAAATTTGAAATGATTCAAATAGTAAACTAAGGGCAGAAAAAGATCACAACCAAAAAGAAAAGAAGAAGAAATGGTAGAAAGAAGAAATAGAAAAAGAACGTGAAAAGAAGAGGAAGTTTTTTTTGGAAAAACTTAATTAATTTTAAAAAATAAAAACTAACTCACAAGGTAGTAACAAAAAAAAACACTTTCTTATCGCTTTCGCAGAGACTCAAACAACACAAGACCAAAGGATATACAAAACTTAACCACTGAACCACTAGGTTCATCATTGTCATCAATTGAGCAAAAATAATATAGATACTCAAGAATAGAGGTTTAGAAAAAGGTAGCAAAATTTTAAAAGAAATTATTCAAATCCAGAACCTTACACACACAAACTTAACACTTAACCACTGAACCAAATTAATTCCCTTATCACAATTTCACAATCTTAACCCAAACTCAGGATGAAACCACTCTGAATTTCACTAACCAATTCCTTCTAACTCGGTTTTTGGAATGTTACACGGATGCAATTCAGCAGCAAATTAAAGCACCTACAATAGCTTGGAGTATGGGCGACAACAACTAACTTGGAGAGGCAATGGCGTCAACTAATGGGAGCAAAAACTAAAACGATTGGGACTCAATTGGAGAGCAACTTGGTGAACTTTGAACAATGATAACGGATGCGCAACAAGCTTTGTAAAGCAATGATTGACTAAGAAATTAGCAAAAAAAATTAAGAGAAATTGAAGCAATTTCAATGAAGAATGGCTAGCAATGGAAAAAAAAATCGTTCGCAGTTTTCTTTGGTTTTATACAGGTGAGTGCTAAGCATCTATTATTTCGATTAGGTATTAATGATTCAGAGGTGAACATATATATACATATATATTGTAGCGTCAATCACATATTATTTCAATTATATAATGACGAGTTGTGCTTATTTCAACTGCATACCGATGATTTTTAATTTTTAAAAAAAAATTCATAAAATTTTATCTAGAATATCCAAAATTTAACTTTAGCAACATGAAAACATCAAATTTATCCATATAATGTTTTAAAATAACATTTAAATTTGTTTTCTCCCTCATTTAAAGATTTATTTATTTTGATCTCTTTCTTCATCTTTATCTCCATTTTCTTCTTTCATTCCTTATCTTAATATGTATTACTTAGAGAAAATAAATTAAATTAATTCTATATTATACACTTGACTAAAACAACATCAGGTGCGAAATTAGTGCTGGCAGGGGTCAATATCTTAAAATGGAAAAACATTATTTAGGCCTTTTAAAATTTTTAAAATTTTCAATTAGTAAAAGTAAAATTATACTTTGGTCCTCTTAAAAATATAAAAAATTGATTTAATCATTTAAAAATTATAAAAATATAAGCTATTAAAATGGTGGAATTATATTTTTACTGTCGTAAGAATTACAATTTAATTTCGATCCTCTTAAAAAGAATTTCTGATTGCGACCCTCATTTTCATCACATTTGATTAAACAATTGACTATAAATAACTTAAATTTATTTGGGAGCTTTAATCAATGCAAGTAAAAATGAAAAATGAAGAAAGATACCTTGAATTTTTTAAAAATGCAATTAAAATTATGAAAGATAAGTATTAGTAATAAAAATAAAATAAAATTTTTCTCTAAGAAAAAAAATTATATATTATTTTTGTACATAAAGAACATAAAAGCTAAAATCTCATTTCCCCTTGACCACAAGCGTCTGCCTGCAACAAGGGATGAAAACTCCCCGGAGGCTCCTCTAAGACTTACAGATCATCATCAAGATTATGAGCTAAATCAGCTAAATGGTTAGTACACTTATTTCTCCCTAAATATGTGTCGGACTTCAATAACCCAACCACCTTGCTGCATATCTAAGCAATCTTTGATGACAGTAGCAAGAGGGTGGAAATCATTATAAGGTCTGTTAAGGAAGTGTACCACCATTTCGGCATCAAGCTTGATGATCAGACATGAGTGATGTATCACAATTTCATATGTATAAATAATTTTTTAAACACTTTCTTAAACTTGTTTCTGAGTAAAATAAGAAAGTATCTAACAAGAATCAATAAATAACCCTAAATCTCCATCACCTAAGTATTTTTTTATCTAATATTTATTTCTTTTTTCTTTTTTTTTTTGGAATTACAAATTTATAGTTACGGACTGGCTCTATTTTAAAAGTTGAAAACTTTAGTTAGGAAGTTTGAGGATCAGATTAATAAAATTTGTAAATGTGAAGGGTTAAATTTGTTAAATTATTTATAATTATGATCAAATTGATAAAATATATTAGTATTGAAGGTTAAATATGTCATTATACCATTTCTCCAATGGTGTTTTTCCTTCAATTGTAGTAGATGGTAGGCAATTAATAAGATGGCATGCATATAGCCTAAGCCCAAAACTCTCTACCTAATCCAGCATTGGATAGCATACATCGAACTTAGCATTGGATAGCATACATCGAACTTTCTCCAAGAACGTTCGATTCATGCATTCTGCCACCCCATTATGTTGTAGTGTAAACTTGATGGTGAAGTGTCTGATGATGCCCTCATCTTCACAAATCTTTACAAATGAAGCATTTCTATACTCTCTACCATTGTTTGTGTGAAGATGCTTGATCCTTTTGCTCGTTTGAGTTTCCATCATTATTTTCCACTGGAGGAAAGCTCTTAACACTTCATCTTTTGTCTTCATTGTATACACCCATACTCTTTGGGAATAATCATCAACAAAAGTTACATCATCTAGTTTCTTTTCATCAATGGTAATATCTAGACATTATTGAAAAAGAGCATCTAGAACCTCACTCTGGCACATGCCAAAATAACTTGTGCCATCGAAGATCACTACCAATCTTGTATTTGCCACTACTGGTCTCGCCCACATGGATGATGTTAGAGCTCTTGGATTGTCCACCATTTCAACCATAATCTTTTAATATGCCCAAGGAAATCTTTTCTAATGTGGAAGATTAGTTTAAACTACAACCACAAAGCATACTTCGATAACCTTCAATTATGATACCACTTGTGCGAACAGGGTAAAAGAGAGTAAATTATCGTACTAGAAAACCGCACTAGGTTCAGTTTCCATAAAAGATTGGAGGAGTCACAAACGGTCCTACTTAAAACCTAACCTCCTAGATAGAATTTCCCTATAATGTAATTTAATACTTCAATATATCACTGCAATTGTACCTTACAAAATATTGAATGATAAATAAAAAATAAACAACACCAAAAATTTAACGAGGTTTGACAAATTACGCTTATCTCCTCAAAACATACAAGTGAAAGTTACAACTAAGAAAAGAAAAAAAATTGTCTTAAGAAGAAAATGAAAAATTTTGAGATGATTTAAAGGTGGAGAAACCACCTCTATTTATAGTAGTACAAACACTCCACAACCTTATATTTTTTAGATGTGAAGTTGTGATATTTCAACATTTTTTTTTGAATTCTCAATACTATTTTTTAGCTTGATGTTTTCCTTTATTTATTTGTAGTTTTCTTCTATTTTTGAACCTTATTTGTTTGTTTATTTGATTTTTTTTTGGGCATGGGGTGGCAACTCCTCTTATTATTGAACTTAGTTCAGGTGTGGTCTTGAAGTGGTTGTTAAATAGGGAAGTTAGACCATGGTTGTTGCGAAATCTACTTATAGGTATTGATAGGAGTATCAGCCAGATGGTTAATGTGTGGTTAAGACAAAAGGTAATAGTATGGTGGAGGCTTTGGCTATTGTTGGGGTGAGAAAATTAGAATTATTTAAAGCTTGGTAATGATATATATATTTTATTAGACATTAGGAGTTAGTTTTGATGTTGGATGTTTTGTTCCTTGTTTATTGGGGTGTTTTGTAATTTTGATTAGAAATGTGGTTAGTTTTTTCCAATGCCTTTCTAGTATCATGTATGCATATTGATTGAGAAAAAAAAAGTAATGTTTGGGTTTGGCCTTTATTTTTATTATGTTTTTTTTTTTCATGAATTTACCATTTTATGAAATCTATACTTGAAGCTTTTGGGTATTACATGTCGAAATTGATTATTGATTAATATCATCGGGGTTTGCTGTGGTTTATATTCTCATGAGATTTGTTTTTTTTTTCAATTTGGGAGAAACTCTTTTCAATTATAGTGATTCATGGTTTCATTGAAAACATATTGAAATATGAGCAGATGCATGAAATTTGCAACCTCGAGAGAAAAAGGGTGCAAATTTTATATCATCTTGGATTTAATGATTAAAATATTGGTAAGATATTTGTTTTTTCTCTCTCTAATTTTATATGTAACATTTGTAAATTTTTTATTTTATTATCAATTATAACTTTCATCTTTTTTAAAAAAAAAATAAACAATTTGATATTGTAAATTAGTTTAACAAATCAAGAAATCAAATGAATGATTGATGTTAGATCCTAAAATGGGGAGAATGAGTGTATTTCAAGGTCTTATTATTTGTTTCTTTTGATGATTGAAATTTGTATGTTTTTGATTATTTTGTTAAGAAAATCAAGACATTTCATAGCAACATTATCATTACTATATCTCTTTTAAAATATAAATTTCTCATGATTGAAATATGGTTTGTGAATTATATATATATTTTAATTATTTAGGGTGAAATTTCATACTAAGTTTTAAAAATTAGAAGAAAGTTTTTCATGTAGTGTTTCAATGTTGAAGGAAGGATCATGCAAGTAAATAGTTATTAGCTTTATTACCTTGATTTTGGGCTCCAACTATTATGTTTTGGCCTTATTTTCATATCATTTCTTTTAGTATTTATCAGTAAGGGTTCATGTATAATCTTGCCTCCCCATTGTTTTACTGATGCCTTTAGTCAGCTCCTTCTTGCCTACAATTTATTTACATTTGTTTTTTCAAATTTAAATATATATTTTATGAACAACATCACATACAGCCTTTTGCCATTCTCTATTGTTGAATTTCCTTTGGAGATTCTAAAATAAGGAATACTCATACTTGAAATGCGAGCATCAATTTTTAGATCAACTTACATGCTAAATTAATGAGATTATGTGTAGTTAATACTTAAAATTTCAAAAATTAAAGTCAATTAAATCATATAAAGTTAAAAAAAAAATTATTATTGGTTGGCCGTAATGGTAAGACATATTGTACTTTTAAGGGGAGAATATAGTTTCGAATCTTGAAGACAATATTGTTGGGAGGAGTAGCTACAAACCTCGAATATGGACCGTAAAACGGATATACATAATTTTAATAAAGTATTCTTCGTTTTTATTAATTAAATATATATTTATTTATTTTATCAAATATATGATTAACTTAATTATAGGCAAAGAAAAATATAAAATTAATTTTATTGACTTAAATGAAATTTACAATATTAAATAAAATATTCATTTAATAAAATTCCTAATTTTTTTAATTTATCCAACTATGTTTAATGATTTTATAGATTTATAATTTTATTAATTAATCAAAAAATTTACTCTCTTTTTTTATACAATAATTAGAACTACTCATAGCCCCTCCCCAACTCTTAAATAGGAGGATAATACACTTCAGTACGCTCAAACTCACGCCTTTCTGCACTAACAACAATATCAACGCCAATCAAGCTAAGACTCAATCGATGGTGGAGGTTTTTTTTAACTCCACAAGTGGCTTTAAGAAACCATCAAGTGTGCTTATTATGTATTTTAAAATAAAATAAAAGTCAAATAAATGAGACACATGATGGTTTCTTAAGCCTTCTTGAGAAATTACATAACTGCACCACCGACGCATCAAAAAATAATCCATAAGGAATAGCATTTATTTGATACATTGACAATAGAGTTTTTTTTAACTCCATATAAGCTACCAAGTGTCTTATTTAATATTTTAAAAATAAAAATCAAATATAATCAATTTTTTCTATAATAATTTATTTGTCTGCAAAAATTTTGAATATTATGCTGAGATGGTTGTCATATACCCACATCAACATTTGAAATTTAGATGATATTTGGAGTTTTAAAAAAATGTCAAATTAAAAAAAATGTAATATATTAATGATATTATTAATTAGTGAGATTTAAATAGTACCTTTCATAAAATTTACAAATGTAATTCTATTTATTAAAAATATTTTTATTTAATAATATACTACTAGTACATTTTTATGTAAAATTAAAAAAAAATTATTGAAATAATATCTTAACTAAAAATCATTTATTTAACTTACAAATATAACTAATTTTACTAAAATTTGAGACAATTAGCTACTACAATATAAAGAATTAATTTTATTGTTTATACTTGTTACTATAATAGATGACCACTTTTGCAACAAATTTGATTATTATAATGATTGATTATAAATAAAACACATGCTTTATTTAATTAATTCCCATTATTTATATATAATGTCTCTATAAGACATGTAAAATGATTCTTTTGCTATATATTTATGAATAATTAAGAATAAAAGAAAAGAAGTAGAAATTGTAGACTTCATTTTTCCCCTTTATTATATACTTGCCTGAAAAGTATAATGATGTTAACATTTTAGTTAGTCCAACAACAAAGGGGACCCAATTGGAAGAATTCACTAGATTCTCAAAATGAACTATTTTTTTTTTTATTCCAAAAACCGTCTACCCAATTTAGTACCTTGATTAGCTCAATTATAATAGTATTCCTTGGGGGGATGAACCTAACCAAATCCAACATTAAATTAAATTAATAATGATGAATTTTACTAAATATTCCACAAGTTGGGTCTTACTATTAATAAAAACAGCATTAGTAATATATATATAATGGCATGGCATGATGGAAGATGGAAGATGGAATTCATCACTGATAACACTAGGATTAAGAGTCATTATCAAAACCATTTAAGGAATATTGCTAATTAATTAATGCTTCATTTTTGTCAGTCAATATATCTTAATTTAGATATTATTAATATAAATCTTTGTTGCCGCCCAGCCCAACCCAACCCATGTTCGGTAAAATCATAAATTATTAATATGAAATTAATTAAGGCAAAACAGCTAGCCTAGCATTACCATACCCATTGAAATATTATTTTAATTTATCTTGTAAATTATTAAACAACATTTGCTACAATTGGCCTTTATAAATGCCATCATAAAGTGGGAGTTTCCTTTCCTACAAGTAAAAATTGAGTTTACCCACAAATGAATAGAACGACATATATTTTATTATATTTAATTTATAATATATATTAGAAAAAAAATATGCTCTATATAAATTTATAATTTGAAATATTTAATATAGTGATCAACTCGGAGAAATCATAATAAATTCAAACAACACAGAAAAAAATCTGTGCAAGAATTTTCCTACTTATAAATGTAGAAATTCTAATGAAATAAATCTCGTATAATATTTAATTTACTATGTAATGTAACTTTAATTTTATATAATTTTAAATAAAATATTTTTATTTGATTCAATTTTTATCAAATATTAAAGATATTTGTCTGTCTTTTAAGCCTACATGTGGAGTTAAAAAATTAAACCACTAATGTATCAAATAATAATCTTTTCTTTTTGAATATTAAATGTGATACCTTTGACAAAGGTACCGACACTTGGGTTGCATTTTTTGCTATGTTTTCACTAAGACTTTATACCTACACCAAGAGTATTGGACCCAAGGTGCAGGGGGATAAATTTATGGGTTTTAAACACCTAAAATTCAATCCAAAACACGATCAACACTACCATAGCAGCTTAACTCCCATTAACAATTATGTACATGCAAACTTTTATAAAGCGCTTACTCAATTTAAGTGATTTTCCATAAAAACCATAATAAACCATAGTTGTCATGCTAAAGCTTTTATAATACCATTTAAAATGAGTTTCAAGCTCATCAATTTAAAGCTCAAAATAAGGGAAAGCTAGGTACAAACATTCTCCCCAATAGCAACACATCCACCAAAGACTTAGATTATCCAACTAAGCTACAAAATGAATATCAAATACTGCATACCAATTACAAGACCAAGAGTAACATAAAACTAATATATATTTATATGTATGACTAAAAACCCTCTAGTACATGCTACTAGGAGCCATTAGCATAAATACAAGAATTTCATACTCGAGTGATATTGATGGTGTATGGTGGTGATCTGCTAGACGATCCAAGCCTCCAAATTAGTTTAACCTACGTACAAAAGACAATTGTGTGTTAAGCATAAATCTTAGTAAGATAATATGGAAATATCCATCATACTTGCCTTTCAAATTGTGGTTTGAACATATTTCAAGGGTGTACTTACACATTTAAAAATACATAGCAATGGCATTCATATTACATTTTGATAAACATTTCAATCCTAGAAGAGAATACACATATGTGAATATATACACCAAATTCACATAATCAATATCTTAATTCATGAAATTAGATTAGTTTTAAATTCAGCCCATAATATGCTAAAAAAACAAAGGTCGGATACTCGAGATTCACTAAACCCAACACACCACAATAACGCGCCATAGCGCTAGTGTTCACTTCTTATGGGTTCGTTGAGAATGATTCTGATCTCACAACATCCTTATGCATCCGTTTCACATGTTAGGCGTAGCTGGTGTATTCGGCGGCTCCCTATTCAGTGCTATGCATGGTTCCTTGGTAACCTCTAGTTTGATCAGGGAATCAGATTTCGGATCAATCTATCTTGATTGACTGCCCTTTGAATTCCATATTCGAAGTTGCAATCGGATCGATTCTTTTTAATGAATCGATTCAATATATTTCTTATGGGATGATTCTTTAAATCAAAGAATAATCAATAATATCAAAGTATATTGCCTCCTGCTTAGACTGATAAATCCAAACGAAATTGTTATATCCAACGTCTTCATAGCATTATCTATTAGAAAGTGCTACGGTTGAAGGCTAAATCATGGTCGAAATTGCATCTCCTATCACTATGCGTATTGCATGCCAATCATATCCTGGTTATCATCCAAGCTACTAGGCCTTTTTACATTATTCTCAAAATATCATAGTTTCTATTTTAACTACATTTCAGTTTCAATAAATAATTTCATGACTTTAGCCACTATAATATAAATTAATAATATCACTCATGGCATCATGCCACTACAAATAAAATAATTAGCATTTTTACATGGCTTTCGCCACTAAATCATTGTTAAATGAAAGTTTTCATGCCATTAACCCATTTTTAATATCATTCGACATTGTCGAACTTCCATATACAAGTCTGAAACCATAATTTTTCTGAAAATAATTTTAATATACATATTCATATTCGTTGTAATAAAAATAAAACAAAATAAAGACATGGTAATCATAACTAGAGTTTCCTATAGAATCTTACCAATAAAATATTTCTCAAAATGATGGAAAAGTTGTAACACCCTTACCTGATCGGTTTGCTGAATTTGGGTATAGAGCATCAAAACTGAACCGAGTTCTTGTACATGATTGGAACTCATTATTTTAAAATTAGACTGTATTACCTCTTTATAAAAACTTACAACAAAGACAAATTTTTAAATAAAATTTCACTGTCCCAACTCCGGACTCTAAGGGATCTAAATAAATACAATATAGTCACCCCATGGAAAAGTTTCTAAAGGTACCCCATTCCTATGTGCATGACATTCTACTATCTTAGCTCTTCGATCCAACACTGTCTGGCTTGATCCCTCAAGTCCTTTATTCCACAAATCTTGTAAAACATAGGCCAACACCTTGGTAAGTTCAATGAACTTAGTGAGTTTCTTCACTACCAACTTGCATATATCGCCCTATCTTTACTGGGTAAAATTTTAAAAGAAAATAAAATACTTTAACTCATTGTTTTTACCTAGACTTTAGCACCCAATCTGGACTGGCGGACTTTCATACACCTTCCGCTGCTTAATGGCAGTTTAACCACTAATACCTTAAGTTCCTGTTCTAACCTTTGGCACGAAGATAGAGTTTTGGTGGTTTCTAGATGTTTTGTTATTTTGGCGATTTTTCACTTTACCTTACACACCTTCTTATAAGGAATACCCCTTTTCGATTTGTTTTGGGTCGTAAACGCCATAGTTTTTGCAGATACACAGTTATTCTACTCATAATGCCTATCTATTCATAAGGCCTAAAAGAAAAGACCACTCTCATTGGAAAACTTTCCAAATTTATTTAATTCATGATGGATTTCCCCCTCCTTACCATAGTTCCAAAAAACTTGCTGACACTCCTCTATTGGGATAATTCATGAGGTCCCCCACCACTCTAGAGGGCTAATTTCCACTTGGGATGATTAACGACTAAATTGCTTCATTATAATCCACCTTATTCGAGATTTCATGCTCATGAGTGTGTCACGGCCGTATGCTGTGGACCGTTTTGGCATTCAGTACCCAAAAAACTATCGTTAGAGTGATCATTTGAGTTCACAATTTCTCTCGTATGTTGGTTCCCTATGGAACTAGCCATTTGGCTAGTATTTTCTTAGTGGTTTTCCCCTTGAAGAGGAATAGTCTTGAAAGACATATATGTCATCCAGTGTATCCTTCTTTTTCAATGGGTTCTAACTAACCCTTCTTTTTCTTGTAGACCAACTCGCGCACTTTGTGTCACATCTCTAGCTTACAAGATTTTTCTAAGCACCCTCTGGTAGTTTTTAATAGCACATTCTTATTTATGATCCTCGATCAAACCCTTTTTTGTTAGCATGTATACGAAGCACCACTATTGCACCAACTCTCGTGAATATTTCTTGTGGGGTATCACTCATATGCCCTACTGGCTTTCATAACTACTACTCTAGCATCTTTTTCCTTTTTCATTTCATTCCCCATTCATTGGTGAATTCTTTTGGCTCGTTTGCTAACTATTTCACCTCATACTTCCACTTTCCTTTTAAATAATTTTTCCCTTGTTCGTAAGATTCTCCCACGATTTTCATCCTAGTTGACCACCCATGCTTGTTGTCCCAGCGTACTACTCCGTGTTTAGTGTCCTAACGGACTCCACAAACTACCATAGCTAAGCTATGGTCTTACTCGTCAGGTTCCATGTTTAATATTCTTGTGAACTCCTTTGGTTGCCATAGATGAGCTATGGTATTACACCTCATAATCAGCGTATTTACTATTCCGATAGACTACCCCTTGTTTACTATCTTGATGAACTAACTCATGTTTACTAACCCGATGGACTATACTGGTTTTCATAGCTTAGATATGGTCTTACACCTTTAACTTATTGAAGGTGTTGCCCTGAAAGACCTTACCATCATTACGGTGTCACCCCATAGAGCCTACTGACCCCCACTATGATGTTTCTTTATGGACCCTAATAGTTGTCAATTTTGTCTTATTATATATCCACCTCGATACTCGAACACCGAAGATGCTCGAACACCAAAGTGTCCACTCCATAAGGCTCGAAACTTTGCAATCACGATTTGCTCCCAGCAATCCTGGATGGTAGAATCAAAACAAAATTCCAATTTTTCTTTTTCTCTATTCTTCCACATATTCATCCATTCTTCATCCTAACCTTGATGCTCGAATACTACAATGTCCCCTCTGCAAGTCCCAGAGCTTTGCACATCATGGTTTACACATAACAACACCGTATGGCGGTATCTAATAGAGTCACCCTTTTCCTAATTCTAACTTCACCTAACCCATTAATATTTCCCACCATTACAATCATACAATACATGCATTTTTCTTACATACCAGCATATAATACGCTATCTATTAAAACATGAAATCATAGCTATTTCTTGCACATTGAACTACTTTGGCAGACATCCATATACCATACAGTCCTACCATACGTAGTGCACAATCAGTAGAGATCATTCGTCATCCCATAGCTTAACACAAAGTCATGACAGTCACTTACCATTTCATATATGGTAACTAGAAATTCACCTAATGCCTCTTCGCCTTACCAGCTTAGTTTTTCCAAATGCTAGAGTTTTCCTTCTCTTGGAAGCTAAGCATAGCAACCAAAATCATGAATTTGACTCAGCACTTTCAGCTTAAAATTCAATTTTCTAAAAACGTGCAAAACCTCTAAAATTAAGAACCTTACCATCTTACTAAATTTTCTACTTTTCTGACTCAAACCTCTTGATTTCTACTCCATACAGAGCTTCCTGTAATCATTCCATCTTTGGAGCAACGAATAAAATGAATGAAAAGAAGAAAATGAAACATACTTTTGGTGAATCCTTTTTTAGAAGTCACCTCTCAACTATTTATAGCCCTAGTAATAGCCTGTTTTTTAGTGGTGACAGAACAGTAGTTTTGGGACCACAAATTTTTATTGTGTCGACCAAAAAATACTATTTATAGAATATTTATGGAGTCATTAGAGTCATATTAATTATTGGTTAGGAAATTTTAACGTTTAGATAGCTAATTAAAGAAAAAGGTGCAAAGGTTGATTTCTATTAGTTAAAAGGATCAAATGGGTGTGGAATCTTAATCTAATGGGCTTGGATGGTAATTATACCATATAATTTGTTATTGGATAGCTATGGACAAGGTTTAGTTGAAAATTTTAATTTTTAACAAGGGTAAAATGGTAAATTAGTAATTAAAACATAAAATTAATAAGCCAAAATTCATCATCTTATTCATTTTAGATAAGGAAAACCAAAACACCATTGAATAGTAGGGGAAAGCTTCGGTCAAGGCATATTATCATGCATGGTATGTTTTTAAGCCTCGTTTTAACAAATTTTATGTTTTTGAGATCGTTGCAACTAGGTCCAGCTAGCCCGTACCTTCGTTTTTAAATTTTTTTAAAAATTTTGGAAGTTACCATTGATGAATCTTGTTTTTTGTGATGATAATTATATGTATGAAGTTTTGGTTATGATTTTTGGTTGTTTTGTAAAGTGATTTTAGTTAGTTTTTGATTAAATGATTAAATTGTTAAAATGTTAAAATTACATGGTTTATTGGTGAATAAGAGATGTTTTGTGAACTGTTTAAGGTCCTAGAATATTTCGTTTTAATTTTATTTCTAGAAAATGATCAATTTGATGATTTTTGGGTTAAGGGACTAAATTGCATAAATTGTGAAAGTTTGGGGTAATTCTATAAATTTTAAAAATGAAATGGTATAAAATGTAAAATAAACAAAAATATGAATTGTAAGCTGATAATTGAGAAATTTTACATTTTAGATCAGGACACTATTGATTTACGTGGAAAAAGAAAATTACAAAATAGTCCCTAAACTTCTGCAACTATTACAATTCAGTCCAAGTTCGTACGGTTTATAATCTAATATCTATATGAATTTTATAATGGTATAATATGATATGGTGGATATTAATTGTTTTATTGATGATGTAAAGTTGTTAAGAAATGTTATTGAATTTCGATATTTGGATTGGATGAATGCGAGATAGAGTACAATTGAATGACAGTGTGTTAAGTTGAGATTGATGTGGTGTGATTTATATATTTTTCCCGAGTATGTCGAGGTTCAGCATCGTTGCGAACTCTCGTGTTATACTATTTTGTTCTAGCATGTTATGGGAGCGGATGTATAACTCTTAGGAACATTTGGCTTGTTATCGGTTGGATTAGCTCTTTGAGCATTTGGCGTGTTATCTGTTAGATTAACTCTTATAAGCATTTGGCGTGTTGTTAGTTGAATTAGCTCTTATGATCATTTTACATGTTGTCAGTTGGATTAGCTCTTATGAGCATTTGGCGTGTTGTCGGTTGGATTTGCTCTTATGAGCACTTGGCGTATTATCGGTTGGATTATCTCTTATGAGCATTGGGCATGTTACCGGTTGGATTAGCTCTTATGAGCATTTGGCATGTTATTGGTTAGATTAGCTCTTATGAGCGTTCGACGTGTTTCGATTGGATTACTTGTGTACTTGTATCTGTAAGTTGTTCATCAGATCGTAAATTATTGTATTATAACTTATATAATGACTTGGAATGGTTTGACATGTAAATGATATCTATAATTGATTCTATTGTGGTTATACATATTTTCTCGGAGATTATTTTTGAGCTTTGATTTGAACTATACAATTCACTAATTGACATTGTGCATGGCAAAAAAAAACTTGTAATTGAGTTATTATTGATTCAATTGTTGTATTTACTTAGGTAAGATTTTTTTTTCTGTACATCAAACTTACTAAGCTTCAATGAGCTTATTTGTATTAATTTCTATTATTGTAGATACTTTTGAAGGTTGGACGGTTGGATCAGCACCCAAGTCACATTATCCATCCATTTTCGGTAGTTTTTGGAACGTTTATTTTGAATTATATGGCATGTAACAGGCTTGCTTTGACCTTACTTTTGTTTTAGTATGTATATATGTAAAGAGTAAACCTAGTTACAGTTTGGTAACATGAACACTATTATATGATTTTGATGTTTTCTTGGAAAAAGTTTAGATAATAACTTGTTATGGAATGTGAATGATGAAATATGTTTTTGATACAAACTTGCAGTATATGTATGACTAAGAGGTTTATTTGATTTGTTGCGATTTGAGATGCCTATGATAGGCATATTGGTTAGAAGTTAAATTGTGCAAATTGGCATGTTTTGGTTTATGATATTGTTGTATAAGTTTGTATACTTGTGGTACCAATGAGGGTACATTGGTTAGGCACTTAGGATGGTTGAAATAGCATATTTGAGCTTTGTTTAATGTCATTTTCAATAGTTCTAATGGCTGGTAAATATGTTACTAAGTGTCCAATAAATATTGAAATGGTAAACTTGACATTTAAGGTTCATTTTGGTGCATACGGCCTAGGATACACCTATGCCATGGCCACACACAGGTTGCGACATAGCCGTGTATATTAAGTCAGTGTGTTACACGGCCTAGCACACAACTTGCAACACGACCGCATGTCACAAGTCAGAGAGTTACACAATCTGGCACACGGCCTAGGATACAGTTGTGTGGCCCAACTCAGTGAGTTACATGGGCAGGGACACGGGCTGGGACACGACCGTGTGTCCTAATTTTGAAAGTTACACGACCTGGGGCATTCCACGCGGCCATGTGTCCCCTGTTTTTGAATATTTTCAATTTTTTCTTAAAACTTCTGTTTTATTTTAAATTAGTCTTGAATTGCTTATAAACTATTTTTAGGGCCTCGAAGGCTCGATGTAAGGTCCAAGTGCTTATGTTTAATATGTTTTGAATGAGATTAAAATTATTGAACGTTATGACGATAAATGTTTTACGATTGATCGATAATAGTCCGTAACCCTAATTTAGCGATGGAGATAAGTTAGGGGTGTTACAGCCTTCCTTAGACTGTCTTTAATATTATAAAATCCACTCATTGACAATCATTGTGTAATAACCCGTTTTTATTGGTATCAGAAATAGTAGTTTCGGAACAACAATTTTGATGCGTGAGTCCGTAAATATTAATTATTTAATATTTATAAGGTCATTAGTGTTATATTGAAATTTTCTCCAGTAATTTTGGTGTTGCGTATTTAATATTTATGAGGTAATTAGCTTCACCAATTGAATAAAACTACTTTCCAAACTTGATACAGTCATTATGAATTTTTGGTAATTTTGTTTAGATTACTAATACCCCTGCTGGCTTTATGGATTTGATGAATCGGGTGTTTTAGCCTTATTTGGATAGATTTGTTGTGGTGGTTTTTAATGATATACTAATCTATTCTAAAACAAAATCCAAGAATGCCAGCATTTGAGAATTGTGTTATAGACTTTATGCGAGAAACAAGTGTATGCGAAATTTAGTAAATGTGAGCTCTGGTTCAGAAAGGTTGAATTTCTCAGCCATATGATTTCTACAAACAGAATTCGTGTTGACTCGAGCAAGATTTCTACAATTGTGAATTGAAAACCTCCGAACCAATTTTTTTTATTTCCCAAAATAAACTGCTCAGTATATTTCTAATTACATAATATTCTCAACCCAATTCTAATTCCATTAAAATCATGAATAAAATGATTTATTTTCACGAGAAAATATATTTAATATTTCCACATTCAACGGTTCACTATGAAAAAATAATTTATTTCCATTTTTTAACTTCATTTAATTTTAAAAACATAAATTCATTTCCAAGTCATTTTCATTTATCATTTTCATTTTGGAGAAAATCGTAATCATTTCCAAATGTTTCCCATTTCCCCATTTTCATCATTTGTATTCATTTGATTCAATATACAATTCATTTCTGGTTTCAACGAGCTAGCCAAGAAATCGATTGGACATATGCAATAGAGGATCAAATGATTTATAATTAAGTTCTAGCTTTTCGCCTATTAATTATAAACTCATTTAGTCACGAAGTCATTCTACTATAATATTGTGACTGCGCTTTCTCCAACGGCATGGCATTACGAAAGTAACTCAATTAGTGTTCATCTAATGACCTTTTCATAAGTGTGTTACCCCCATAAATATCCTTAATCTCATTGGGATAATATTTGTTCTTCCAATATGATCCTATTTTATCTCATGATAACTATTACATCTTCCTTCATGAAAAGTTAATTACTATCAAATAGTAATCAAGTCATTCGTCACAACTATGTACAATCTGTGACCACGTTTACTTTTAATCAAACATGTAATACCAATGAGAGGTTATCATTTACCCATGCCTTAGGCTATGAATTCCATTGTTGTGAATGACGCTACATATTGCAGAAGTCATATACCCAACGCACCAGCTCTCAGTTCGTTATGTATTTGAACATAAAATTTTAGTTACATCAAAGTATACGAGTCACGCATACATAGTCTGTCATCCACTTAAGATTTAGGTATGTCAAAATTGAATAAATCCATAAACAGATTCAATATCTATTCTCCTTAGGTTCAGTCTGATGTATTGTCGGTACAGTCAATCACATCTATGTCTCTGTAACGCCTCAAAAATCTCTTATATTTATTTTCATATGCTTGTGACATAAATTTGTGTCTGCCTCAGTGGTTAAGTGTTTTGGGAAGTGTCTGAGATGTCTCAAGTTCAAGCCTTAGCTTGGGAAATTTTTTGCTTTTAAATGAATAAACCCCTATCTCTAATCAGTAGGCTTATAAATAAATACTGGTAAAATAAGTCAAAATAGGCCTATTGCTCTAGTGGTTAAGTGGAGTGTAGTTAAGCTGGAGGTTTGGAGTTCGAGTCTTTGTGTAAACAAGGGATTATTTTGCTGCCTGTGCCGTGTAGGAATTTTGGTTTAGCTAAAATACTATAGTGTTTGAATGAGGGTTGAATTCGGTTGTTGAGGATATTGTAGTAGACGATTTAGGGGAATTTAAGAGTTAGTGGGACTATAATGGATGGTTTTAGGAGGGAAGTTTGGGATATGGGGAGAAAGTTATGGGATTAGGGGGGATTTTACCAAAAAAATTTGATTACTTCTTTTCTTTTTCCAATTTCAGTACCCACTCTCTAGTTTCTCAAATTCTCTAACATTTATTCCCTTTCCTCTCTGCCGAATCTCTATCTTTTCTTCCACTCTTTTTTTTCGATAGTAGTAATCAAGTTTATCCCCTCTTTGTGTGTCTCGTATCTTTGTACGTGGTTGGTAAGTACCGATTATGTCGTCTATCAGCTCTTCCTTGTTTTTTTCTAAGTTGATGTTTGGTATTTTGGTATAGGCGAAAGACAATGAAGTATTTGGTACTGCTACTGCGATTAGTGTGTTTGGAGCTTTGGTCATCGTCGGTAGGTGTCGTATTGGTTTTTAAACTATTTTCGAGATTTTGGGGTCGTGATCAATCGTAAGTTAAAGACTAATTGTGGTGTTGTTCTAATCATTATTATGGGTTTATCGAAGGGCTGGTCATCGCTCGTCAACGTTCTGAGGCGGGGAAATTCTGCTACTCAATTTAAGGTAATGGCCTACCACTCGAAAGTGGTTACCTTGCTTCGGGATTTTGATGAATTCGATGGTTAAATATTAATCAAGTCGTTATTACTGATTTAAGGTACCGGGAGAGCTCAAGAGTTTTAGGCATAAAAACTGAAGCAAGTGTGTAATCACAGCACTGAAAATCGATAATCGGTGAAAAGCCAAATGATGAAACTATTGACGCCATACGAGAGTAAGATCGCCTGTGTGGCAGGCTGTGTGACCGAACACAGACGTGTGATCGACGAGGCTGGCCGTGTGCGATAAATGGCCTGGACCGTATTGGGCCGTGTGGGCCACATGGGTGAACCACACAGACGTGTGAGATTTTTGGGCCAAGCCTTGTGATCTACACAGCCATGGCCATTTTAGGCCGTCTGGACCACACGAGCGTGTGGGCCCGCATAGGCAATCAACATGGGTTTGTAGGCCCATTTTTACTATTTGGCTGCTAAGGTTACACGGGTCGCCTGAGTCGACTTTGGACCTACTGTAGGCTCAGTAAGATTACCCAGACCCCTAACTGACTAAAATAACTGTATGACTGATATGAATAAGTATGATGAAGTTCTATTGATTTGGAACTATATGCCCCAATTATATTCATGATATTATGTTATAGCATGCCATATTTGTATGTTATATTGTATTGGGTTGGGGGCCTGTGTTATTTGGAGAAATTTTACTGAAAGGCCTCAAGCCTAATTTACTGGTAGCTCAGCTGCAAACTACTGTTTAGTGCCGTATTCGATACTTTTTGGAGTGTAAGGATTGGTGGGTTGATTATATCCCCACATAGAGTGTAGGGTTAGACAGAGTTGGAGTGTAGAGGCTGGCTGGGTAGGATTTGATACTACATATCTATTACTGTACTGAATATTGATAATGTAATTGGCCAAGACCCAAATGCATGACTGTTTCTGTATTGTAATGGGCTAAGACCCTAATTGAAACTGAAACTATTACCAAAATGGGCTTAATCCCAGACTATGATTGCATTCTGTCTGCTTGTTTATATGGGAATTACACACTGAGTTTTCGTAAACACACCCTTCTATTTTATCTGTACAGGTAATCCCCAAACTTAGGTGGATCAGTGCGGTGGTGGACTCAGCGATGGCCACACGACCTATTTCATTCTATTTTAAAACTTAATCACGATTTGATTTTGTTTTGGGGTATTTTACTGTATCATGGCCTCTTTGGAGTTTTTATTTTAATTTGGGATTTTTATTGTTTTGATTTATAACTGCTAGTGGTAGGAGTAATCGAGTTTTCAAAAAGAATCAATTGTTTTAACAAAATACACACAAACTCGCAAACTGTTTTAATAGCTTTCGCATAGAATAAATGTTTTGAAACCTTTCAACTGAGTAATTAACACGACTTTAGAATTCGTAAGTTATAATAAAAAGTTTCTAAATGGAAAATATTTTAAGCAAAGTTACGGTTTTCCAACATAAGCCACAGTTTTCAAACACACTACTATGTGACATCGCCAGATTCGGTCATAACATCCAGGACGGGTTTGGGGTGTTACATTTAGTGGTATCAGAGCCAGTTACAAAACTCGACTGTGGATTTGGGTTTTTAAGATTCGATTTCCTAAGAACTGATTTCTAATGATTTGAAATATTTTTACTAAATGTGTGGTACACCGAGACTCCAGCGCCAATCCCGTAAGTTCTCTAAACTATTATCTGCTTGTAAACTGAATATGCTATAGATAGTATGTTCCGAAACTACTATAGGCAGACTGTACTGAAAATGCATAAGTTAGTGTATACTGGTACTATAGTAAGACTGGTAGACATAGATTGACACTGCGATGTTCGAAACAAACTATATACTTCTGATACTATTTTCATAAAATATATGTTAATAAACACTAGAACTGTAAACTGATGCTTAAAACTGTTAATACAAGTAAAACACAAATAGACAATGAGCAGAAGAGGTACTCGCGGACAGGGTACAAGAGGCTGTAAAGGTGTTCGAGCTAGGTCTTCATCATCTGGCAATCTGCCTAATTTGGATACTGATGAGACACCAACTCCACCTATGACTGAAACTGAGTCTCATGATTGAGTGGCTGGGGCTAAAGCACTGTTCCAGGCTATGTTATGGATTCTAGATAGGGTCACTGAGCCCAATATTAGAGCTAGAGGCTGAGGGTTGGTTACGGAACGACTCCGATCTGATGAAGCTGAGCTTTTCAGGGGTATTGCTGGAGTTGCCCCTAATGTGGCTAAGTATTGGACAAAGACCACAGAGAGGATTATGGACGATCTAGGCTGCACCCCCGAGCAAACATTAAAGGGTGTTGTATAGCTACTGCATGATGAGGCATATCAGTAGTAGCTTACTGTTAAGGAGGACACTCAACCCGATCGACTGACTTGGAAGTTCTTTAAGACCATTTTCTAGGGGAAGTATGTGGGGGCCAATTATGTGGACGCTCATAGGAGAGAGTTCTTGAATTTGACCTAGGGTGATAGATTAGTGGCCAAGTATGAGGCCAAATTTCTACGACTGAGCCGCTATGCGCGGAGGATGGTGGCGACTGAGTACGAATGATGTGTTTACTTCGAGGATGGCCTTAGGGATAACCTGAGGGTTCTGATAGCCCCACAGAGGGAGCGAGATATTTTACCACACTAGTTGATAAGGCGAAGATCACCGAGAAAGTGAAGCGCTTTGAGCACCAGAACCGAGAGAGAGGTAAAAGCAAGAGGGAGTTAGAGCCCTCAAGTTTCATTCAGAGGCCTAAGAAAAAGGCCAGAGTTGATGGGCCGATCAGAGTTGGGGCTCCTAGTGCTGCTACTAGATAGCTACCGTGTACTGACTGTAGTAGACGTCATCAGGGCGAGTGTTTGAAAAGAAATGGGGCTTGTTTGAGGTGCAGTTCATTAGAGCACCATATTAGAGAGTGTCCGCAGAGGTCTGATCAGATGCAAGCTTCTGGTATGGGTACTGCACCACCACTGATGGTAGTTCAGCAGCCACCGAGAGGCCATGGTCAGGCCAGGGGTGGGAATGGTTTGGGCCGTGGTTAGAGGGCACTGGGCAGAGGTGCTAGACATACTATGGCGAGGCAACCAACTCTAGTTTATACTGCATGTCGCTGAGAGGATAGAGATGCTCCGGACATCATTACAGGTGCGTTCTTTATTTATAATGTACCTTATACTACACTAATAGATATAGGATCCACTTACTCCTATATAGCTTGTACCGTATCTGAAAACTTGGGTACACTAGTTGAGAGTATTACGAGTGAGGTAACTGTACTGAGTCCGTTGGGGTAGTCAATAAGGGTTAACAAATTGTTTAGAGATGTTGCTCTAAAGGTTCAAGGGGGTACCTTTCTCACTGATCTGATGGAACTGCCTTTTAGAGAGTTTGATCTGATACTAGGAATTGACTGGTTGGTCAAGCACCGAGTGAGCCTAGATTGTGCCAAAAAAGGGGTTGTATTGAGAACTGAGGAGGATAGCGAGGTAGTCGTAATTAGGGAACTTTAGAACTACTTATTGAATGTGATTTCTTCATTGAGAGCAAAACATTTGGTTCGCAAGGGATGTGAGGCGTGTCTGGCCTACATCAGTGTTTCACATTCTGGGAATTCTTCGGTTAAGGATAGCTGGACAGTTAAGAATTTTCTGGACATTTTTCTTGAAGAGCTACCTAGGTTACCTCCGAATCGTGAAGTAGAGTTTGGGATTGAGCTCCTTCCTGGTACAGCTCCGATGTTCATTGCCTTTTATGGAATGACACTAAAGGAGCTCGTGGAGCTTAAGGCTCAAATTCAAAAGTTACTGGATCGTGGGTTCATCCACCATAGTGTGTCTGCGTGGGAAGCACTAGTTCTGTTCGTGGAAAAGAATGATGGATCCATGCATATATGAATTGACTATCGGCAACTAAACAAACTGACCATAAAGAATAAGTATCCCTTATCGAGGATAGATGATCTGTTTAACCAGTTCCAAGGAGCTTCAGTTTTCTCTAAAATTGATCTCTAATCAGGGTATCATTAGTTGAGAATTAAGGAGGCTGATGTGCATAAGATGGCGTTTAGGACTCGTTATGGTCACTATGAGTTCCTAGTAATGCCATTTGGACTGACTAATGCACTGAAAGCTTTTATGGATCTGATAAACCGATTGTTCCAGCCCTATCTGGATCTGTTCGTTGTGGTATTTATTGATGACATACTGGTATATTCGAAGATCGAGGATGAACATGATGAACATCTTAGAGTGATTCTACAGATTCTACGAGAGAAACAATTGTACGCCAAGTTCAGTAAATGTGAGTTCTGGTTACGTGAAGTAACGTTTCTGGGACGTGGTTTCTACTGAAGGGATTAGAGTCGATCCTCGAAAGATTGAGGCTATCTTAGATTGGAAGCAGCCTAAGACTGTATCTGAGATCCATAGTTTTCTGGGACTATAAGAGTACTATTGACATTTTGTAGAAGGGTTTTCACTGATTGCGGCACCTTTTACTAAGCTGTTTCTCAAGGGTGTGCCATTTAACTAGACTGATGCGCAATAAGAAAGCTTTGAGAAACTCAAAACTGTATTGCATGAGGCCCCTGTTCTGGTACAGCTAGAGTTTACAAAAGAGTTTACTATTTATAGCGATACATCTCATGTCAGTTTAGGATGTGTGTTGATGCAAGAGGGTAAGGTGGTAGCGTATGTGTCTCGTCAGCTTAAGATTCATAAGGTGAATTATCTGACGCATGACCTAGAGTTGGCCGCAGTGGTGTTCGCACTGAAAATCTGGAGGCATTACCTATATGTGGAAAAATGTATCATCTACATGGATCACAAGAGTCTTAAGTATCTCCTCATTCAAAAGGAACTAGATCTTAGGCAGTGTAGATAGATTGAGCTATTTAAGGACTAGGACTGTACAATTGAATACCATCCTGGTAAAGCCAATGTGGTGGCCGACGCACTGAGCCGTAGGGTTATGACTGAATTGAGGGTGATGTTTGCTCGCCTCAATTTATTTGATTATGGAAGTCCATTAGCCAAGCTTCAGGTTAAACTGAAGTGGGTCGAGCAGATTAAAGGTAAGAAGTTAGAGGATGAGTCTTTGGGTCTTTGCTTTCGTCAGATTAAGAGTGGGGATACCGAGGATTTTGGACGCATAGCGAAGGGGTTCTTTGTTTCCTTGGAAGGATCTATGTACCGTAAGATACTGAATTAAGGCAGTCGATACTGAAAGAGGCACATAGTAGCCCTTATGCTATGCATCCTGGTGGAAATAAGATGTACTGCGACTTTCGTAAGTTATACTGGTGGACAAGTCTTAAACGAGAAGTTACCGATTTTGTGGCTAAGTGTTTCACATGCCAGCAGGTTAAGGCTAAGCATTAGTTACCTTCGAGTTTGTTGTAGCCAGTTAAAATTCCACTTTGGAAGTGGGAGCAAGTGACTATGGACTTCGTTAGTGGATTACCCCTCATACCCACTAAGAAGGATTCTGTATGGGTCATCGTGAATCGATTGACTAAGTCCGCCCATTTCATACCTGTTCATACTGACTACTCTCTACAGAAGCTGGCTAAACTGTATGTGTCTGAGATAGTGAGACTGCATGGGGTACCTATTTCAATCATCTCTGATAGGGATCCTCGCTTCACGTCTCGGTTCTGGAAGAAGCTATATGAAGCTCTGGGTACAATGTTGGACTTCAATACTACGTTCCATCCTCAAAGAGATGGTCAATCTGAGAGGGTGATTCAGATACTGGAGGACATGTTGAGGAGTTGTGTGATTAACTTCCAAGGCAGATGGGAGGATTACCTGTCACCAACAGAGTTTGCTTATAACAACAACTATTAGTCTAGCATACAAATGGCACCTTACGAGGCATTATATGGTCGTAGGAGTCACACAACTTCATGTTGGACTGAGTTGGGCAAGCAACATGTTTTATGCCCTGAACTAGTTTCTGATACTGAGGATAAACTTAGGTTGATTCGAGATTGAATGAAAGCGGCATCTGATAAACAAAAGTCCTACGCAGACCTGAAGCATCGTGAAATTGAGTATTCTGTGGGAGACTTCATTTTTCTTAAGGTCTCCCCATAGAAGAAAGTACTGAGGCTTTATCGTAATGGCAAGTTGAGCCCTAGGTTTATTGGGTCTAGCACATACTAAAATGTGTGGGACGGTTGCCTACTAGTTGAAACTACCTCCAGAATTGGATCGGATCTATGATGTTTTTCACGTCTCGATGCTGAGACGCTACTGCTCTTATCCCATGCATATTGTTCCTGTTGAGGTGATCGAGGTTAGGCTAGATCTAACCTTTGAGGAGGAGTCAGTTCAAATATTGGATCGAGATATAAAGGATCTAAGAAGAAAATCCATCCCACTGTTTAAGGTTCTTTAGCATAATCATAGCATTGAGGAGGCCACGTGGGATCCAGAGGATGCGATACGACAGTAGTATCCTCATCTGTTCTAATCAGGTAAAATTTCAAGGCCGAAATTTTCTTTTAGGGTGGTAGAGTTGTAACGCCCAAAAAATCTCTTATAGTTATTTTCGTATGTTTGTGACATAAATTTCTATTTGCCTCAGTGGTTAAGTGTTCAAGTTAGGCGGATCGGTGCAGCGGGGGACTCAACGGTGACCACCTATTACGTACTATTTATGATTTGGTTTTACTTTAAATTTTTATTCCTTTTGGGGTATTTTTGTAAAATGTGGACTTTTTGGACTGCTGTTTTATTTTTTGTTTGACTACGTGTTATGCTTTTAATGTTGCCAAACTTGACAAAAGCTTAGATTTTACCAAAAACAAAGGCTTTCTAAAAATATCGAATGATTTTTCCTAAACTTAACGATTTTATAAGCTTCTGCTAAAAAGAGATATGTCTTAAGACATTTTGACTAATTAAATAAATGTTTTGGAATAAATATAAACAAATAGGAGTTAAATAATTGAAATTGGTTTCTACCGAGATAACCCCGTTTTCAAAATCCATTCCAAGTGACATCGCCAGATTTGACCATAACGTCTAGGCTGGGTTTGGGGTGTTACATAGTTATTGATACACATTATCTTAGCATTGATGATTAATTACTTAATTATTTTCTAACTTAAGTTAGATTAAGTTAATATGTTGAGGGGAAGTTTATTTTGATTGATGATTAATGTTTCCTGCCTTTTGAATTTTGTTCAACAACTTGTTGAAATTTATGAAACTGGCAATTTGGTGCTAGAAGGAATGCGCACCAAATTTGTGTAGAGATAGTTTCCATATTTAGATGTTGACAATTTATTGAACCTTATATTTGGGCTATACTAATTACATGGTGAATATTTAGCCCATTATGGAGATCACTCTGCTTAGGAATACAAGTGTTTGTAATTGATTTTGGATCAAAATTCCCTAAGGCAATCCCTTGAATTATGGACATTGGATTGGATCATGATTTTGTTGATAAGCTTCCAATAATCCATATTTACTTCATATGTTATTATATTGTATTAGTTTTATGGTATTACTATTTTATTTGGATTGTATTAGATCTTCTATTGTAAGCAAGTCTTGAATTTAATATTTATATATTTCAGATACTTGCCTAGGAAAATGTATTGAGCATGAGGCACTTGATCTATTCTTGAGAGAATAATTTTCTAAGAGTATTATTTTTATAATGAAACCTATGGTTTTATGTACTATAGTCACAAGAGGTGATCATAGTGCTGAGAATGTTGTATGTTCAAAGTGCAAGGGTGAGGGAAACAATCACAGAATGTGTGTGTGTATGTGTGTGTGTGTGTGTGTGAGTAGGTTCACTCTGTAATTATTGAAAAAAAAATGCATGTTTCTCATTGAGCTAGGCTCCATAGATGTAGGGAAATTGAAATGCATAATCATCTTCTTGTGTCTTGTGTGTTTACTGTTTTTTCTCATTTAGTGGCTAGAAAAGTGCCCACCATCTCAAGCACCAATTTGGTTCAGCAACTTTTGTTCTTAGCAACACCCTTTCTGCTAACAACAAATACCTTAACAACTACCTTAACAACTATTTTATTTGTGGCAATTGTTATGAACCCATCACAACTATTCATTTTTTGTAACCATAATGTCGACATTGAATTGAAAACAATTGTAACAAAAAAAAAGAGTGAAAGTAATTGTCACAATTATTCATTATTTTGTGAACAGAATGGTCAACACTGAAATTATAGTCAATTGTGATGAAAAAAAAATGGTCACAATCATTCGAAATTTTGTGATTAAATTGTCAACATTGAAATTGTAGTCAATTGTGGAAAAAAACTAAATTATCACAATTATTCGAGTTTTTTGTGGCCAAATTGTCGACAATAAAAGTGTAAGGTCAGTTGTGGCAAATAAATAAAAGGTCACAATGATACACACAATTTAACTGTAGACATTTTGATCACCATTATTCAATTGTCCTGTGACCAAATTTTATGGTCACAATATTCTTTTTTGTGGCTAAATTTTATTACACAAATCATAAGCATTTGTGACCTAATTAAATGGTCACAATAATTATTTTTATTGTGACAAATATTTTCGATTTTAAAAATAAATTTGTGGCAAAAAAATTATCAAATAACTATTTTTCTTGTGATGAGAGCATTGATAACAACAGTTATGAAAAATTGTTGTTAGTAAAATTATTTTATTAGTGGCAAATGTCTCTTCACAAGTGTGTATTGAAATAATGTTTCATAGATTGCATCACAAGATAAAAATATTTTAATAATAGTTATTGTAACCAATAGATTAACTATTTATAGAAATTAAGTTTTAGATTTATTTAAATAATACTATTAATAGACAATTCATAAAAATGTAATCATCAATTTTATATAAATGACCAAATCACATTAATCAAAAGCTAATAGACAAACCAAAATTTATGAAATATTAAAATTTAAAAAAAAATAGCCGATTGAGCCTTAGCTAGATCGGCATTAGTGGAAACACTAAAATATATACATTTTCAGTAACTTTTGAACATTAATTCAAGTAAATTCTAAGTAATTTTTGTCAAACTTTATGATTTTATTATAAAATAATTAAATTGAGCTTAAATTATACTTCATTTTGAATTTTATTTATTTTTATATTAAATTTGCATAATTTAGCTAATTTTTTACAGTTTTGCACAATGGGTGAAAAATTAGCTTGGAAGTCACCTTGAATGATTCAAGTATTGATGCACCTTGGCAACTCAAGATGATGAATTAATAGTCATAGAGGACCCAAATTCATGCTCTCGGCCATATTTGAATTAATTGGGCCAAGTGAATTTTATCAAGAAAAATCTAACAACTTGAAGCGGACGAAAAGGGTCTGAATTGAGCAACTGAAGAGCTAAGATGGACGAGCCCAAGAGAGCAACCCAGTGCTGATCGAGTTGTTGCCCAAATCAGCTAAATTATTTCATAACAGCCCTTAGCTTTTGCCTAAACCTATTCTAATCCCTCCACTTTTGGTACATATTCACTTGTGGCATTAAGCTAAATTTAGAGAAGCCATCTCAATCCCTCTCCCTACTATCAAAGGTCGACCATGGGAAAGGGGATTGACTGCTATTTTGAGCTAATACAAGTTTTCACCTCCCACTATAAATACCTCTCCTCACCTCCTCATTTCTCATCAACTCATTCACACCATTCATCATTCACTCATCTCTTCTTTCACTTCTCTCTTTCATTCACCTTTGCTTTTTCATTTTTCTTCCTTCCCTTACCGATTTCCCTTCTCGAGAAAGAGTTAGCATGCCTCTTGGAGCAACAATAATCAAGCATTCTAGAAGGCCATTGATCGACATAACAAGCGGAGAGGAAGAGAAGCACGCTAATCCGACTTTGGAGATTCATTAGGATTTGCCTTCTAGTTCCCTTCTGTTTATCTTTTCAATTTATTTTGTGATCATAAATACGAGCACTTATTGTTTTGATGTTTCTATTTTAATTAAAATGACTTAATTCGCGTTCGTGTTAGATTGATTGTGTTTTGTCCACTTAAATTATTAAAACATGTTTGTGTTGTTATAGGCCTTGATAATTTGTTTAATTAGATAAAACAGTGCCTATGTTATATTTACATTTTAACTGTAAGGTAACAAATGAATTAATTACTAATCGGATTGAAATTGTTGTTAATGGAAAAAGTTTCTAATTGGTGCATATTTAATCTACTAAGTATAAAAGTGGGTTAAATTAGCAATCGTATTAAACAATAACTTGTAAGGTTGTTGTGATTAAATTGTTCAATATCGAAATATATTTACTTCACTCTATCTTATACTTGCTTATGAAAATTGATTAATTAATCTAGCATAAGAATCGTGGATTGGAATTTTACTTTTTATTTTAGTTGATTACTTAGTTAATTTTTAGTTTATAGATCATCTATTTCAAATAAATATATTTTTCTCTACCAATTTGTTTAAATTTATATTTCATAAATATTTTTTTATATAATCCCTATGGGTCTTTATTACTTGTTACGGTTGTGTACACTTGCACATTTTCGTCATTCCAATTAGCGTTGTTGGTAGACGTGGGCTCGAGTGTGCTGAAGTGCATTATCTTCCTATTTAAGGGTTGGATAGGGACTATGAATAGTTTTAAGTATTGTATAAAAAAATACATATATAATAAGAAATTATAATAAGATTAAGTTTCAAAATCTTTAAAAAATAATATCCAAAATAAACTTATAAATGAAAACCAAACTGACATTTGTTTACAAATAAATTAACTACTTCATACACAAAATAATTCTAATAAAAAAAAATCTGAGCCCATACATTAGTCCAACATAGTTGACTTTATATTTTCCTAGAAAAAAAAACAATTCCACACCAAAGAAAACCAGATACAGTTAAAAGCCAATTAAGCATAGATTATTTTATCTAGCTTTTCACTGCAACGAAATTTCATATCTAACAATGGACTTCTACGAAGATCATGAAAATGAAGCTATTTTTTAAACTTTAAACTTTAAACTAATTTAATCATGAATTTAAATTTGTAATAGTAATATTTGATAAGATTTGTTGATAAGGGTAATTTAAATGAGATCTTTACAAATTTATTTCATTCCAAAATCCCTTTTGTTCATATTCTTTGCAATCACCTACCTGCTTATAGTGACATTCGCAATTGTGCTTCTTCCCATCGTGATTGTAGTATTTGAAGCCTGATCAATCGAGTAATTTTAATATCTTTTCGTTTTTAGTCTTTAGTATGTGGTCATTAGTTTTCCATTATGATATTTCGTTCATCTTTGTGTAAGGTTGATCATTGGTTTTCCATTTTGATATTTTTATAATCCTAATATAGTTTAAGATTTAATATTGGGTTTTTAGCTTTAATTTGATATAAAGTAGATATTTTAAATTTAAAAAATAAGGTATTTATTTAAGATAAATAAGATTAATAAACTTGTGTTATTTTAAATTTTAACTTAAAATCTTGGATATTATTTAATTTTTTAAAATTGTAAATATAAAATATAATTAATTTTTTTTTTACCATTCAAGCTAGGATTTTATGGTTTTTGAAAGAGAAAGACATGGCTAGAGACAAAGTCATATGTGGATTTACGAAATTAAACCTCTAAATCTTGGGTATGTATGTTTTCAAAGAAATTTTTTAACATTTTGGACTCCAATTGCATTACTTAACACTTAGGACTGAATTGCAATGTTAGAAAACCTAAACTAGAAACAAACTGCATGTCACGTCGTGACGACGCGATTACCACGTCGTAACGTGATTTGGAGGAAGCCTCACATCATGACAACGCGACATAAGACGTCCCAACGTCGATTCCTCGTTGCAGTGACATCTGAACATCGATGCAACATCAATTGCAATTTTTGCATAAACAATATAGAAATTTGCAATTTACAATTTTGGTCATTACCAAACATACAAAATCGTGCATTTTAAGCTATATTTCATTTCTAATAAGTCATATCCCCTTCAAGCATCATTTAGGACATGCTCAAACATACCATAACACACAATAGCATAATTTGACACCTCAAGTCACAATTAATACTAGCATATAAGCCTTTAACTTAAAAATCAATTGCTCAACATACCAAATCAGCATATCTTTTGATTTACTAAGGATCCTCCATGTTCATATTGAATCATTTAGTCATTTTTAACGAGCCAAAATTTCCTGAATACTGTTTTAGCCATTTTACCACATTTTAGCCTTGCCTCCAGCCTTTTTAACACATGTACCTCAAGTAAACATATCATGCATCAACAATGTTATTCGCAAACATCAAAGTAGCCACAAATCAATGTTCAAAATCATTGCCAATAGTCCAAAAGTCTAGCCCCACGTAATAGCCCACATTGCCTTTATTTAAAGAGCTTAAGAACAATAACACATACTCAAATGTTATACCTTGGAAGGATCATCTCTCTTGCCCACTTCACACTTCTCGATAGCATTACTTCTCTGCAAAGACATTTGAAACACTAGTGTGAACTTAACCAAGCTTAGTGAGTGCTCAAGAATACCACAATGCAACACATTATCAAAGGTTAAACGAAAGCATGTTAAAGGCAATCTCACGACCTCTTTTTCATCATGTCAAAACATCATTTTCATGTTTCATTTTACTCACAAGTGAAGAATATACTTTTGTACTACTCTTTCATATGAAAATACACATGAACCAAACATTTCAAATTATGATATATTGGTATCATGAGACTTATGAAACATATATATATACAAACATATTGGACAAATGGATCTCTTTATATCACTTTATATTAACTCGAGTCTAACATATCCCTATCAAAGTTTAGCATTAAGCTAACACTCTCCAACACACCAAACATGTCCCATGAATGGAGTCATAGCTCAACATTCCCTTATCTCTCCGACATGTCCCAGGGCCTCCATGCCCATATACAAAACACAAGTGTGAGTACTCAAAGCCTATAACATGTCAACTATATCCAATGGTTTCAAGAGGTCACAAGGCCAATATGTCCACTTTTACACAATTTTATTTATTGTTTTATGCACATTTTCATTGTTCATATTCATCATATACATATCATTATCACACTCACATAACATGCTTGTTATATACATAGATGATGCACTCACAAGTGCTAACACAATGCTCAATAAGCCACAATCACTTTAACTCACATAGGTGTTCACAAAATCAATAAAATCACATATCATTTATTGACATAAACACATACCACTAGTTTTAGCTCATCATGTGTCACACCTTACATCACATAAGCACTATTTACAAAATAAGGCAAAAATGAGTAAGATGGCTTACACTCGAAACTTAGGATAGGCGTTTAGGCTAACCTAAGCTCTCAATTAACTTAGTGAATTGTGCTTACAAGTAGTAACTCTAGACCACTCACTATTTTCACTTTTGCTTGCTTGCCGAAAGCTTAAACTAGCTTCTTCTAACCTTTCGCCTTACTTGTAGTAGGCACTGATGGATCCGAAACTTTACAAAGATAATAAAAACAACACAATATGGTCACTAACAACCACAAACATATCATGTAACACTCCTAACCCGTCTCCATCACTAGATTAGGGTTACGGGATATTACGACACATATCAAAACAATTTACATTATTAAACCATACATTTATTAATTTAAATAACAACATTCAAATCTATATTTTATTCATAGCATAATCATATTTTCAAGCTTTGAAACGAGCTTACATAGCCCTAAGTTTTGGAACAATCAGGGACTAATTTGAATCAAAATAGAAAAATATAGAAAAACTTGCAAATTTTGGAAACAGGGGTCACACGGTTGTGTGGCCAAGCTATGTGTCACTTAAAAACATGGTCGTGTGGCCAAATCATCTACAATTCAAAATATAGGTCACACAGCCGTGTCTAAGCCTGTGTGCCCGCCAATATGAGTATTCAAAATAAAGCCACACAGTCGTGTCTTAGACCCTGCGCCAGACCGTGTGTGTATTTTAAATAAGGTTACACAACCGTGTCGCCAGGCCATGTAACTCTCTAAGACCGTGCGAACAATCTTGCACTTAAAATCAAAAAGCGACACGGCTGTGTGGTGTGACTGTGTGTGACACACGATCATGTGACAGCCCATGTCCCAGGCCGTGTGCACCTAAAATAACTTCCAAAATAAGGTAAAACAACATCAATTCCTTGTGTACCAAGCCAAAAAAAAAATAAGACATAACATGTTTTCAAAACACATATAATCAAGCCTAAAACATACCAAAACATCCCAACCTAAATGCCGTACCAATATGCCCTCATTAGCACCACAAATAAACAACATTTATCAACCAATACATATCATTCATTCAAACCATCTAACCATCAATAAACATACCAAATTTGTTACCAAATGGTCATCCACAAATACCAATAAATATACCTTAAATACACATTACCAAGATGTTACACATGCCATATATATGTACTAACTTTGCACAAAAGAATATTTACAACCAAAGTACTAAAACATACCCAAACATTTGCAAAATGAGTATAATTAACCATATTTCAAGACTTTGAAAACTACCGATGTTAGATGATGCTATGTGTGAGCTCATCTGATCTGATCAACACACTCCACATATTCAAAATCTACAGAAAATAATAATAGAAATATGTATAAGATATACTTAGTAGGTTCATACTTTTCAATTCGCTAACTTACCATACACATTTAATTATTAATTGCATATAACCATTCAAGTAAAAAACTTATCGCAACATAAATCAACAACTTCAAGTTGGTAATCAATAAATACACAGGTACTTAGAATTCAAATCATGTTCACATTTATAAAACCATTTAACATTGTATATTCAATAGTTTGCCAATGGAACTTTGTAAAAGAATTTAATATACAAGTCCAGAAATAGATAAAACTCGTATGAGCTAAGCTGGTATAAAGATATAAGTGTTAGGTTACTCGTCTGGGCTAAACCGATGACAACACAAAAGAAATATAGCCTGGTCAGGGCTATGTATGCATGTAAGGTTACCAGTCCAGGCTAAACCTTTAAAAAGACAACAGATTGCCAGTCCAGACTAAATCTATGTCACATGTATATCCGAGTCTACAACAAATGTAGAGCTTGGTTTAGAACAGGAATCTTTCAGAAACCTTGTATATGATACTTTTACCCGTTCCATTAGAAATATTTCAAAAATCCAATTTATTATTATAAGTCAGATTCTCCAATTCGACAATAAATATGTATAATTAAGAACATTTAATATCAAATTGTAAATTTAGAAAGTAGTGTGAACTTACTTGTCAGATGGTTCAGTTATCAGGACTAATCATCAATTTTCTCTTTTCCTTGTACGTCCTCTACTCGTTGAGTTTCTTGATCTAAAGCACAGTTTAGTTTAATTGAATCAATTCAAACCAAATAAAGAATCAATTTGTACATTTAAGTCTTTTTAGTCACATTTAAAAATGTACCCCTAACTTTAACCTTTATACAAATTAGTCCTTAAAACCGAAACTATCAAATTGAACACAATTAAGCTTAAATCAAGCTAGCCTATTTTCCTATAACCCATGAACAACCCATAGATTTCTCTATTTCATAATATTTTCATGAGATTTTACAACTTTAACAATTTAATCCTTAAACATTAAAATCAATTTACAAAATAATCCTATTTAGCTATCAAACTTACAAAACTATCATAAAACTTCAAAAATCTCACAATTTCAGCAATGGTACATTTCAAATTCAATAGTTTAATGAATTAACACCTGGGTTAGCTAGATTAAGCTACAATGATCATAAAAATATCAAAATTACTAAAAACTAGAATCAAGATTATTTAATGCAACCTAAGGCATGAACCGAAAATTCAAAGCCTTATTTTAATGGTGTTTTCGGTGGTGAAGCATAATGGAGAAGAAAATGTTCTTCTATTTCTTTTGTTATTTTTCATTTTTTTGTTATATACTAGATTGCCCTTATTATAATCTTTAATAATCAACATAACAATTGTCCATAACCGTTCACCATCAATCGTTACAGTATAATTACCACTTAAGTCTTATATTACTTTAACCATTTAATACCTCTAGCTAATAGAAACTAACTTTTGCAAATTTTATGAATTAGTCCTTTTTACTTAATTAACTATCTAAATGTTAAAATTTCTTAACTAAATTTTAATATAAAATAATAAAAACTCTATAAATATTAAATAAAAAATAAAACACTGACTTACTAGTAGAATTTGTGGTCCCAAAACCACTGTTCCTGACCTATTGGAAAATTGGATGTTACACATCAGAATATAAAAAAAAATGCAAATTCAAACTACCTTTACCTAAACCGAAAATTTGACTAGTTTTATCGAAATCTTAAATTTCTTTATCAATTATTGTTTCCATTTCTTAAACATGACACTAATCATCTTATTAATCATTTTAGGATATATCCTAACCACTTAGAGCACCAAGAAACTCGGAATCAAGTTTTCCGAAAAAATCACCATAAACGAACACTTTGGAGGAAAAATCATCAAACCTTTGAAATCTCATTACGATTTATTAAAATAAGATTAGAAACATCTTAATCTTATCAAAATAAACTGAAAACATTTAGAAACAGAGGTTTAACTTAGAAATCTAAATTTCGCCATTTTTTAGCTCAATTTCGACATAATTTATTAGATCTTTAGAAGTCTTATTTTAGAGGATCAAATCTTGATTTGAAAAAGCAACATGCATGGAAATAGAATCTCACCATATTTGGTGAAGGAAAATGAATTAGAGCTTGAATTTCTTGAAAATCCTTTAAAAAATAATGAGAAAAAAGGTTAAGATGTTGATAGTTTTCTTTAAAATTGAGAGGAAATTGAGTGTTTGCTAGAAGTGAATATCAAGGATGTTAGTCTATTTGGAGAGAAATGTGTGTGGATTTTTGTTTGGAAAAATTTCAAATGAAGGGTGTGAAGGAGGAAAGAATTTCGGTTAGATTTTAAAACCATAGGGGAAAAACTAATTTTCAAAACAATGGTATAATTTTTTTGGGCAACTCTCAAGTTTGACACCTTTACAAATTAATCCTCTTTTAATAAAAATCCTTTTTTTCCTTAATTCTCACTTTTTTTTCCTTCTTTTTAAAACCAAATTTATTTTTGAAAACTGTTTTAAGGAAAATGATTTCTGATCACTTAATTCAAAATTCCTGAACCTAATTTTAGGCCAGAATTTCAAAATCGATTCTAGGATCCGAATCAAATTCCCGGTCCACCAACCTGAATCTACTAGACCGAATTTTGGGATTTGACATGGATGTTGGGTTTTCAAGTAAAAATAAGAAGCATTTGAAAGCTTAGATTGAGTAAAAAAATTATTCAAGAGGTAAGTACTATTAGATGCTCTTACATTTCCTATGCTAAAATGCTTAGGCCAATTGTAAATTTATGTAATAAGCATGAAATTTAATATAAAATAATTATGTGTAAATTTCACAGCTTGAATGTTATGAAATTTGCAATAGTAAGTTGCGGTGTAAAAGTTTGGTTAAGAAATGTTCTATCAAATGATTATGTGATATGGGAGCTTTGATTGTCATGGAAGTGTTATAAGATATGTGTGTAAATTATATAAGTAACTTAGGAAGTTATGGTTTAATAGGCCTTGATTATTAAGTGATAAAATTCTTAGTGATATGGTGGAAAGATTTTATTTCCATGGCATGGCATATAAATGTGATTTATGGCTTGGGATTGTCATAATATTACAATGGCCAAATATGTTATGGCACCCAAACTCGGCCGAGATGGTCTGACCCCAATTTTAAACGTCACATTAGCCACCGAAATGACTCTCCGTTTAAACCACCACAAAACACGCCAATTGACCAATCACACCACACAATTAATCATGAAATATTTAATATTTAATAAAAACCTAATATCATGCTTCCATTGTGCTAATCTGATCAACAATCAACAATAAGACTAAGTCACAATTTAATATTTAACAAACAATTACCTCGAAAACTTTAGTTAAACACAAATCAATGTAGTAAGGTATTTTTAAAAGGGTTATATTTGTAGGGACTTGAAAAATCGTGTTGTTTAAAAACACATAATTAGATTTAAAACGTAATATATAGTAATATGTTGGGAAAAACTCCATTTCACAAAGTTTAACAATAGTATTGTAGGACTAGACGTATAAGTCTTATTTCAAAAGATCAATTAAAACATTAAGCAAATTTTAATAAAATTTGTCATTCAATTAGTTCGTAAGCAACTAACAATTTATGTAATTAGTCCAATTTTACATTAATACATACTAAACTTTCAATTGTTTTTTAAAACACACCTTTAACAACTAAGTCTTACCCTAATGTCTAATAACTCTTCCACCTGCACTTACGAGTTAGTTGACCAATTAATCACAGCATTCATCAAGCAATCATAATCTACCATTCAATCATCTACCTAAAGCTTTAGTAAAAGCTCCAAATTAAACCAATTAAAGAGTCCATAATGTTCAATTACAACCCGACAATTATAACTAAGTTTAATTCTAAATCCCATAATTCGATCACACATTACCTTCCTCATTGGGTTTGGGAACACAACAACATACCCAGGTATAGCCTCAATTTGGATCACTTAGATGACTACCTCCACACCTCTTCAAAGCTAAGTCACTGTAATATTATAAAAGAGTGCATGAGCTTATGAAAGCTCAGTGAGTGCTCAAACATACTACAAATAAACACATCAATTAGGTTAGGTGAAATAGGCATACTTAAACGATTCACTTTTTTTCACAACTCACACAAGATAACAGTTCACACGAATTAAATGGTTCATATAGAATAAGCAGATCGTATAAAATAACAGTTCGTATAAAGTAACAGTTCATGCATAATAACAGTTCATTCAATATAATAATTCATTCATAGCACATCATAACTCATATATCTCAAATATTGATAAATTGGCATTTTTGTGATTATGAAACAAATAGGGAACTCTATCACCACCTATAAGTGGACTCTATCATCACACACTGGATAAACGAATCTCCTTATAACACTTCACTTTTGGACTCAAAGAGCCCTGCGTTGTCTCCGATTTAAGTGTAGCATGAATGCCCACACTCTCCAACATTCCCGACTCATAAAGCCCTGTGTTGTCTCCGTTGAATGGAGTTGTGCTCAACATTCTCTTATCTCTCCAACACTATCTTCGGATATAATGCCAATTGCAATAATGAGGGTGAGTACTTATAATCCTATGGCATGCCAACTATATCCAATGGTTCCATAAAGTCACAATGCCAACATATCTCTTCAACACATTCACAATATTCAGTAATAATAGGGCTCGCAATTAAGCAAAGCTCACACATTATAACACAGTTCATAATTCACAATTCGTAATAGAGCATGGTTCACAAATAATATAACTTTCATACAACATAAATTGCATTTATAACATAGTTTACATATCATTCATGACATAGTTCACATAAATCATTGTACGTATATTTAATCTAGCATAAGGCACGTAATAACTTAGCTTAAATACAATATAGCTCAAAATCTCACAATACACAGTTTGACAAATTAATACCGTTCGCCATATTAAAACAGATCAGCAAATTAACATAGTTTGCCATAATAATATAATTCGCTAAGTTAACATGGTTCACAATATAACAAAGTACACAAATAGAATTGGCTCACATTATAGTTGAGCTCGCACCTAACATTTCACAATAATATAATTCTACACTAATCAGAGCTTGCATTATCGTAGAGTTCATAATTCACATACTAATTAATGCTTGCATAGATATACACATTATCAGTAAAATTCGCATGTTAAAAGAGTTCACATTTTTTTATATTAATTCGAAAACATTACAAAACTTATCCACGCATGTATATATATTATATTTTATGACCCATAAACATATATATTTTATATATAACAAGATGCATAAATATTATATATATTCATATATATTTAAAACCCCCTGTCATATCAAATTTTATCATATTCCAAGTGCCATGTATGTGTATATATATTATATAAACCAATTCACCTACACACATATATAATCATTAAACGCATATATATTATACAATAAGACTCTACACGCATAATAGAACCATATATGTATATATTTTATATATATAACAAAATCCACACATATATTATATATATAACAAAATCGACGCATATATAGGTATTAGCGTATAGCCAAACCCTTTTACTCATATTTATATATTACATTTATAACAAGACCATGCACACATATTATATATATACCTATTTATTAGTACAATAGCTCACGCAACTACTCACACCTACTAATATGCACATATACGCAACCTTTAAGTGCACAATGTCACACACTTGTCACGTCAAATTCCATAGTTTACAGTTACATTTTGCCTATTTTATTCCTATAATTACATGCACATTTTAAATTCATGCATTTTGCCTCATTAAAATTGCACAACATGCATACCCTACACTTAAACAACATTGCAATGGTTTGCACCAGAAGAAATCAATGTTCACATATTAATTGAGTAAGGGTTCACATATGTTACCTTAGCTTGCGTACTGGAGTGTAAATGTAGTATATTAGACCACTCACCTTAGCAACCATTGCTTCAACTACCATGCTCAAGTAAGCTTCTATTTGCCTTTGTCCATGGTTGTAGCCAAATGAATTAGTACTTTTCAAACACATCAAACACATTACAAAGACATTACTAACATCAACAAACACCATCAAATCATTCCAAAATCATAGATCAAAGCCTATTAACCTCTATACTGAAAATTTAACTAGTTTTGCAAAAGAGGTGTTTAACCACTCAAATCTCATTTCTAAGCTTGAATTTCAACTTCATACATCTTTAATATCATCTAATTACATATATAAGCCATCAATATTACCCAATTTCACCAATTTAATTTTTTCAAAAAAATCAAGCTTATATGATCTTTTAGAAAGAAGAAAACATTCAATTTGCTTAAATTCATTAAAGATTTTTTAAATTAAGATCAAATACCTTTTAATTAGATCAAAATGAGTTGGAATTACTTTAAAACCAAAGGTTAGCCAAGAAAAAGAGATCTACCATTTTCAAGTCAAAAATCAACTTAAAATCAAGTGATATATTGAGATCTTGATTAAATTATTTAAATCTCGAATTGAAATAACAACTCACTTAGATTAATCATAAAAAGTTATAATCTCACCTCAATTTTGCAAAATCGACAAGCTATGGAGCTAATTCAAGCGAAAATGTATGAAAATCTCTTGAGGATTTTAAGGATGAAAACATGAGTGTTCTTCAAATTTGAAAAAAGATTTTGTGTTTAGAGATTAAAAATAAAAAAGGATGAACTAATTTTTGGAGAAAAGCTTTAATTTGGTATTTGGCAAATTTTTGAAAAAGATGAAAAATTGGAGGGGAGAATATCAGGGGGTTGTTAAATAGGCAACCCATTTTAAAAAATTGGGTTATTGCCCATTTAACCACCTCCAATTTCTTCCCTTTTTTAGATAGGTTATTGTTTTTCAATTAAAACTAGTTTCAAAATTATTTTCAAATCAAACCTCGTTTTTAAAATCTTTTTTAACCAGGTTAGTTCCTGGATACCTAATTTTAATTTCTTAACCTAAATATATTTATTTTAATTATTTTAATATTTTATTTAATTACTTCCTAATTATTTAATTATCTAATCTAATTACGATTTTCGATTTACTAACCCTCAATTTACTTCCCCGATTCTCCTAACCCGATTTTTGGGATGTGACAATTCTCCCCCTTTAAAAAGAATTTCTTTCTCAAAAATACCTAAACTAAACCAATTAGGTTATTAATGTCTCCTCTAATGCCCAGCTTCCCAAGTAGCCTCTATAGTTTTGTGGTTATGCCACAAAACCTAAACCAACAGAAACCTCTTTTCATGCTCAAAACCAACCTTTAAAGAAACCCTACGAAGCATAATAGCATAGAAAACATACATCGCCCGAGTGCACTCTTACTACATTGACTAAAAGACATATCGGACATACAATAATCAACAAATAAATGTTATTGAGGAGTGGGGAGTAACAAGTGATCCAAGCATAACTTGCAAAGAAAATAATTTCGAGGAAGGTAACATATACTCATCCTACCCCAACTCAAACAATTAATTTTCATGCAAAGGTATTTTCATCCAAATTTTAAATATTTCAAATTAATAAACTAGATTATTTCTGACAGTTTGACAAAACTCGTGGTCTTGCTTGATTTTTATGTAACATGGCTCTAATACAATTAAATGTGGCACCCCAAACCCGGCCAGGATGGTCCAACTGGAATTTTGAACGTCACATTAGCCACTAAAGTGACTCTCTGTTTAAACAACCACAGAACACACCAACTGACCAATCACACCACACAACTAATCATGGAATATTTAATAAAAACCTAATATCATGTTTCTATTGCGCTTATCTAATCAACAATCAATAACAAGACTAATTCACAATTTAATATTTAATACACAATTACCTCGAAAACTTTAGTTAAACATATATGCATGTATGGGCTTGAAAAATCATTTTGTTTAATAATGCACATCTATATTTGTTCTGTATATCTGGTATGTTCTATAAAAGTATACTATTGGCTAAGGATGTGAAATGTGAATAAAATGAATCATCAAAGTGTTGTGGTAAGTTTATTAACTATTAAAAGTAAGTTAAATTTTGTTAAAGTAAGGTATAATTGTAGAAATCTTCATGTGTGTAAATATGTGCTAATTTAATAAGTTTAAACATTATGTTATGATTGATTTACCTATTTATTACCTTGTAGTGCTCTTACTAAGTCTTCACCGGCTAAACTTGTTTATTTCAATGTATAGGTCCAGTTAGACTTGAAGAGCTAGACTCGAGCTAAGAGAACTCTCATCTCATCACATCTTCAGGAGCTACAAGAGTAGGTACTATATTTGGGGTTAAAATGAAATGTACATAGGTAGACCAAATGTGTTCCAAACGTTAAGTACTAAAATACAAACTTTTAAAACTTTACCTATTTTGGTATTTGTTAATTAAATATTTTGGGTCTAAGTGAAATAAATAATTAATAGATATATGTAAGCATATGCGGTGGATACTATGATAATTGTGGTTGCTTTGGAGTTGTGTTGAATCTATTTAGTGCTCCTAAATTGGTTTTAAATGTTGAAATGGTTCAATTTTATGGCAAGGGTTTTCTACCAAATTTCTTAACTGATTTTTACCAAAAGTACCTAAGGTATCAATACCAAGAGTATAGGTATCGATACTTGGGTATTGAAATTGAAGATTTTCAAAATAGAATGTGTTTTTGGTATAGATAACATTTTGGGTATCGATTTTGAAGACAATGTGTTGATACCTAGAAATAAGGTATTGAATACCTATCCAAAATTTTAAAATTTTGGAGTTCTATAATACTATTTTGGTATCGATATTATTTAGCAGTATAGATAACTTTCATCAAGTATCGATACCTTGTGTCTAAGTATCGATACTTGTCCCCTGTTTTGAGTAAAAATCATATTTTAATCATTTCTAATCGTAATCATTTAACCGATAATAACCACAGATGTTTATAATAATAATTATTAGGTTAAATAAGTTAAAATACTATGACTAAATGTTCAAATTACATATTGTCCAGCTAATTCGCTTTGGCACCAAATGTAATAGTCTTATACCAGGTCTTTATGGTTGGACAGGGTATTGGGATGTTACAACATCTCCCATACCATATTAAGTCCATCATGGATCGCCTACAGCTTTTCTGAAAGAGGCAAACCTCCACCAAATTTCCTACAATAGCCTACAACTCAGTCCCTATTTTTATCCTTTAAAACCCTACAGTAGAAGAAAGTTGACCACTCTAGAGTATCACCCCATCAGAATTCACCTTTAACTATTCTAAGGAAGAGCATGTTGGATTTGGTGCCCTAAGTGTACTATTTTCGTCTATATACACTTGTAATTTTAATGAACAAATTGGTTAATAAAATTATTCATGAATTATATTAATATCCTTTGTATATTGTCCTCAATGGTTTTTTGCATGGAAAGAAAAATAGAAGCAAATATTAGCTCATTGGTCGTCTAATGTTTAACTAATACTAGCGGTATTACGTGGTCGAATGGTAATACAGAAAGATAACTTATATTAGTAGACGAACCTAAACATATCCTTAGTCTAATCGAAAATAAGCAAATTGATTGAAAGACAAATATGTCATCTATCAAGTCTAATTAGAAAGATATTTTGTCTTGGGCATTGAAGCGAAAGACTCCTAGAAGATAAAGACATAGATTTGACTGACTAGACTGACAATACATCAGAAAAGATCCAAGTAGAATAGATCCTAAATCCATTTATGGATTTATTCACTTGTGATGTTCATAGTATGACATACCTTAATCCTTAGTGAATGATAGACTATGTATATTTGACTCATATACTTTAATGCAAGTAAAAGTCTGAGTTCAAATAGATAATGAATCGAAAGCTAGTGTGTTGGGTATAAGACTTTTACATTATATAGCATCATTCTTAATAGTTGAATTCATAGCCCAAGACATTGGTAAATGATATCCTCTTAATAGCATTACATGATAGATGAAAAGTAAACGTGGCTACAGGTCATCTATCTTTGTGATGAATGACTTAATTATTATATGATAGTAATTGACTTTTCATGAAGGAAGATGTAATGGTTACCATGAGATAAATAGGATCATATTAGGTGAACGAATTTATCCTAAAGAGATTAAGAATATCCTATGAGGGTAACACACTTATGATAAGGTTTTTGGACGAGCACTAATTGAGTAACTTTCGTAATGGTATGTCATTAGAGAGAGCTCAATCACGATACATAGTGGAATGACATTGTGACTAAATAAGTTTATAATTAATATGTGAAAAGCTGAAACTTAATTATAAATCATTTGAGCCATAATTACATATGTCCAATCGGTCCCTCCGCTAGCTCGATGAAACCATAAATGAATTGCATGATGAATCAAATGAACAAAAATAGATAGAAATGATAAAGTTAGAGAAATGGGTTACATTCGAAAATGAATGTAGTTTCTCACTTAGTATGGAAATGACCTAAGAGTTAACTTAAGTTTTTTGAATTATTATTTAATTAAATAATTTTAAGTTCGAAAATGGAATTAAGTTAATTGGCCATTATGAAATTCGTTGAATGTAGAAATTAAATATATTTTCTCATAGACTATTTTACGATAAAATTTTCATGCTTTTTAATGAATTAGAATTGGGTTTATAAATTTATTTTATTGGAAAATTAATTTAATTTAATTTAATAAATAATGTCAATTTTAAGAAATAGAAAAACATGTACTGGGTTGGATTAAATTATAAAATATTTGGTTAATAGTTCAAAAAGCACATATAATTGGACCAATACAAGAGAGACCCAAATGCCTATCATAATACATATGAGGGGAAACACACCCTATTAGCCCCTCTCTCTCTCTTAGTTCAGTTAGGGGATTGTTTTTCTATTAAATAGACATTAAACGCATACTACTAATTCAACTAGGGTTTCACTTTCACTCTCTATAAATAGATGGCACCGGTGGGGCTAAAAACACAATAAGATTTATACAACTTTGAGATATTGTTATTTTGATCGAAAATAGTGAGAATTTATTTCTAAGTATAAATTTTATTTTTCGGGAATAAAAATTTTACCGATTTCTATAAAAGAGAAAGATTTACTTTCCTACTAAAAGTAATAAAATTATTTCTGGGTCTGTGTTTGATTCGAACTTGTTTGAGCCGACACTTGAACCAGTTCATGGTATGAGAATAGCGGAGAAGGTCGTTAGATTAAAAGTCAAGAATGTCTAGGATTCGTCTAGCCCAAAACATAAGTACTATTTCAGGAAAAAGTTTATTGTTATAAATATCACAAATCGACTCGGTTTTCAAAATTTTATTTTTCTGCTATGCAAGAAAACCATTTTTGAACCTGATTTTTTCCAACAGAGCATGCCAATTGATATGCACAAACAATTTATGAGACCTAAAAATCTTTAAAAATGGATTACTTTTACAATTATGTGCCCAACAAACGCTTTTAGAAATGACCTCCTCAGTGATATATTTTAATCCTAAAAAATCAAAATATTCATCCATTTACAGTATTCCAGCAAGCAATAGCAAAGAAAATGTTCCAAGTAGCACCAATGCAAGCTAATTCATCCACGTTTTCCAAAATTAAAAACCAAACATTCAAAAATATCAAAGGAAAGGAAATGCCTTCAATTTGGAGGAATACTTGTTGCCATACCTGAGTGGCAAAAAAACAATCACGTATAGCATATATAGCTCTTTCAGTTACTGATTACACAACTGATAAATAGCATCCATAGCAATCCCCCTTCAGCATCTCTTAGCATTAGTAAGGATCCTCTCTTTCACAAACAACCAAATAAAATTCTTCATTTTTTGCGGGCAATTAAGCTACCACAAGATTGACCAGAAAGTATTTTTAGTAACCCAATCATGACTAGATAAATGAAAATAGGAATCTAAAATAGATAATCACCTTTTTTTTCTGTCCACCTCCAGCTAATATGATCACCCCCATCCATGACATTGGGTGGTGGAATACTATCAATCCAAGAAAGTAAAGAGTGATCCAACCATAAAGAAAGTTTGTGCCAAGGCTAGTTGCCCTCCAAATCTACCATCTTACTAACCATAGCATCCTTATCAATCCTAACCGAATTTGTATGGAGCTCCCATAAAAAGCCTATGTTACTAATCCAACGATCAATCCAAAACTAGATAGATTTACCATTACCAATCAACCAAACGATGTTGCATCATACCTCTACCCAAACTTCAGTAATTTACCTCCACACATAGGAACTACACAACCTTGGAATTGTCGTCAAACACCCCACACCAACTCTATACTTACTTCTCAACACACAAGCCTACAGCTCATTGGTATTAGTAATTAGCTTTAAACCTGGCTTGATCAAGAAAGACTTCTTATGCTCATATAGCTTACAAACACCCAAGCCCCTATTAGAATTTGTTTGACACATGTCACTCCAACTAACTAGAGCCATTTTCTTCCATTACTCATACCTCAAATAGATTGTCTAGCCATTTTTTCAATCTATTTGCACACTTGAGATTGAATCATAGAAACTTATATAAAATAGTTTGAAATTGAAAGATGTAACGACCAAAATCCGTGGGCACCGGAAAAGTGTGTTATCAGGCCTCCGTCTTAGTGAAATAAGTTCGAAAATAATTATTAAAAATATTTATGAGCCTAGTGGTGTGTCTAATTAGGTTTTAATTAAGTAAATTTAGCTTAATTTAGAGTAATTAGCAAAAAGGATTAAATTGAATAAAGAGTGAAAGTCTAATTATAGATTAAAAGAAAGTAAAAAGGGCTAAAATGGCAATTAAGCCATTTAGCATAAGTTGAGACGGCAAACATGTTAAAATCTAAGATGTTTTTAGATTTTAATTATGTAAATATATATATTTTAATTATTAATTACTTTTTTATTTAAGTATATAGATATTTATTATTTATTATTATTCTATTAAATTATAATTTATATTATTAAATTATGATTATTATTATTAAAAATAAATAAAAAATAAAAATTTGGAGTATTTAAACTAATCCCGTTTCACTTAAATGTATGTTTTAGACTTTGAGAGTTCGATATAGGGATTTAGTAATTAAATTATGCTATGAATGTTATTTTATTTGTGAATTATTCATAAGTTGTCTGATACGTCAGATAATGCCTCGTAACTCTGTTTCGGCGACGGTTCGGAGTTAGAGGGTGTTACAATTATTGGTATCAGAGCTAAGGTTTAGCCGATTCTCGGACTAAATCAAGCTCATAAATGAGTCTAGAAGTACATGCCACATTTAAGTCGAAACTGAGTCGGGTTTTTAGATGCTAATATATTTATTTGATTTTGTTTTATAGATAAAATGTCAGATGAAAGAATGGATAATGTTGAACAGGAAATGTATACTGGAAGTCGAGAATTTGAAAAAACTGAGTCTGCTATACCTAGTGTGAATCCGTTAGATAATCAACCTCCTAACGTAGGAAGAGAAAGAGATGCCTCGCAACTGTTAAGAGATATAGTTGATGCATTACAGCATGTAGTGAGAACTATACCTGCTACTACATCTGTACCTACTGTCAGACAGGCCCCGATTAAAGAGCTACGAAAATATGGTTCCACGGAATTTTAGGGATTAAAAGGAGTTGATCCGTCCGCTGCTGAAAATTGGATGGAAACAACAAAAAGAGTTTTGCAACAATTAGACTGCACCCCTCGAGAGAGTCTGATATGTGCTGTATCACTGTTACAAGGAGAAGCGTATCTCTAGTGGGAATCTGTGGTTAGACATTTGCCGGATGATTAGGTAACCTGGGACTTGTTTCAAAAAGAATTTTAGAAAAAGTATATTGGGGAATTGTACATCGAAGAGAAAAAATAAGAGTTTTTAGTGCTGAAACAGGGGAATATGTCAATACTAGATTATGAGCGAGAGTTCTCTAGATTGAGCAGGTATGCTTTAGAATATGTTCCAACCGAGGCTGATAGTTGTAAATGATTTCTACGGGGACTCCGAGATGAAATCAAGATTCAATTGGTAAGTCTCAGAATTACTGAACTTGTTGATCTGGTTGAGCGAGCAAAAATGATAGAACAAGTACTGGGCTTGGATAAAAAAAATCAGAAATTGGTAAATCAGCTGGAAAACGTATGGGAACTACCAGTTCTAATCCATTACCGAAGAGATTCAGAGAATCAAGAAGTGGTTGGAGATCAAGCTTTCGGTCTGATAGGGGTGACAGAAGCAAAGGAAAACAGATTACTATCTCTACCGGTAGTGTAAAAGCTCCGCCCCGGGAAAGTGAAAATCCTGAATGTGATTATTATGGGAAAAGACATTTTGGTGAATGTTGGAAGAAAACCGGAGGATGTTTCCGCTGTGGCTCTACTGAACACTTTGTTAAAGATTGTCTGAGAACTCAGAGTAGTACACCTGCCACATCTTAGAGATCGATATCGACTGCCAGAGGTAGAGGAATGTCCAGGGGAGGTTCTGTTACGAGGAGAGGAGGAGTTGGTAGAAGCAGTGATATAGCTACATAGCAATCTGAAGCCAGAGCTCCAGCTAGAGCTTATGTAGTCAGAACCCGATAAGAAGGCAATGCTCACGATGTGGTGACAGGTATATTTTTACTGTATTCTGAGCCTATTTATACTTTGATTGATCTTGGATCTTCACACTCACATATTAATTCAAAATTAGCAGAGTCGGGGAAATTAAAAACGGAAATGTCTAAAGTCTCAATAGAAGTATCAAGTCCATTGGGGCAAACAATATTAGTTAATCAGGTGTGCCCGAGATGCCCGCTAATGATATATGATAAAACTTTTCCGGTGAATTTATTAATAATGCCTTTTGGGGATTTTGATGTTATACTGGGTATGGACTGGTTAGCTGAACATGGGGTAATTTTGGACTGTTATAAAAAGAAATTTAGCTTTCAGACTGAAGATGGTGATAGTGTTGAGGTAAATGGAATTCGTACCAGTAGGTTAGCTCGAATCATATCAGCGATTAAAGTTAATAAGTTGCTTCATCAGGGTTGTACAGCATATCTGGCATATGTTATTAATTCTAATTCAGTCGGAAGTCAGTGTATTCAGATTAGAACTGTATGTGAATTTCCAGATGTATTCCCTGAAGAGTTACCAGGATTGCCACCTGACAGAAAAGTAGAATTTGCAATTGAAGTATACCCGGGTACAGATCCAGTGTCGATACCTCCATATCATATGTCACCTACTGAATTGAAGGAGTTGAAGGTACAACTGCAAGATTTACTGGAACGAGGTTTTATACGACCTAGTACCTCACCGTGGGGAGCTCCAGTGTTATTTGTTAAAAAGAAAGATGGTTCGATGCGATTGTATATTGATTATCAAAAATTGAACAAGGTGACAATCAAAAATAAATATCCATTACCACGTATTGATGATTTATTTGATCAATTGAAAGGAGCTTCAGTATTTTCAAAGATTGATTTAAGATCGGGCTACTATCAGTTAAATGTGAAAGAAAGTGATGTACCGAAGATAGTATTTCGTACAAGATATGGTCATTACGAGTTCTTAGTGATGACATTTGGGGTTAACAAATGCCCCAGCTACTTTTATGGATCTTATGAATCGAATTTTTCAGCCGTACTTGGATCAGTTCGTGGTAGTTTTTATTGATGACATTTTGGTATATTCAAAGTCCGAATCTGAACACGAGCAGCATCTTCGAATTGTTCTGCAAACGTTACGAGAGAAACAGTTATATGGGAAATTGATTAAATGCGAATTTTGGTTATCAGAGGTGGTATTTCTTGGTCATATGGTATCAGCATATGGAATTAGAGTGGATCCAAAGAAGATTGAAGCAATCGTCCAGTGGAAGACTCCCAAAAATATGTCAGAGGTACGTAGTTTTCTTGGATTAGCTGGGTATTATCGAAGGTTTGTGAATGGATTTTCAAAAATAGCTTTACCGATGACAAAATTATTGCAAAAGAATGTTCTGTTTGTCTGGAATGATCAATGTCAAGAAAGCTTTATGAAATTGAAGCAGATGCTGACAGAGGCACCAGTTTTGACTTTACCAGAATCAGGAAAAGATTTCATTGTGTATAGCGATGCTTCTTTAAATGGGCTCGGGTGTGTACTGATGCAAAATAGGAAAGTGATAGCTTATGCTTCTTGGCAATTGAAACCACATGAATGTAATTATCCGACACATGATCTAGAATTAGCAGCTGTGATCTTTACTTTGAAAATATGGAGACATTATTTATACAGTGAAAAATGTTACATTTATACAGATCATAAAAGTCTCAAGTAACTTCTATCACAGAAAGAGTTGAATTTGAGGCAGCGTCGATGGATAGAACTTCTAAAAGATTATGATTGTGTTATTGATTATCATCCAGGTAAAGCTAACGTGGTAGCTAATGCATTGAGTAGGAAGGCAGCAATTGAATTACGAGCGATGTTTGCACAGCTCAGTATTAGTGATGATGGAGGTTTATTGGCTGAATTAAGAATTAAACCAGTGATGTTTGAACGAATCAAGTCAGCTCAATTAGAAGATGATAAGCTAATGAAGAAAAAAGAAATGGTTCAGAGCGACACAGCAGGGAATTTTAGTATTGATGAGCATGATTGTTTGAGATACCGAGATTGGATTTGTATTCTAATCAATTCAGAGATTAAAGAATTAATTCTTCGAGAAGCACATGACGGTCTATTTACTCTACACCCTGGAGGCACAAAGATGTACCGTGATTTACGAGAATTGTACTGGTGGCCAAGGACGAAAAAAGATATAGTTGAATATGTCAGTAAATGTTTGGTTTGTCAGCGGGTGAAAGTAGAGCATCAGGTTCCTACTGGATTATTACAGCTGATTACTATTCCAGAATGGAAATGGGATCGTGTTACGATGGATTTTATTACAGGATTGCCATTGTCTGTAAGTAAGAAAAATGCTATATGGGTAATAGTTGATCGACTCACAAAATCGGCTCATTTTATAGCTGTCAGAATGGATTGGTCACTTCTGAAACTTGCAGAGGTCTATATTCGGGAAATTATAAGGTTGCATGGTATACCGGCTTCTATAATTTCTGATCGAGATCCTCGGTTTACATCGAGATTCTGGAAACAGTTACATGAGTCTTTGGGTACTAAACGTAATTTCAGTACAGCATTTCATCCACAGACTGATGGGCAATCTGAGCAAGTAATTCAGATTTTGGAAGACATGCTTCGAGCTTGTGTTATTGATTTTGAATCTGGTTGGGAACGTTACTTGTCGTTAGCTGAATTTGTTTATAATAACAGTTATCAGTCCAGTATTCAGATGGCTCCGTATGAAGCTCTGTATGGTAGAAAATATCGATCACCTGTATGTTGGACAGAATTAAATGAAAAGAAGATAATTGGACCTGAATTGATTCGTGAAACAGAAGAAACAGTCAAGAAGATTCAACAAAGATTAAAAGCAGCTTTTGACAGACAAAAATCTTATGCTGATCTGAAACGTCGAGACATTGAATACTCAATCGGAGATAAAGTGTTTCTCAAAGTTTCTCCTTGGAAGAAAGTATTAAGATTCGGCCGAAAAGGGAAGTTAAGTCCTCGATTTAGCGGACCATATGAAGTTATAGAGAGAGTTGGACCAGTTGCTTACCGATTGGCTTTACCTTCGGAATTCAACAAATTCATGATGTTTTTCATGTTTCAATGTTACGAAGGTATCGATCGGATCCATCTCATATTATCTCTACTGAAAATATTGAGATTAGACCAGATTTGTTATTTGAAGAGGAACCAGTTCAAATACTAGCTCGAGAAGTGAAAGAATTAAGAAACAAACGAGTCCCTCTGGTAAAAGTACTGTGGAGAAGTCATAGTGTAGAAGAAGCAACATGGGAACGGGAGGAAACTATGAGATCACAGTATCCTCACGTATTTTCAGGTAAAATTTCAAGGACGAAATTTTTTTAAGGGGGGAGGAAATGTAACGACCCAAAATCCGTGGGCACCGGAAAAGTGTGTTATCGGGCCTCCATCTTAGTGAAATAAGTTCGAAAATAATTATTAAAAATATTTATGAGCCTAGTGGTGTGTCTAATTAGGTTTTAATTAAGTAAATTTAGCTTAATTTAGAGTAATTAGCAAAAATGATTAAATTGAATAAAGAGTGAAAGTCTAATTATAGATTAAAAGAAAGTAAAAAGGGCTAAAATGGCAATTAAACCATTTAGCATAAGTTGAGACGGCAAACATGTTAAAATCTAAGATATTTTTAGATTTTAATTATGTAAATATATATAATTTAATTATTAATTACTTTTTTATTTAAGTATATAGATATTTATTATTTATTATTATTCTATTAAATTATAATTTATATTATTAAATTATGATTATTATTATTATTATTAAAAATAAATTAAAATAAAGACAAATGTATGGTGATTAAATTATACAAGTGTAATTCATATATTTATACATTTGTAATATATTTATTTAATTACTTTTTATTTAAGTAAAAAGATTTTTATCATATTAAAATATTAAATTATATAAACTAAATAAAATAAGGATAATTGGATAGTGATGATAATAGGCAAGTGTAAAATATATGTGTGTCCAATTGTAATATATATATTTGTTATTAAATAAGATATTTATAATTATTATTATTATTATTATTATTATAAAGTTAATAAAATAAAAGAATAAAAGAAATGAAATAAAATAAAGTAAAGAAGAAACAGAGAACATTTCGAAACAGAACAGGAAAGAAAAAGGAAAGAAAGAAGAAAGGGAAAATTAAGGTTTTAAAGCTTGAAGTTTAATTTGTAAGTTTAATCAAGTCCTTTTTTTATAAATTTGATGTTTTTGGAATCTTAGAGTGAAATACTCTTGAATTTAAGTTGAAATTTTGAAAGTTAATAGATTTTTGAGTAGGGTTTATGTTGAACAAATGATGGAATTGGGAGTTTATTTGATAGAAATTTTGATTAGAATTGAATAAAGGATTGAATTGAATAAAGGATTGAATTGTAAACTAAGCTATAAGTTTTGAGTTTTAGGGATTAAATTGAAATAAATTCGAAATTATGAAAATATGATAAAAATTAAGAAGTTAGATGTGAGTTTGGTAAGAAATTGAGTAGTAAAAAGGTATGAATTGAGAAAGAAAAATATATAGGTTTAGTTGGGATTAAAGTTGAATTAAAGTAAAAGTTAGATAAAAATTTCAACATTTAAATTGTGTTATGCTAATAATTGTGAAATTATTTTAATTGTTCGTAGCTAATATTGAGCCTGAAGCATCGGCCCAAAAAGGAAAAGGAAAGATCGTCGAGGATTAAATGAGAAGAGAATTCTGGTTTGTATCACTATAACTCAAGCTTTATAATTAATATGTGTTTAATTTAATATGAATATGTGGTAAGTATTTTAAGGTAAGTATTTAATGAAATAATAAAATTTGTGATTGGGTATTAAAATTGAGATTGATACTGAACTGAATTATTGGATTCTGAATATTGTTTTGAATACCGAATTGAACTGTGAAATTACTAAATAATGCTACGTAAATTGCATTGAACTGTAAAATTTCTAATGAAGTAAATTACTGTATTACTGTGAAAATTGATCAAAATAATAAATTATAATTAATATTGAATCGAAATAGAAATTACACTGAAAAATGATTTAAATACCCTATTAACTAGTCGGGCTAGTCGGATATAGTTGGCATGCCATAGGATATGGAAAAGTACGGGTTTTTGCCGGCTTACTGATCAGGCACTTATGTGCCGACTACTGTTACTGTTACTGTTACCGATTCGACACTTTGTGTGTCGAATACTGTTACCGTTACTGTTACAGATTCAGCACTTTGTGTGTTGAATACTGTTACTGCTACTGCTACCGTTACTGATTACTGATTAGATATTGTGTATCGTTAAGGCACATTGTGCCGTACTGGTGTGTTCGTTGGAATCCGTGTATCCGCCGAGTCCGAGTCAAGTTAATAGGGATAAATGAAATAAATCTACTGATAAAACTAAATTTGAATGATATGTCCTATGTGAAAGTTGAGAATTGCAATAAAGAAATAAGAATGGTATATATATAATTGAATGATAACATGAAAGATTGAATTGTTCATTAAGTGATGATAATTGTAATGTAAAAGTATGTGTGTGATTTAATGTATTTAATTATAAACTGAATTATAGTGATACCACTGAGTATATGCATACTCAGCGTACGGTTGTTTCCTTGCGCAGGTTGTAGAAGTCAAGTACTGAACCAGCATCCAAAGCCAGACCCGACTTCAGCAAACTTTTAGTGATGTATATTTTCTTTTGGTAATGTGGCATGTACTTAGGATGTGTATAAATGTTATTATGTTTTGAATATAAATGGTTTAAAATATTAGTATTGCAAGTTTAAGAATTATAATGAAAAAGTTTATTCATTTCAATTTAATTAGCACAATGATAAATTTAAATTAATATTATATTGATTAAGTTGATTAGAGAGTAAATAGAATAGAAAATGAATGTGTAAAATAAATTGGTTGAATTGGTTATGTTTGAAATGGATATGGTTTTAATTGCAGGGGGTTTTATGTAAAAATAAGTAGAAATACTGTCGAAATTTATAAAAAAAATAAATAAATAAAAATAAAAATTTGGAGTATTTAAACGAATCCCGTTTCACTTAAATGTATGTTTTAGACTTTGAGAGTTCGATATAGGGATTTAGTAATTAAATTATGCTATGAATGTTATTTTATTTGTGAATTATTCATAAGTTGTCTGATACGTCAGGTAATGCCTCGTAACTCTGTTCTGGCGACGGTTCGGGGTTAGGGGTGTTACAAAAGAAGTACAGATTTCACCAAAGTAACACGACCACCCATAGAGAGTGCTCTAACATCCCAACAACTCAAAGGACTCCTAACTTTGTCAAGCACAAAGTTATAAGTGCTAGATAAGACTATTTTATGGAAAAAAAGAATACCAAGATATTTACCTAAGTCCTCCACTTGTTGAAACTTCAAAATCGACTCCACCTCTCATCTCACTTCATTGTTGGTCTTTAAGGAAAAAAAAACAATTGAGTTTTCTGGCAGTTAATCTTGTGCCTGGAGAAATCAGTGAACTAATCAAGAATTCCTTTAAAGTTTTGTGCTTGTAACCCGTCAACTTCACAAAACAACACTAAGTCATCAACAAAAAATAAATGTTACAACCACAAACCGTCCATGGCAAATTTAATAGGCTTCGCTTTATTCTCATTCACTACTTTCACAATACTATGTTGAATTCTCTCCATACTAAATACAAAAAGATAAGGTGAGAGGGGGACAACTTGGCGAATGCCCCAGATAGCTTAAACTCCTTAAACAAACTACCATTCCAAAGAATTTGCATAGAGCTCGAAGATACATAGTGAATTATAGTTCTTACCAAACGATTTGGCAGGCCGACTTCATATAAAGAATCTTCCAAAAAATCACATCAAATTCTATAATGTCTTTTCCAAGTCTACCTTAATGGCCATCTAACCTTTCTTACTCTTCCCAGTCCTCATAGAGTGAATCACCTCCTAAGTTATTAAAATGTTTAAGTTATCCATCTCCCTACAAAGAAGCTCACTTGGTTGGGACTAATAAGTTTAGGCATAATGGGCTTAGGTTCATTTACAATAATTTTTGCAATCACCTTAAAAAGAATAGTACATAAGCTAATTGGTCGAAATTGGGAAAATCGTTCCAATCCATCAATCTTTGTAATAAGCACAATCAATGTTTTATTAAGTGAAGCTTCAATATGATTTTTCGCAAACACAGCTTCAAAATCACACATAGCTTCACCAACTATCCCCCATTGAGAGTGAAAAACCCTAGGAGCCTTGAAAGGCAACATTTCAAACAATGCACACCTAATCTCTTCAGATGTGACCTCGCCGAAAGAGAATCTAAATCGTGTTGGCTTAAAACCAAAAATAAGTTACGAATAGGAAAGCATCATTTACAACGTTATCAATCGAATAAAGCTCATGACTAACAGTCTCCTTTTGAAGGATTTCATCATCAAAGCATCATTCCTCACCATGTTCCTTCAAAGCATGGATTTTATTACGACTCCGTTGGACCATCGCCCTTTTATGAAAATAAAAATTATTATGATCCCTATAAAGCAACCTATCTGATCTAGATTTCTGACACTAAAGGAGTTCCTCAAGATCCAAAATATTTTCCAGTTTCCTTCTAAGATCAAACTCTAGATTGAAGTTCAAGTGTAATTTTAATCCATTTAAGATTACCAACAACCATCCTCTTGCTTGTACCCAGCAACCCAAAGGTATGACGATTTTCACCCTCTAACCTCCTCAATAAAACTAGCAATCACATCTGTCAAGGCCTCCAACCTCCTCCAAAGATGAGCTACCAAGTCCTTAAAACTATCATGAGACCCCTAACTAGCAAAATACCGAAAATTCCGAATTCTTCTACTATTTAACAAATGTCCTACCGTTAATAAAATCGATCAGTGATCTAATTTCAATTTATAAAGATGAAAAATGGTCGAAGAAGGGAAAGTGGCATCCCAAGGCCCATTACATAAACCTCTGTCCAATCATTCAAATATTATACCACAACTCCACGTAAACTTTTTACCTTTAAACCCCATATCTTTATGCTCTTGCTCAATAATGAAATTCTAAAAACAAGAACAAATCATTTTTTTCGAGATTTTCCTTTTCTTCTTATCCTCTAAGCTTATCAAAGCATTGAAATCAACCATGATCACCCACGGGCTATTTATAAAATTCGCTACGATGCTCAAATCCTCCCACAAGGCCCTCCTCTTGGCACCCTGAGGACTCCCATAGACAAACGTGAGAAAGAAAGGGCAAACAACACCCAAGATCTCAACATGAAAGACCACAAATTGTCTGTGATTCGCAATAACTTCCATTGTCACACTCGATTTCCAGCACATCCAAATACCTCTGGCACGACCACCACTAACCTTAGTTTCGAGCAGAGCAACAATATCAAGATCAAATTCCCGACAATAATATTTCTTAAATCCACTAAAATGGGGGGTCCACAACCCTAGCAATTCCATGAGGAAATTTTAAAAGACATAATTATAGGGAAAATAAGACTAACCCTTAATTCTCGATACTCTCGAACCGGGGTTAGTACACATTATATCTTCCCAGACCTCCCTTTCTCCATTAGCATCATCAACATTCACTTCATTAGCTAAAGCATCGTTTATAGCCCGAAATGTCTATTGAACTGAAACCATTGCAGCCCTCAGCTTAACCATCTTGACCCCTTTTCCTTCAAACACACGGTGAGCCTGTCCCTGTTTCATAGTCGTCGGGTCTAGTGGAAGGGAGAAGGACGACCCATCATGGTGGAGGTTAGGTGGCCTGTCATCCACTTCCTCCCCCTCACTCCGCATGATATTCAATTCTGAATTCTCATTGATACGAACAACAGAATGGTCGTAATTATTCAGAGTGCTCATACCTTTATGGACTTTGAAATTAAATGGGAGATTGAATGGGAGAGACATATTCTGATTTCCCTTAGACTGAGCCAAATTATTAGTAAATGGAATATTTGAATCTACCATAATTGTATTCCCTGTGACCCTAACACCACTGCCCACACCATGGCCGCTAACCTAACTCACATTTCCAAATGTAAGAGACCCCATAGGCTCATTAATTTTTCGGTCCAGATCCTCCAGCTTTCTCCTCCTCTTTCCATTTACTCACCACCTTTTTACTTCGAGACTTAGCTTGGAACACGTGCATTTTCCCCTTATTAGAAACTATTTTAATATTTTTCCCTCCCATCATTGTTGTCACCCTCATTATTGGCCTTTAAATCCGCAATTAAAATAATACGAGATCCAAGTGATTTGTCTCCTAAAGAAGCATCCCTATCCCTAGCTACTTTCCGTCTCTTTCCTAATATGTCACCGAGGTCGATCTCCACCACCATCCACGACCCAAAATCTTCCTTAGACACCATCTCTTCCACCACCTTATTCCCATCTCGATCAGAACTCATGTTTTCCATTCCCGTATTTGTGTTCTCTCCATTCGGACAGTTTTCTTTCAAGTATCCATATCTCCTATAAAGGTAACAAATGTTCGGAAGTCCCTCGCACTCAATCTGTTGAAGCGAACTTCAATCAATCCAAACTTTTGAGACTAAAGGTTTCGAAAGATCAATACACACAACCGATCTTGCAAAACGACTTCTCGTAGCATTTACAGTGTTCTCATCAATCTTAATCACCCTCCCAACTGTCTTGGCAATTGCTTGGATAATATTTTTTTATATAGCTCTTCCGATAAGCCAGGTAATCTTATCCATGGTATGACATGCATCGGATATGGCTTGGATGTCGAGAAGGAAGAAGACCAAGGTTGAACCATTAAGTAATGGCCATAAATAATCTATGGTCCTTCAAATAATATGCTTTCACATAATCTACTTCAGTCTAACATTTAACCATAAAATGAATCCATCAAATAAATCGAGCCAATTGGTTTCCAAATGCCATAATTCTTACTTAGAAGTGCATTCAAGGTTATTTTCCTCCCCAAAAGTTTTAGCACCACCGTTCTTTCCGTACTCTTCTCCAGCAAGGAACAGACTCTTTTCGAGAATTTGATTGAAGGAATACCATCAACAGACCCTGATATAACGTCCCCTTCCCCTAACTCAATATCGGCAGCCTCCAAGCTTTCCCCTACTGACTTTTCCTTCTCTGAACCACCCATCAACATATCCTTAAAGGATGCCTTCCTTCCCTCCGCAGAGTCGACGTCCATGCCCCCATCATCCGGTAGCTCATCCTTGGGAGCCGAACCTTCTTCGTGGCCCCTTAGAGATTACTATTAGCAGATCGAGGAGTAGACGAATCCATCACTTACTCTTTGCAATTCGATAGAAGCAAAAATTTAATAGAGTTATTAAACGATGGAAATTGTTGTTCAACGTTAATATTGGAAAGATTGGATACTGTAAATTCAACGTTATTAATTTCGTCAAACCGTAAAATAATACTAACGTCTGTGCATACAAACCTTAAATATATTGTTTCTATTATAAATTCTTGTAAATATATTACTACATATTGAAATTTCTTATAATTAAAAAATATATTTCTTACGGAAGAATTGCTTTCTTGTAATAAATGCAATTTCAGTTCAAAACTTCAAAATCAGATAAAAATTATGCAAGGGTAAAATAAAATACTATAATGCAATTCATTTAAAATTATTATTATGAAATTTATACTCTCTTTTTAATAAAAAAATTTAAGGGTAATTATTTGAGATAAAGATGGTCTTATTAATTATTTATTCTTTTAAATATAATTTTTTTAAAATTTATACTTGTCATATTATGAAATGCTTCGCATAGGATAATTATTATATATGACATAATATATGTTAACTTTTTTACCGATACACAATTTAGTTACATGTATAAATAAAAAAATTGATTAAGACTTTAAATTTTATATAAGTATATAAATACAATAAATATAAAATTTACTGAACATGTGAACGAATTTACGTAATTTCTATCTATAGGTACATTTTAAATTAATTGTGATTATATTTGTAGGAATAAAGTATTTCAAAACATAGTAGGAGTATTTTTTTTTTCAAAATTTACTACTAGGAGTATTTTTTTTATCAAAATTTACTACATTAATTTTTATATATTTTGTCATTGACTGTAATACATTAAAAGATATAATATCTATAATTTTATTTTTTAAATAGATATTCAAGATAAAAAGATCATATATGTGTAAAGAAATTAAAATATATTACTTTTAATTTATGAATTGTATTTTATTAAAAATTTTATTAATAGATTTTTTAAAAATAAAAGTAAATAATTTAATCTTTTATTAAATATAGGTATAATCCACAGTCATATATCTTTTCTTGGACTAAAACTTATATCTTATTTAAAGTAATTTTTTTAAAAATATATATAAAAAATTAATTATTATTTTTCTAAAATTACAGCAATATTTATTCGAAGAAGAAATTTAAAACAAAAGAAATAATATGATTTTCTTTTAGAAATTTGAGGGAAAAATAGTGTAGTTTGTAAAAGAATTAGGTATTTTGAATTTGAATAACATAAAATAATATTAAAATTTGTACATTAATACGAAAATAAAATCATATATACACTTATAAAAGAGTAAAAGGACTAAATATAATTGATAAAATTGTAGGACACAATTTTTAGTTAAAAATAATATTAAATTTACCTCAAAACTATATTTATCTAAAATTTTAAATTTTACTATAATAAAAAAAATCATAAAGGGATATACATTTTTGCATTAATATTAAATTACAAATATATATACATTTATAACAAGGTAAAATGACAAAAATAAAAAATAAATGATAGACACTTGGTAGTCAAGATATTGACTATAGATATGGTCCCAATCGGTCGTAGAGCAATAACTGAATCCTTTTGCTATCTCCATTCTATCGATTTTGCATGCATGATAACAAACCACAAAGCTTCCTCTCACGCAGACCAGTCTAAAATATTGGGAAAGCTTCCTCTCACGCAGACCAGTCTAAAATATTGGGATTAAATCACGAAATATTAAGTTGTGGTTTTCTGGTATTTTTCATCCTTGTATAACCAATCAAAAGATTCTGAGGAATAATAATGTAGACTAAAGAAAAGAGTGTTAGCTTGGTGAATATTTATAATCGATACATGTTGTTTTGTAAACTGAAAAATTAAGTGTTGAAAATTGAAGTATTGAATTCAAGTTATAAAACATGTTGGATAAATTACTTAAAAGTTATTATAAAATATAATTAGATTGTTTGTAAATATAGATTTTAAATTAATATATATTCAACATTTTATCTTTCATTTTTAAACATTTCACTTCATTCTAAGTAAAAGTCAAATTTTGAAAATAAGATTTTTATAGTATAATATAATACTAAAATAAATAAAATAAAATTGAAGTAATTGAAAATATTCTCCATTAAGTTATAAGTAGCTCTTATCTACTTATCATTTTCACACTTTTTTATAGAAAAATTTTATTGTTGGAGAAGCCTGTCACATTGAAGCCTGATTGGCCCGATAATGAAGATATGGCAACATAAGTTGTTTTTAGTAAATATGAGAATCATATCTTGTAGATTTGATTTGATATGATGTAATCTTGTAAATCCATAAAATTAAGGTATAGGCTAATCTTATCCGTCGATGTAATTTGATCTTGATCGTCAGTTTTGGGGGAGCTCAACTATAAATAGAGAGCCTCCTCTTCATTTGTATATCATCCATTGTAAGTTGAATTCCTAAGAGTAAAAGAATTCTTTGAGCATTTACTCAAACACTTTGTATGCATTCTTTCTATGGCTTTTTGTTGTTTTTTTGTAGCTTCTTTTATCCCAATTGCTTCTGCTATACAAATTGGTGTCTTAGAGGAATTCTAAAAGAATCCTCACTTTTGGGAGTAAAGGCTGACTTAGACGAGTTTGGAGCGAACGAATAGTCTAAGGCTGCGCGTATCTCGAGACGAAATATCTAGCCACGTGACAAGTGGTATCCGAGCTATTGGTTGAGAAGGCACCATTGGGATGTCAAAAGAAGTTACTGATCAGAATGAGCCAATTGAGACCCTGGAGGGCTAAAAAAGCAAGTCGTTCGAAGGACATGCTGTTAGCTTTGAAAAATTTAGGAAATCTCGAAGAGATTGTGGGTGACATAAAGAAGACGCTTGAGTTGGTTGAGGGACGCACAGATGGGTTTAACTCAATGGAAGAGTAAGTCAGAGAATTTGTGTTGGATTCTCTCAGTGCCAATGCGGAAAAGATGAATAGATTAGTTAATTCCACTACAGAAAAGCTGGCAGAGAGGGATGATGCTCTCAAGGATATGGTGCTAGCCATGAAGAAGGAAATCGAAGAGCTTAAGAGGGAGCTCACAATTTACAAAGCTACTTCGAGTAATGGGATGTTGACTTCGAGGCTGAAGCAACAAGCAATAGATGTTCCTAAACTAGAAAAGTTCAAGGATGCAAGGTCCACAAGAGATGTGGAAAGCTTCTTGTGGGAAATGGAGCAATACTTCTGAGTGATGGGTATCGAGGATGATGCCATTAAGGTAAACACAACTTCAATTTATTTTACTGATGTGGCTCTCTTGTGGTGGCATCATAGGTCCATGGATAAGAAACGTGGTGGGTACACAATTGAGACTTGGGAGGAGTTCCAAATAGAGTTGAAGAAGCAGTTTTACCCACAGTATGTCGAGAAGGAGGCTCGGGCTAAGTTGCGTCATCTTACGCAACAAGGCACTGTTCGGGAGTATGTTTGAGCATTTAGTGAGCTGATGCTTCAAATCTCTAACTTGAGCGAGAAAAAAGCATTATATTGGTTCGAAGATTGGTTAAAGTCTGGGCAAAACATGAGTCACGTAGGCAAGCAATCACCGAACTTACTACAGTCATGGCTAAAGTAGAGTCCTTTGTTGAGCTTGGTTCAACAAAAGACAAGTTCGAGTCATCTAAGCCTAATGGAAAGGGCAATGGTGAGAAGAACCATGAGAAAAAACAAAGAGGGACATAGCGACGATGGCAACAGTACCAATAGCACCAGTGGATCACCTTCTCATTCATCAAAAACTGGACTCCCCTACGTCAACTGCACTGTGGGAAAGACAGACTGTCTTAATGGGAAACCGCGAGATGCAAAGTGGGGATCCAACAACCCAAGGGACAAAGGGAAGAAGATAAAATGCTTCCTTTGTCAAGGACCACACATGGTGTAAAAATGCTCAAAGAAATTGATAATTTCGGCTATTGAAAAGAAAGATGAGTCGGAAGAAGCAAAACATGTTGAGAAAAAGACATCAAGGGTAAATTCAATGGTGCTCTTTCCTAGAAACAGGGATGATAGAGAAAGGGTTGATGTTTGTGGACATCAACATTGCAGGTCAGAAGCGGAGTGCTCTTATTGATACGGAAAAGGCTATGAAGATACTTGGTCTCTCGATTAGAAAATTGAATAAGAAGATCAAGATGGTAAATTTTGAGGAGGCTCCAACTGTGGGAGTAGTTCGAATTGTGGAACTACAAATCGGAGAATAGAAAAGCAAAGAAGAATTTAAGGTAATTCACTTAGATGATTACGATTATGCCTATGGGTTAAATTTCCTTAACAGGATTCAGGCAGCTCTGTATCCATAGGCCGATCAAATTTATATTGTTATCTATCCGTTATAAAAAATTATTGTGCTAATGCATCGGAATATAAAGGTTGGGACCAAGGTGTTGTCGTTAATCCAACTAGTCAAAAATGTTTCGTATGAAAGAAACATTATCTCAATAGAACAGAATGCTACGAAAACCACTTCAAAAAAATAAATGAAGCATGATATTGATATAAGGCCTATGAAGTCGACTGTGGAGCTGTCACCTTTAGGAAAGATGGGTTGTGTATCGAACTTCGAGGGGAAAAAAGCAATGTAAAAGCAGTCGAAACGAGTAAATCCTGTGAGTAAGGTACATTGCGAACACTTTGATAGTGTTTTAAATTCTGACTTGTTGGCTTGGCAAGGTCGTAGGGACCCTTTTAAAGTTCTTAAGCAAAGAGACCGAGGGACTATGGGCGGTACGAAGCCAAGATGCGAGAATCAAGGGGATTCCAATGGGAACAAGTCAAAATTTGGGCAAGTTAGAGCGGAGACTTCTTGCCAACGAGATGTACCAACGAGTGCAACGGTTTAAGTTAAGATGCGACGAAAGCCAAAGCAAAGGTTCTGAAAGAATGAACAACGTAATCGCAAAACAAGTCGAGAAGAAGCCAAGACAACGAGAGAGTTCCAAGGTGAATCAAGTTATTGTCATTCAGAAGTTGCAATTAGGGCTTTGCGAGAATGGGTGAGGAAGAATGTCACGAGCCAAAGTGTAAAGCCCATGACCATGGCACAGGATACACCTTATGGAGGTCTATCGATTAGATGGGGATCATTTAGCCCACAAGAACTGGCCCAATTCCAAGAATTGTTGGAGAAGCATGTCAGGTTGAAGCCTGGTCGGCCCAATAATGAAGATATGGCAACAAAGGTTATTTTTAGTAAATATGGGAATCATGTCTTGTAGATTTGATTTGATATGATGTAATCTTGTAAATCCCTAAAATCAAGGGATAGGCTAATCTCGTCCATCGATGTAATTTGATCTTGACCATCAGTTTTGGGGGAGCTCAACTATAAATAGAGAGCCTCCCTCTCATTTGTATCTCATCCATTGTAAGTTAAATTCTTAAGAGTAATAGAATTGTTTGAGCATTTACTCAAACACTTTGTATGCATTCTTTCTGTGGCTTTCTGTTGTTCTTTTGTAGCTTCTTTTGGCACAATTATTTCCGCTATACAAATTGGTGCCTTAAAAGAATTCTAAAGGAATCCTCACTTTTGGGAGTAAAGGCTGACTTAGGCGAGTTTGGAGGGAATGGATTGCCTAAGGCTGCATGGATCGCAGGACGAAAGATCTAGCCCTATAACACTAGAAGTTGTGTATATTGCCTGATTAAAATATACAAATAAAACATTATTTAATAAAATTTAAATTTTTTATAAGTGGAAGCTGGTAACTGAGTATTTAAACATATAAATAATTATTTTATCTTTTAAAATTTGTAAAAAAAAGTATGAGTTTAATAAGTGAAATAAAAATTTAAAAATGTTTATTAATTCATTGTATTTAATTTATATAAATAATTTAAAATTTATAAAATATTAAATTTATCTAATTTCAATTTTATAAAATTAATTATAAAAATCATTATTAATAAATAATTATAAAAATTTTATGAAATAAATAATAAATAGAACAAAGAACAAAAGAAATAGAAGGAACAAAAGAATTATGAATTTTTACTTAACAAATAGGGATGTTTACCATGTTTTTTCAAAATTTATATTCATAGACATAAGAAGTATAAATAAATTAAAAGTCTAATTTTAATTAATATTCAAGTCCTAAAGTACATTAAAGTTATATTGATCTTGATGGAAATCCACTTAATAATAAAATATTCATAACTTTCCCTCTTAGAGGTCTATTGGTAGATGATATGCTTTATTAAAACCTTATCAAGATAAAATCCCCCATGGGAAAAAAAATAGTGAAGGAAAAATAATACACTGATCTATAATACACATAACATGATGCCTCATTAAAAATCTTACCAAGAAAATTCAATTGAGCAAAACCTCGATTAAGGAGAAAAGAGTACATCGCGTATTTACTCCTCCTCATGACACCATCACATGATATCTCATACTTTGCATATTCCAATTTTGAATTCTAGTTTTTCAAATAATTACTTAAACGGATTTGCTAGATGCTTATATCATCATTCTTTTAAATGTCATGAGTGAGAAAGAATTTTGGGAAAATATATTTTGATTTCTTAAGGAGGTCCAACAAAGAATAAAACAAAGAATGATAACATGTTAAAAAAAATTAGAGTCCTAAAATTAAAAAAAATCTAATATCGTGCTGATAACATGTTATAAAATAAATAATAAATAGAACAAAGAATAAAAGAAATAGAAGAAATAAGAGAACTATGAATTTTTATTCAATGAATAAGGATGTTTACAATACTTCTCCAAAGTCTATATTTATAAACATAAAAAGCATTAACAAAATAAAACTCTACTTCTGAGGAATATTAGAGTCCTAAAATACATAGAAATAATCTTGATCTTAATGGACATGCACTTAATAATAAAATATTCATAACAAAAAAAGTATTTATATAAATAATTAAAATTTATCTAATTTAATATTATTTATATAAATAATTATTTATCTAATTTATACAAACAATCTCCCCTTTTGAAAATGTTTATTTATATAATTCATGTATTAATCGCCATGTTGTATCAATTTTTTCTGGCACTTTAATTTGCTACATTTGTTATATAATTGTCTTCTTTTGAAACCAATATTATTGTACAAGTCACTAGCAATGCTAGGAAATCCCCTCAACAGCAACTGGTACCTGTTGCGCACTGTATATTCACTAGATTTTTCAAGACACCATTGCAATTTGTCGACCGAGCCATTACCTACCAAAGGGATACACAAAATCCTCCTAGCTTCCAAATCTGTAAAGGTACTATTGATAATATCTTCTTTCCAAGTGCCTTGCTGCTCATTAATTAAATCAGTAACTTTTTCAATACCATTCACTCTAGGTGACTGAATAAAATGTGCTTGATCCCCGAGAAGTCATGTCGTATCCCGTACGGGAATTGACATGTCATTACCTACTTGCCAGCAACAACCCTTCAACAAAAGCCTTTTAGCAGACCAAATGCTTCTCCAAATATTTGAAGGTTGACCTCTTAACTTTGAACTCATGAAATCTTTCTGTGCATAGTATTCAGTTATCAATATCCGTGCCACTAACGAAGTAGGATTGCATGCCAATTGCCATCCCTACTTTGCTAGGAGAGCAATATTAAATTTAGTTAATTGCCAAAAACCCAAACCTCCATCCTCCTTAAGATTGCACAATTTCTCCCAACCACACCAATGTATACCTTGATTGAATATTTTACCACCAATGACGCACAAAAACACCTTCAATTTCTTCACAAAAGGTTTTGGGCAGTAAAAAACATGACATAATATAATTTGGGATTGCTTGTAAAACAAATTTGATGAAAATTACCTTAACACCTTGTGAAAGCCAGCAATTGCACCACTCATTAATTTTGCCACAGATGCGATCTAAAATAGTACAAAAGACAAGCTTCTTATTACGACCAATCACTAGTAGAAGACATAAGTATTTGTCTAGATCCATTGAACTTCTTACCCTAAGCACCCCTTCAACTAACTATCGATCCTCACTACTAACGTTTGAACTACAATAAACTAGAGGTTTGTCAAAGTTTATAAGTTGCCCCGAACAGTTTTTATATTCCTTCAATAAACTCTTAACATTTGTCGCCCCCACCCCCGTTGCCTCTCCAAAGATCAAACTGTCATCGACAAAAAAATAAATGCGACACCATCGACCCTGATCTACTCGCTTTTGCACCCTTAACTAACCCCTCTTGTAATGCTAAACGTAGAAATGCAGACAATCTCTCAGTTCAAAATAAAAAATAAGAACAAGCTTAGTGGATCCCCCTGACGTAACCCTTACATAGAAGTAATAAGGCCTCTAGGTCATCCATCTAACACAATGGAATAGCTGATAGTTTGAACACATTTCATGATCAACTTGACCCAATTTTCCCCGAATCCCAGTTTTTGCATAACATATTTAATTAAGTTTGATTCTACTCTATCATAGGCTTTACTCATATCAAGTTTGAACTCAAAAGCCCCACTTCTTTCTCCAACCTTCTTATTCAAAGAGTGCAACAATTCAAAAGCAACAATGACATTATCAATAATCAACCTTCTTAGCACAAACGCATTCTACCCCTATTCAATGTAGTGCAACATTATCATTTGCATTCTATGCACAATAACATTAGTCACAATTTTAAGAAAGACATTACACAAACTTATCGACCTAAAATGTGTCATATTAACAGGGTTCAACCTCTTCGGTATAAGAATAATATTTGTATGATTAATTTTTGACAAAGAACCCTCATTATTCAAAATATTCAAACAATAAGCACCGACATTCGTACCTATAATATGCCAAAACTGTTGATAAAACAGATCTGGCAAGCCATCTTCCCCTGGTGCCTTTGTATGATGCATACTTTGTACCACCGCATCAATCTCTTCTGCTGTAAATCGTGAATTCAAGAAGTCATTCATGCTTTCAGTAACATGAGTTGAAGTTTTAATCAATCCATATTCAGACATGAAGACTTTCGCACATCCCTAGACCATCTCACTAAATCCTTTCTAACCAACCGAAGTCTGTCAGGAACCAGTTCCTATGCATTCCCCCAAAGTCAACGCACCTCACCTTCACATGACTCTTCAAGAATCCACGCTGCTTCAAATTTAAAACCTCAATACAAATTTTCTTTTCTTGTCATTCTGCCACAAGTGTTAATTAAGAGAGGAAAATGATCAGAAATCGAATGATCACAGTGCTTCAGGCTATAATTGGGGAATAAATCTTCCCATCCCGGAGTAGACACCCCTCTATCCAACCTTTCTTGAATATTATTACTAGCTAGTCTCTCACGTTCCCATGTAAACCATTGCCTCTCATAACCCACATCCTGCAAATCACAATCATCAAGGATCAAGTGAAAAGCTTCTATAGACCATTCATCAGTCAACCTTTCCCCTTGTTTCTTGTGGAATACATAATTTCGTTGAAATCTTCCATAACTAACAATGGGTCCCCATTATCAGATACAAGATTTCTTAACAAATCCCATGAATGATGCCTTAAATTTTCCATTAGATGTCCAGAAAACCCAACAAATTGCCACCTAATGTCTTCTAACTCCCCCTCCATTGTCACATCAATATGATTCATCGAAAATCTTCTTAACACTACTTTAACTCCTTACTTCCATCCTAAAGATAACCCTCATTTGTTTCTTTGCTACTAACATCTATTCCCTCCACATCCCCCATGTCCTCCAAACTTCCTCCATTTTCAAACTATGTAGCTTAGTTTCCATAAAAAAACCATATCGAGATTAGTCACCCTCAGCATATGCCAAAGGCGATGCCTTGTTCGGGGATTCCCTAGTCCCCAAACATTTCAGCATAAGATTTCCATTACAATCGGCTGCCCTACCCTACAGAACCAGTCAATATCTCAGAATCAAGAACATAAGAAGTCCATCATTAGTTTTCCCCAAATCCATTTCATTAAAAACTAAAGAAAACTGAGAACTGCGTTGACGCTTCTTTCCCTCTCCAATCTCCATAGGGAAATCCTCCTCTCACAACTCCTTATTCGAATCCATATTCTCTATTCCACTAATACCAGTGTCCAACTTCCCTCCATATTCAGCCCAAGATTCGCTCTCGCTAGACGCAAAAAATCCCTATTTCAAAATAGACCTTATATATTCGCTAACCCCTCAGTTGTCCTTTTACCCAGCGATTTCTACAATTTTTTAATCCGTGGCCTTTCTCCCTTCTCCCGTAACTAAGGACTAGTCACCACCATTGCTCTTTTCGGTATTGTTTTAATCGAAAGATCCCACTCAGATACCAATTTTTTTCCCATTAACGATCTTGGCTGGGCAAAATCTCTCAGATTATCCCAATCAGCCATAAAAAAAAGTAAAATATCGAAAGCTTTTCATATTGGAATCGCGCATAAAAGAACCATTTGTTCTCCAGAATAAGTTTCTTATGCTTCATTAGCGGATTTCTCACATCAATCCTGACACGAATTCGCATATAACCCCCATACCATTTATTCAATGACTTCGCACCATACTAAAATTGCCCCAAAAAAGCCCCCAAATTGCCTAGCCATCATTTCTGACATTAATCCCGTCAGAAGATCATGAATCTAGACCAAAAAATCAACCCGAAACAATGGCACAACCATGAGGTCATCCCCTTCCTTTAATCGATGAAAAAGTAGTAAATGGTTGTTGAACGTTTAGGGACTTCCATCCAAGAACCTGTCAAGATCAATCTCATAGTAAAACTGAAAGAGAAACCGCTTCTCACCCATATAAGTAATCTTAACACCCCCATGAGGGTGCCATAAATTCACCAAAGTGGTGCGCATCGCCTGAAACTGTACAACAGTGGCCATCAAGAAGCTACCCACCACACTCAGATTCACCACCTACTCCCTCACTTCCTCCTTCAGATCTACTTGCCATGCCTCCTCCTCCTCCCTACCAGTAAGTGAAAGCACTGCCAAGCCTTTTTCCATCCTTTAATCATCGCTGTCAATAGCATTCTTTTCGCCTTATCCACCGCAAAAACTACCACTTAGAGATCTATTTTGAATAGAAAACCTTCTATATTTAAGTGTAAAAGAAATTACTGGATGAATATATATTTACTTAGTTTTAATAATTTGGATATTAGTTTTGTTTTGAATGATTAGCTATATTTATTTTATGATATAAAATAATTTAATATCATATAAATTAATATTTTGAAAGAATAAATTGGTTAGAAAGATATAAAATATTTTTTAAAAATTATGAAAATTAAATAAATTATTTTAAAAAAATATAAGAAAAAGAGAAATGTGCAACTTCTTGCAATATTTTTAATATTTTTTTTTAGAATTTAAAAATTAATTAAATACTAAAATGTCATCATGTCATTAAAATGAACAAACAAACCTTTCGATTATTTTTTATAAAAGTAAAATTAAAAAAAAAATTTAAAAAGTTAGAAATGTAAATGAGATTAATAAAGATAACATATAAGTGTATACTAGAAATAAAACCGTATAAGAAAATTGGTTTCTCAAATAAAGAAAAATGATTTCTTTATTTATTCTACTGTAATAGATGATAAGTATGAGCTTAATGCAAATTTCAGAAAAGAAAATATATAAAAGAAACCCCTTCAAAACCGTTGGCTGATGAGCTTGTGAAGCGCCCACAGTCCCAACATTCAAATCCGGAAACCGGTTACCGGTTTTCGCTTTCCCTCTTTTAAAGTGGTTTTTGAATCAACACGAACCTCCCGAAAACCAGGAGCCTTTTTCTATATTATTTTATTCTGTTTTTCTTTAATTAAAATAAAACAGGGGCTCCCACTTCACACCCTCTACCTCATATGTGGCGATTCGACAACACTCTGATGCCTGTACGTGTCTTCCACGCGCTACTCTCTTCCTTTCTCAATTTTTGGACCCATTTGCATGGCATCCCTTACCTTTTTCACCACCTGTCCTTATATTCAAGTATCCGTTTTACCCTTTAGAAAGCAGTAACATATCGAGCGCAAGTGGGGGTAGTTTAGTAAAAATGAGTTGTGCATCGATTTCCCCGAGAGGAGTTACGTTCCGTAAATATTTAGGTTGTCTTACGCAGAAGGGACAGTACATTAAGTACGCCTCCAATGGGGAATTGAAATTGGATTCCTTAATTGGGAGTGAGTTGCACGAGTGAGAGGGTGAGAGTAGTGAAATAGCAAAAGTATTTAAAAACATAGCAGTACCATGTTTTTATTGTTTTTTAAATAAAAATTGATTTATTTTTGAAAGCCAACCTCCTTGAATGTGGAAACCAGCGTTTTGGAAATTAAAACAACTGCGTTCCCCTGGTCCTATACCTGAAAACCCAGCGGCCATTTTTTCGTAAAAGAATATCTCTTATTTTTATATTTTCCTTTTCCGCTTCCCTTAAATACTCCAACTTCCCTCTTTTCTTCAATCCCCCCCCCAAATTTTCTCTTTTCTTTCTCCAACTTCTCAAAATGCGCATGAGTTGTAATGGATGCCGGATTCTTCGTAAGGGCTGCAGTGAAAATTGTAGCATCAGGCCCTGTTTACAATGGATCAAAAGCCCTGAATCCCAAGCAAACGCCACCGTCTTTCTAGCCAAGTTCTATGGCCGTGCTGGCCTTATGAACCTCATCAACGCCGGCCCCGAACACCTCCGCCCTGGTCAGTTTCACTTTCCTTTCACACATCTGCTCTGTTTATTTTTAATTTACATTATTTTTAGATTACTGTCTTTTCTTTCACTGATTTCTTTTCCCTATTTATTCAGCTATTTTTAGGTCGTTATTATACGAGGCTTGTGGTCGGATAGTGAACCCGATATACGGTTCTGTCGGCTTATTATGGTCCGGAAGCTGGCAGCTTTGCCAAGCCGCCGTAGAAGCTGTGCTAAAAGGTGCTCCGATCACTCCGATTGCGTCGGAAGCCGCTGCGAATGGTCAAGGGCCGCCTCTAAAAGCATACGACATTCGTCATGTTTCCAAAGATGAAAACTCTGCAGCCTCTAACGATGTCCAACGAGTTAAGACACGGTGCCGAGTTAAAAGAACTTTGAAGCCGAAGGTGAATAACCCGGTCTTAGAGGAGGAGAACCGCAGCTCGGAACCACCCGAACCGCGGTGTTACGCTGATGAAGGGTTCGAGGGAAACCGGTCGACGAGTCACGAGTCCTCGCTGAGTCACCAATCTGAGTTGGCTGTTATGGATGGGGAAAGTAAAGAAACCTCGAGTATGATCTCAGAGGAAACAGTGGCGGCTTCGCGGCTGTTTCCGGCGGGGCCGGAGCTCGGAGGTAAGGTGTTGGAAGAAAGGACGGTGGAGGGAAGCAGCGAGATTGGGCTGGAGTTGACGCTGGGGTTTAAACCGGTGATGTCACGTGCTTGTCAGGTGGTGGTGCCTGTAAAGAAAAGGAGAGTGGAAGCATACGGCACGTTCGAGGATAGTCAAACGTGTAAGTTTGAGCTGGGTCTTGACTATCCGGCGGCTTAAATGGCTTTTATAAAAGGAAAAACAAAAGGATAGTTTGTTCCCAGTTTTGGCGGCTCGTTTCCGGCTTTTGTTTTATACATAGAAGAGCTGTGGGTTGTTTTTTCTTTTTTTTTTTTTTTTTGTAAGTTCTTTTTGTAATTTTCCTTTTTCCCTTTATGTAAACAAAAGAAATAGTTTACATGAGTAGAAATGGTAAATTTTATAGGGGGAATCATAAAGATTTTATTTCTTTTCAACTTTATTATTTTACCTAATTGGAATTGTATTATGACAATGAATGAACTATACAAAATTTTATAAAACAAACTGGGACCTTGTATTTACTCCTATTTTTGTTATTTATCGTTAAAATAATAATGTGGCATTTCTAAATTTGTATAATAAAATATTTAATTTTCTTACATATTTTTATATAATTCAATAAACTTAATTTTTCACATTTTATATTATAGTAGCAAAGTTGAGTCGAGATTATTTTAATTTGAAAGCAATGTGTCCACAATTTAATTTGACAATTTATATATTTTTATAATTATTTATTTATATAGATTATTTATGTCAAGTTTTAATACTGTACTATTTATTTTATGTAAAAGCTTTTAACTTTAAAATATATTTATATTGTATATAAAACTTTTGATTGAATTTAAACACTAACTTAAATACCATTTTACAACTAATATGATTATCAAAGTATTTTTTAATAATTTATTTAAAAATACAATACTAAAGTAGAAAAGCCTCAACCATTACACAAAGAAAATGTTCCTCTTTTTTTTTTAGTTTAAAAAATAAAATTATAAATATGTTTGTTGTTAAAAAATTTCACCTACACAATAGGTATGATATAATTTAGTATTAATAAAAATAATATTCTAAATCTATTTGATAGATATATTTTGATGGTTTAAAATTATAAATACTTAATAAGTATAATTATATTGAAAAAATTAATATTTGAATTATTAAAATATTAATTATATTAAAAATGATAGAAACGCGTGAAAAAAATCAACACTTGGACTACACTAGTACAATCCTCTCCTTGCATTAATATATTTTTATATTATAATTGAGATAGTATTAAGTACATTTGTAGTGTCTTTTTTATTCCATAAGTAGTTTTAAAATTTGTCATTTTAAATATTTATTTTTTTAATATTTTATTATACTTTATAGAACACTTGTCAACCCCCGATCTTATTTGTGGAGTCTAAAAGTTTCAAGGATAGTGTACTAAATATTTTTTCAATTATAATCATATTTAAAATGTTATATATATTTATATGATTTTCAAAATGGCTTAATAAATTTTATATTTATTCCTCAAAAATATATATTACAAGTAGACTTGATCATGATCTAAGTCACCCGCCTAATCCTGAAGATCCGTCTAAAAATGGGAGGGCTTGGGAAGAATATAGGTTTGAAAAATAGGCTTAGACAAGAAATAAGGCCTATTACCTAAACGGGTCAGGCCTCAAGTAAGTTTTTTTTTGCCCAAGCCCTGCTCGACACGACCCAAATCAACCTAAACTTTCTTTTTTGTTGTTGTTTTTTGCTATCGTTTCTTTGATGTTTTGCTGTCATTTCACTATTATAAATCTTATTTTATTGTTAATTTTGCTACTATTTTAGAGGCATTTACATGCTAAGTTGCAACTATATTAGTTTTATTTAAGTACAAAGACTATTTTTTATTGTATTTTCAATTTGTTGGAAAATATTTGTTTTGACATTTTTATTGTATTTGATGTATTATATTTAAAAAGTTATAGAAAAATAATCTAAAAATAATCAATACAGGCAGGTTGTGTTGGGCTCGGGTTTAACATTTTTAATCTAGGTCATGCTTGGGTCAAATTTTAGGCCCATTTTTAGGGTTGGGCCTAAAATTTTGTATTGGCTCAACCCAGGATCAAGTCTAATTACAAATATGTTATATTTGCACGAAGTTTTTTTTTTCTTATTTAGGTTTTACAAATTTATAAATGTGGAATGTCTATTTTAAAAACTCAAAATTTTGGTTAAAAAATTTGAAGATCAAATTGATAGAATTTAAAAATGTGAATGGTTAAATTTATTGAATTATTTAGAATTAGGATCAAATTAGTAGAATATGTAAGTCTGGAGGACTAAATGTATTATACCAATTAGAAAAAAGTCCACGCCATTATTTATGTTATCAATTTAGCAGCGGGTGACCAAAATAGGAATGAATACAAAGTTTAGTGCCTAAATTGATAATTTTTAAAATCGAGTGACCATAACAAGAACATAGATATAATTGGATGACCATTTGTGCAATTTACCCAAAAAACCTATACAAATTTTGATCAGGTCTTTGTACAAAACTGATCACTCGAAACTCCCAAAGGCATTATATAAGGTGTGATGTCTTGGTACAAAACTGATCACTCGAATCACAAAGAGTCGTGGGATTTGGCTTTAGTTCTAAGATATCATATAAATTACCTTAAAATAATGTAGGTTTTTTGTTGGGTAGAGTGGAAAAACAAGAAAAATGAAAATATGTATTTTTTTTCATTCATGTAATAGTTTATTTTTCAGTGGTGTCGAAAATAATAGTTTCAAGGCCACCAAATCCGACGAGTAAGTTCGTAAATATTATATTTAATATTTACGAGTTAATTGTTACTTTGAAAAGGTTTTTGATATAGTTATTTTTGTTTTATAAACGATTTATTAAGTTTAAGTGGTTTGACCTTAAAGTCAAGTGGTTTTAGAAAATGAGGTATTGGGGCCTCGTTTTTATAAACCAAGCCGTAAATATTTTTATAAATATTTACGAGTGTCATTAAGGTGGTATTAAATTTTCGTTGAAAAATTTTAACGTTTTGATAATTAATTAATTAAAAAAGATTAAATTGTAAAAGATATAAAATTTAATCACTATTTGTTTTGAGTGATTAAATGGTTAATTGAATAAAAGAAAAGGGACTTAAATGGTAATTAAACCATGGTAAAAGTTTCCAAGCGGTGCTATTATGATTGAATGCACTAGCTTTTGGATTAATTGTTCTTTTAGTCCTAATTAGTTTGGGATTAAATTGTAAATAAGTTTATTTAGTTAGAATTTAATTAAATTGAAGCACCAATTGTGAAATTAAACCTTCCTTTGATGGTAATTGTGCCATATATGTATTTGATGGACAAATATGGGCATAGATTTGATGTTTTAAATTAATTATTAATCAAGGGTAATATGGTAATTTAATGAATTAAATTAAATTAAAGTAAAACATTAAAGCTTTCATCTTTATCTTCTTTTCTTTAACCGAATGCTCAAATAAAAAGAAGCCATGGATGAAGTTTCATTCAGCCACCTTTGTTTCTTTGATTACGTATGAATTTTTAATCCGTTTTTAATAATTTTTATGTTTTTGATATCGTTGCAACAAAGTTCAACTAGCCCATACCTTCGATTTTGAAACCCTTAAAGATTTTGAATGTTTCCATTGATGAATCTTATAATTTTTTCTGTTAAATGATGAATTTGAGATATTAATTGTTATTTAAAAGTATTTTATTAAGCCATTTTTGATGAATTTTTCGATTTAGGGACTAAATTGTTGAAATAATAAAAATACAAGGGTTTGTTGTGAAATTGTTGCAAAAATGGGCTGTATTTAATGCCATAAATATTCAGCTAGCATGGTTTTGCATTAAAAATGGTTAATTTGCACATTTTGGGCTTAAGGACTAAATTGAATAAAAGTAAAACTTTAAGGGTAATTTTGTAAAAATATCAAAAAGGATCAAATTGCATGAAATGAGTTGTATTATTGTATAAATTAATAAATGGAATGAAATTATTAATTTAGATCAAGATTCGGTGGAAAATCGAGGAAAATAGAAAATTACCAAAATGCTCCTAAATCTTGGTATTTCTGCAATTTAGCCAGATAAGTTCATATGAAATGTATTATGTATAATTTTAATTAAATTGAATGTTAATATGTGATTATATTGTGATTAAATCAATATATATATGTTAGTATGTAATTTATTGTGTTATAAAATGACGTAGATCTAAAGACGTACAATGATTATCGAGTCTCATTTGAACCTTAGGAATCCGTAGGATACAAATGACATGTCATTAGGGTTACCGATTTGGTTGGGGTCTTGCATGTGTTGTGGACACACCACAACTCGTATAAGCTTCCCAATTTATAGCTCGTATGAGCTTCCCGATTTGCAACTCATATGAGCTTACCGATTCATAGCTCGTATGAGCATACATGTATATGAATTGACAATTTACAATTCAATGCACCTCTTGTGTACTATCCGGGTATCCAACGATATTCTAAATGGTTCAACAGGTAATGTTCTATTACGGGACGATATGAGTTCGATACAAACTAATACGAGTATATACATAAAATACATGGAAATGATGGTACATGATATATTGATATATTGAAATGGATGATATATGTATATGAAGAAACGATAAGAGAATGATATGTATCATGACATGTACATATATGAATATCTTTGAAATGTTGATACATGGAAATTATGTAAGTTAAGACGAGTAATAAACTCAAGTGTGACATGTTGAGATAATAAGGTTATCGATGTTGAATTTATATGAAATATGTTCAAATATGCTAAAACGTGTTGTTGTTTGATGCTTAGGCAAGTGCCAAGCAATTGGTTGAATGGTAATATGTTTAATTATAATTTGCATTGAAATAGTAAGTACTAAAATAAAAATATGCTTGAGCTCATGAAAGAGTGGTAAGGTTTAAAGTTATTTAAAAATCCTACTATGCTAGGGATGATATGTATAAGTGATGCTGTGGATTTATTCACCTTATAAGTTGCTGAATATAGCTTCATGAATCTTGCTGTATCGATATTGAATTATCCTTGATATTTATATATTTCATATTTGAAATGAATTGGTATGATTAAAGTTTATACGAGCTTACTAAGCATTCATTACTTACGTAGTTGTTTTCCTTTACTTTTCAAATTATCGAAAGCTCGACTGGGTTGGAAGCTTGTCGAAGCTATATCACACTATCCATCAGTTCTATCGGTACTTTTGGATGTTTTGATTTTGGTTATAATGGCATGTATAGGTTATTTTGGCTAAATGTTGGCCTATATATGTTTTGTTGAGATAAGTCACTTATTTGGCTTGTGTTTTGGTATTTTGGTATGTGCATAATTTTCATTATAATGTTGATGGGTGGAATGATTTGTGATTGAATGATGAAAGGTAAAATAGTAGTTGAATATGCATATGAGGTATGTTTTATAACTTGGTGTGATTTGGTACTATGCTATAGTAAGTGTATATGTATTTGATGCTATTGAATAAGTGGTGCAATTAGTACCAAATGGTAAGTTTTGGTAAATGATTTACATGTTGTTTATTAATGCAATTATATGTAAAAGTTGGTTGATTTCTCGGTTACATGGATTACATAGTTAAACATGTTCGTAATTGTCATTTGAGGTGCTTAAGGGCATAATGGTTGTATGTGAATATACTATATGTTTAAGGCTTGATTTTTACTTGTTTTAGATGCCATAATATGACTAGTTTATATGTATGATGTTAAATGTAGGTACATACCTTGTTGGGTGAGAAACATGGCTTATAAAATAGCTTATTTTTGTCCACACGGGTAGAGACACGGGCGTGTGTCTCAGCCATGTGTCCCCTGTATCTTTTAAAGAGTGCAAGTCAGTATACTCACACGGCCTGGCACACGGGCTGTGGCTTGGCTGTGTGCCACAAGTCAGTGAGTTACACGGGCATAGACACGGGCTACGACATAATCGCGTGTCCCTAATTTGAATATCCACAAGACCTGAGACACGGGCATGTCTCTTGATCGTGTGAGTCACACGGCCATATGACCCCTGCAGTGTTGAAAATTTTAAATGTTTTCGAAATTTTTTTTGAGTTTTTGATTTAGTCCCGATTTATTTCTAATGTGTAATTTGGGTCTCGAGGGCTTGTATAAGGGACAATATGTATGACTTTGATTGGTTTTTTACATGAATGATATGTGATCTGAAATGTTTTCATTTTCTGTCTGTTTGATTTATAAATCCTGGTAATGCTCTGTAACCCTGTACCGGCGACGAATTTGGGTTAAGGGTGTTACAATCCATTACTTGGTAGAGTTATGAAAATAAAACATTTGCAAAATACATAATTTTGAACTAACATATACTTTTTTCTCATTTTATCTCCTCTCATCATTCCAATTTAAAATAATTAATTTTTATGCATTAGGATATAAAAATGATCACCTTCTTATCTTTTTTCCTACCAAGCACACTCAAAAATTATTTTCTTCCCACTATTCCACTCCCTCCTCCCATTCCTCCGCTTTTCCACCCAACCAAGCATACCCTCAATGACGACTGCCCTAAATAGTAAAATGAAGCTCAATTTAAAAATAGTAGATGTGTCATTAAACGTTTGTATGTATATCTTACAAAATATCATCTAAAATGTTAGTGATTTGCTTTACATAATCATCACATAACACGATATGATGTGTGTCACTTTTCTAGTATCTTGATTGAAATTTACCTATTTATACTGATTAAATTTCAATAGATTTTTGGATCGAATATGAGGTTTTGAGAATTTTAGAATTTGAGTTTTACCTTATGTAAATTTGTGAATTTTGTTTTAGATTTGTTAATTGTCTTTCTATATCTAGTATTTACCTAATTTAGGATTCACAGATTTGTGCCTAATTTATAAGCTAACAGATTTGTGCCTAATTTATAGGCTAACTTGTAGTTGTTTCCATATTACTTGTATATTATACTTTCTTATCAGGACTGTAATAGCTCGTTTTTAGGTCAAACCGGAACAGTGATTTTGGGACCAAAAATCCGAAGTCAAAATATTTATTTTATTATTTTTATAAGGTCTACAACATGATAGATTAATTATGTGAAAGTTTCATAAAGAAATTTTACCGTTTAAATGCTTAATTCGGTAAAAAGGACTAAATCGCGTAACGCATGAAAGTTGAGTTCTACTGTTTAAAGGTATTAAATAGCTATGGTTTATTAATATGGAAGTCCTTATTATGTTATTTAACCATAATTTAAGTTAATGGACATTTATTTCCATGAATTATATGATAGATTAAGTTTAATTATAAGGTTATAATGGTAAATTATGTATCAAGTTATTAATAATAAAACAAAAATTAAAATCATGTTATTCTATCCGTCTTCTTGCCGAAAGTTGAGAAAGAAATAAGGGTTTTTGAGCTTCCATGGTTTCGGCAACTTCAATCTTTGATTAAGGTACAATTTTAGCTCAGTTTTTAATGATTTTTACGTTTTTGAGCTCGTTGCACTTAATCTAGCTAGCCCATACCTTCGTTTTTTAAATTGTTATATATTTTGAGATATGCCATTGTTGAATACTTGAGTAATAGTTATACAAGTTTTATAAAGTGATTTTTGACAAAAATGAGAATTAGGGATTAAATTGTGAAAGATAGAAATTTTGTGATTGAAAATGTGAATAAAATGAAAATATGGGCTAATATGAATCCCATTGAAATTCGGCTACCTTGGGTTAGGGCTTAATTGTGCAATTTTGCATTTTTATGTGTTAATGACTAAATTTCAAAGTAGTCAAAAGTTTAGGAGTAAATTTGTAATTTAGCCAAAATGAATGTTTTAGGCTAAATTGAATTGAATGAAAGTTTGAATGAGTTAATTTGATATTATATAGATCAAGACAAGAAAATACCAAAATTAGATCGGGGGAAACAAAAGATAGACGAGTAGGCGACGGTTATACGAGCAAATATGAGGTAAGTTCGTATAATTAGAATTGAACTTTTCTATACTTGTGATTATTGAAAAGAATGTGTATAATTGAGATATTTGAAGTATAAATGTCTTATTGTTATATTGTATGTGTTATAGAGCCCTGTTTGAACTATTAAAATTCATTGGATACGAGTGACATGTTACTGGAATTACTGTAATGGTCGAGCTCTTGCATTTGTTGCGGACTCACCATAGCTCGTAAGAGCTTACTATTTCAGCTCATTGGAGCTTACTGATTCAGCTCAAAAGAGCTTACCGATCCAGCTCAAAAGAGCTTACTGTTCAGCTCAATTGAGCTTACCATTTTCAGCTCAGTAGAGCTTATTGTTTATCAGCTCAGTAAGAGCTTATCGACCATGACTCGAAAGAGCATGTATGATGATGAATTGACGGATTACTAAAATTATTCACTCGATTATCCTTTGAAGTTCCAATAGGTTCAACAGGCCTAAATAATTTTATACGGACAAATTATGGTTTATAAATGTTACTAAAGTTATATATATGATGTATGAGTTTGGAAAGATATGAAGTATTATTTTAGTAAATAGTTTATGTATTAGTTAAACGACTAACATGTGATGATTATGTGTGATTAGGTGATGGTTAAATTGAATTGTTGGCATTTTATTATTGCTTTGATTATATTTAAATGGTAAGTTTAATTCTGAATTATACGAGCTTACTAAGCTATAAGCTTACTCTGTTTCGTTTTCTATGTCTTATAAGGTTCGTTAGCTCACTCGTTTCAAACAAGTCAGAGTTGCACGTCACACTATCCAATTTCTGATTGGTATTTTAAACTTATGAACTTATGTAAATATGGCATGTATAGGCTAGTTTGATAGTAATAGTTATGTTTTGGTATTATAGTTTGAGAATGAATTTGTATATAAGTTAAGCCATGTGATTTGGCTTATTTTGGTATCATATTTGAATTGAGTATATGTGCTTAATGATGGTATGTTTTGGTATGGTAATATTTGAATGAAATTATGCAAAAGAAGTCTTGATATATAA